>NC_071355.1:25289177-25612034 GCF_943734655.1 Sabethes cyaneus | reverse complement strand
TACTAAATCTTTAAAACGACTGTTGATGAAAGCAGGGCTGCGGCCACTGGATATTGTAGAAGCATTAGATCAAACAAATTGGCCTCATTCACATTAAAGAGCAATTACGAATTAATCCGAACCGACAGTTACTGCCTGCCTGAAATCCGATAGCTGTCGGCTCTCAACCATGGACGGGCACACCACCATCGGCCGATGCGATAGATAGTTAGCAGCACGGCGCGGTGGTAACTTCGCTTCCCGTAACATTATTCACTTGCCTTAGCGCTAGGTTTCAACGGCCGCGGCCGGCATCAGCAGCTGGGCTCAATGGAACGCGCTTAGGTTTTATGTGGTCAGCACGTACCTAGCGTCATCGAGTTTGCCGTTCGTAAATTAAATTGAATCTACTACGGTAGAGCCGTCGGTTCATTCAATAAGCGACGAACTTTCTGCAAAATATCCCGCCCAACGCTGCTGCCGCAGCGCTGTTGGAGTACGATCGAAAGACGCAACCAACAGTCTCGCCTCTGCAGTTTGAGCAGCCCTCTAGCACGCTAGTGGACGCTAGGCTCCATTGATTTCCAGTAAGCGCGGACGGTCGGCAAAGCCCTACTGCGTGCGAGTAAACCCTCGGGGCAGTGGAAATGGAAAAGCGGAAGACAAAAAGTGCTTTTATAAAAGCAACGAACGTGGCGAAAGGTGTCGCCATTGTTTGCTTAGTACCTTTTGTTGAAACGTCGTAACAGGATTAGATTGATAGAATCGCAAGTCCGTACATACTTTCATGCAGGACAAGTGAACTGTCGGGAGTATCGGAAAGTGCAATGAAGCACTGTGTAAGTTTGTGAATTGTGGGTTGTGAGTGAATCTACAATATTTAAATAAGTTTTTAATAACGACAAGTCATAATGTTTTGCGAGTAACGCTACAGCATAATTACAATTAAAATGAAGTGTAACATTCGTAAAACGTCATTTGCATCAGTGAAGCGCGAAGGATACTTAGTGATGCGGAAATTTTTTCATTACCTGGCTTCAATGAAGTGTTATGTAAAACGAAACGGCCACATTTGATTAGCAGATTATGCTTTCATTACATAATGTAACATAAATGAAGAATTTCACTTAACAAGCTTGGAAACAGTGCCCGAACTTTGATTAGCTAATCACTTTTTCCCTTCACCAGGTGCAGTTAAATCTGCTAGTCGTATTGGGAATTATTACGCTGCCGTCTATTATCGGTTACAGTTATTCCAGTGTGCAACACTACCAGGATGACAACCAGGAGGACGCCATTCCACTCGGATCGGAGAGTGATGAAATTCAGCAGAACTTTGTCGTAGAGAGTACTCGTTCGGAAAAGAAGCACGCCTATCCGGTGCCGATTTTCCAGAAAATTGGAGTCCCCGTTCCCCATCCGATTCCGGTGGCAGTTCCCCAGTACGTGAAGGTTAACATTCCGCAGCCCTACCCGGTACAGGTTAACGTAGAACAGCCAATCAAAGTACCGGTCTACAGGATAGTGCCGAAGATTATCGAACGACCCGTGCCATATACGGTCGAGAAATCCTACCCGGTTGAGGTGGAGAAACCCTTTCCCGTGGAGGTATTGAAAAAGATAGAAGTTCCAGTTCCGAAGCCTTACCCAGTACCGGTGCCAATCTACAAGCATGTTACGCACAAGGAAAAGACTCACAGGAGCTGGCGGTATTAGAGACAGTCGACTTGACTGTCTCGTTTGTTGATTAGTATAAATTAATTTATTTTGTTTATAGCTGATCGTCGTTTGTTGTGAAATATATAAAATACTATAAAAATTAATGTGTACTTACTTTTATCAAAATACGGCAGCCAGGTGTACTTCGCTCCTTTGACGGTGTCATTGTCATGTTCCGAGCACTGCTGTGCTCGATATGAAGGTGTTTCCGGCGGACACGGGTGCGTATTGCAAGTTTTATACCGCGCCCTTTCCCCGATGCAAAACAATCCACCATGTGCCGGCGAAGGATGATCACATTCCCGAGTTTGCCGAGCAATCCCGGCACCGCACTCGCGGGAGCACTCACTCCACGTGCTCCATTCACCCCAACCTCCGTCCACCGGTGGTGGAAGTTCTTCAACGTCCACACATTGCTGGTTTTGACACCACTTTCTTCTGCCACAGTTCGTTCCCGGTGCCGCTGGCCGCATCATAGTCATACAGACGTCATCTACCAGACACCACAGTTGATTACAAATTTCGTCCAACTTAGAGCAAACGGTTATTTCTTCGTCGGTCGAATTAAACTGCTGGCGGCATTGTAGATCCGCGTTGTACATCGCCCCCGGTGGTAGCTCCGGATAGCTGTAATTCTGCTGGCTCGGTTGGTCTTCCAGACATTTGCCGAGTCCCAAGCTGGGGGAATGAGAAAATGGATAGTTTAAAAAAAAAAATTAACATTCTGTTTCAACAATTTTTTTTGAGTCGATTTAGCACAGAGATATTTTAACAGTTGATTTAGACAGCTAGTACCTACACAATCGATTGCAATAATGGCAAGCAAATATCATATTTTGCACCAAGGGATTTTTCAATTATAAAAACTTCCAAAATATGAACTACCGTAAATTTAAAAAAAAATCACGGTAAAGTTTCAAGGTTTAACGAGCATAAAAATTCCTATTTTAATTTAGAAAAATCATAACTCATTAACATTTTTTTTTGTCAAAAATTTTTGGTTCAAAAAAAAATGAGAAAAAATTGTTCGAATTTCCCGATTTCCTACTTCTATAAAAATTGTGCTTTTTTAAGTATTCCGTTAAACAATGCACAGAATGTTTGAAATTTATTTCATTTTCGTTTAAATTTTCCATAAATTTCGATGGTTGTCTATAAATTACACTAGTTAACAAAATAAAACAAAAAGCGTGAACTCAGTAAGCTGAAGGTGATTTTTCAAGTAAAATTGACCGCTGAATCCGAAAATGAGATCAGAAAAAATTAAATTAGAATAGTTTTTGAGATAAGCACTAAAGTTGAAATTCTGCTTAAAGAAAGAAAGTACATGCACATAAATACAAATTTCTCCAGCTATAGTGCATCAATTTTAATTCTCTTTTCTTTCATAAGAAAGGTGAGGAAATTTGCAATCGATTAGTTGAACTTCATTTTTCTGTAAGAATAATAGTACTGTAGATATTTGCAAATTTGTTTCCAACAAAACAAAAAAGAACGCATATTTTGGAATAATTTCATCAAAGGTTATAGACATTCAAAATTTTTATTATACGTGGGCCTCGATACCCGTAGACAATGCTACAAGTATGTGAATAAATAAATACTAAAAATACTAAACATGAGTTAAATGGCTTTGTAATAAAATACAGTGAACATAATTGGAAAATTTGCTCCGACCTTAATGTTGCCGCTATGTTGGTGCGTGTGTGTTTGAAAGATAAAGAGAGAGTGAGAGAGAGAGAGAGAGTGTGTGTGTGTGTGTGAGAGAGAGAGAGAGAGGTATTAGTAGCATCTGGACAAGTAACAGGGTAAAAGCTTAAAATAAGAGGGTGTTTGCATGAGCATGATATTCATATGCGCAAACATTACTGTTTCAGTAAAATGGTCCTAACTTCTACAATTTTCAACCGATTGTTATCATTAACCCCCAAATTTCTTTGTTTTTCATCGACCTTTAAAATCCATATAAAATAAAAATTTTTAAATGCGGCCATCTGGTCCAAAATCTTTGATAGAGTTGAAATTAATCCAAAAAATACGTTCTTTTTTGTTTTGCTTTGAACAAATTTACAAATATCTACAGTACTATTTTTCTTGCAGAAAAGTGAAGATCAACTTATCGATAGCAAATTTTCTCATCTTTGCTATGAAAAAAAGAGATTCAAAATTGGTGCACGGCAGCCGGAGAAATTTGTATTTATGTACATGTACTTTCTTTCCTTAAGCAAAATTTCAACTTTTGTACATATCTCAAAAACTATTCTAATTTAATTTTTTCTGACCTCATTTTCGGATTCAGCAGTCAATTTTACATGAAAAATCACCTTCATCTTACTGAGTTAATAAATGCTGTTAATTAGTTTAATTTGCAGTGTAAAGCTTGCTTCAGATAGTACATTGGAAGATTGGAACGAAAACAATTCCGTGTACCGTGACCGCACCTAATTCTGCGCAGCTCCTAATTCTGCGCATTTTTCTTTATATAAGTATTTTTTAGCATTGTGCATAACTATGATCATTGCATTATTTTTTTTATAAATGTCTGTTGAATATTACGCCATTATTCACAAACGGGCCATAATATTTGAGAGCGAAATAATTTAACGTGAAACATAAAGTATTTTTTATGGCAGAAAACATCGTCGTTAGCAGCAACGCTAAGATTATCCTTCTAGAAAATTAACAAATTTATGATCGAAATTCTTTGCAATGATCAAATTAGACAGCATAATTAAAAAGAATAATTAGTTTTAGTCATGTTTTAGACAAAAAGAGTGATTGCATGCATTGCTTTTCTTAGAAAAATGCGATGCAATAATGATTTAGGCACAGATGTTTTATTCATGTGCCAAATTCTGCGCAGTAATGTATCCTACAAAGAAATTACGAAAGAATACGCAACCGCACCCAAATGGCTGAGGTATAGAGGCATGAAAATTCAAGTAGAATCTTTAACTTGCATTGATTGGAATCCTGTGCTGTGTCTTGTGGTCCAAACCTACGAGCGCCAGTTCATGAAACCATGTCTTCTATTTTTTTTAATGTCCAACCTCATGGGGCTGTCAGAGAGTAGAGAAGTGGTTTCTATATGAAAACACAATTTTTAGTATTAATCTAGTGTAATGTTAAGTATGCAGAAAACCCGAATCAATTCGCCCTTAACATTATCAAGAATAAAATATTTAAAATGAGGCAATCAAAATGATAACAATATTCCTTTGCTACCCGGACAGCACAAGAAGGCCGGATCATGGATTTATTTATGGTAATAGCTAATGCCGGATTTTTTGGTGTGATTTCAGCGTATAAAGACATAAACAGTATGGCAGGAGTATTTATTTTCACTTTTTGGGTGCGCAGAATTAGGAGCAAACATGCGCAGAATTAGGAACATGGACAAGAAAGTGCGCAGAATTAGGCACCGTGGATAAGTTTACAAAACGAAAAATATACTCAATTGTTAGTCGACTTATAATTCCTATATTTTTTACCAGATATTATAGATCGTAGCACTACACGTTGCTACTATCTACGTTGTTAATTTAAATCTAGAATACTTAGAATAGCGGAAGAATCATAAAAATGTCTTAACTGCGCAGAATATGGTACGTTCACGGTATTTCAGTTATTTGTTATTGAATTCAAGATCTTTTCTTACACAAATGTAGCATTTTCTTCATACTTTTAAGTAGAAATATGGATAAAATTATTCGTATTATTCGTCACGGTTTCGAAGAAATTCTCGAACTTGCTCATTAGGCGGCGCACACTTTCTTCATCCATCGTTTTGGCTATCTTATTCCACCAGGTCTTCATCTAATTAATGTCTTTGACAACTTTTTACTTTGCCTTGAGTCTCCTCTGCATGATTTTCCAGTATTTCTCAATAGGGTGGAATTGGGGCCAGTTGGGTGGGTTAAGATCTTTCGGAACAACCTGGACCCCTTTCTCTGCATACCATTCTTGAACGATTTCGCTGTAATGACAGCTTGCCAAATCTGACCAAAACATGTTGGGATCGAATGAACGGCAAATATCGTTTTTGGAGACACTCCTTTTGGTACAGTTCCGACGTCATTGTCTTATTTGTAACAAAAACTTTCGTTTTTCTGTCACAGCTGCAAATGCCCTGCCAAAGCATAAATTTTCGTGCAAATTTGACGGCAAAAACAAATTTAAATATACTTGCAACATCCCCCCGAGCCGTTGACAAGTAAAATTTTTGACCAGGCATTTGCCCGAAGTCAGCCTTAACCTATGTTTCATCGTCCATTAGAAGACACCCGTCGAACTTGGTTAGCACCCGGTCGTATAGCTTTCGAGCACGGATTTTGGCCACACTATTCTGTTTTATGGTTCAGTTTGGCTGTTTGCTAGCTCGATACGACTTGATTTCTTCCCGGATTCGAATTCTCCTCACGGTACTATGGGTAGCACCGAATTTTCTGGCCAAATCACGGTCCGACAGACTGGGATTCCTCTTGCTGGTCTTCAAAATCTTATCACACAGTTTCCGGTCGACAGTTCCACTCCGATGATTAGCTTTAGGCTTCCGAATCGTCGTCAATGTTTCCTTATATCGTTTGATAACGCGCCATTCAGTATTTCTGAGCAATTTCAGCTGTTTAGCTACCCTAGATGCAGACCATAATGGATTTTCCAAATCACTGTGCACAATTGTTTCCCTTCTTTCGGCTTCCATGTTGTTTGATTACAAAATACAGTCGTTTTGCGGAATATCAAAAATACATAGATGAAGCACAAAATTTCCGACACGTGGGAATCAAGAACTTCCAAATCCGTCCACCAAGAGCGCCACAATATGAGCAAACAATATGTTTGTGTCAATTCTAAAAGCTTTATTAGTCAACTCATTCGGAGAATTTTAGAAGGTGATCCACAATGTCCGTTGACAATATTTTTAAAATGGCGGGGTCACGCTAATAATTATTTTTTATTAGGAAGAAATTTAAGTTTTGATTTTCACGCCAACTACGATCTACGATGAGAAATAGCGAAGACCGCTGTTACAAGAAGACTGGCATCTCTGCCAATATTCGAGAGACACTGATGACAGCTCACTCTGCCGGCCAGGGTGGTCCCTGGATGCTTCTGTGTGAGTGAATGCTAATATTTATACCGCCATGCCAACATAGTCGAACAAACACCAATACAGAATTTTGGAGAGCTTACTAACACACATACAAAGCTTACCACTTTCGCTAAAAGAAGCGCCGCTGACGGTGACGCATTACGTTTATATGGAAAAATAACAGAGATGCCAGTCTTGTTAGTAATGGGGTCTTCGGAAATAGTCTATAAATGGTTTTTCGTTCATCATATCCAATGCGCAACTTTGATATTTTTTTTCAAATCAAATAACAAAACGCAAATAAAGCTTGTAAACTGCTCCAATAAATTTTTAAGTCAACTATTTTAAACTAAAAGCGTTATTTTTAGAAAATTAGAATAACAGAAATTCACGGAATAATTTTTGATAGTTTTTTCTAGATTATTTTTGTATTTGAAGAATGAGAACTCTTGAAAGCATGATCAGAATATTACATTGCTGCCAAGATGCCACCCAATTGATTTTGAACATATTGTTTGGGACCTAGAATAAAAAGATTCTTATCTGGCTCTGAATCTCTATAAGATAGTCTTGAGACGATCTTACTCGTTAGACGAGCTATTTGTAACGATACTATAGTCATGGCATCGTGCTAGAAAAATCTTGGACAAATCCAATTCAGTACAAATATTCGGATCGAAAATTCGAAACTCTTTGAACGGTTCGTAACATTCGAACGTCTTTGAACTCTTCGTAAGGTTCATGGCGGTGTTGTCATTGCCGTCAGTGTTTCCTAACATCGGTATCTCGCGTACCTGTAGATGTAAATTAGACCCTAATGACCTAGTCTTAGCCTCTTATTCAGAAACTCCCAAATGAGTAACCTTAGCAGAGATCGGGTAACCAATCCCGGTGGAAACTAAGGGCACTGGATTCAAAAATGCCATTGCGACAGTTACGAAGACTGGCCCCGATTGCTGACGGTTTGAAAGATCCGCGGCGAAAAGTCCAGTTTTAACAGAGCGGTGGCAGTACCAATGAACTGGGAACGGATATTGTTGTGTTTAACAGAATACGCATGATAGATTGGAAGGCGATTAATGCTAGGATGTGTGTATTTAGGATAAAGCGCCGTTTTTTTCAATTACAGCAGGCCAAAGGAAGCGTTCTACGTGAGGCCGGGGGCAACGTACGACAGCTGCTCGCCACAGGACATCAAGATCTTCATCGGGAATATGAACGCCCAGCCTGGTAGGGAAGAAATGTATAGACCGGTGAGAAAACCTCATAGACTGCCCACAAACACGAACGAAAACGGCCAACAATGTATAAACTGCATTTCTGAAACACCACGTTGACACGTTCCCATTGACCGCGTTCTCATAGATGGCTGTTTCTACTTTCTTCGGTTGGGGTCAATCGAATCCAACTACAATTTCAAGCGTTCAAGCGATGAATACCGTAGGTTAAATGCTAGCCTTTACAATTCGTATGGGCTGAGAGTACAAACTGATCTGAGGCGAAATCCAAAACAGTTTTAGGACTTTTGTAAGCTCTAAACGTAAATACCGCTCGACTATTATGGATGTCTGGGTCATGCGAGCTATTTGCTAAATTTTTCTCCACGGTATTTGCTTTTAACTATGACCAGCACCTAGTAGCAGTATATGTGCACTCAAAACTGTCAACCTTATACCGGACACGTTAAAGCTGTCCTTCTGAACGTTAAGGTAGCCAGATAACCCGCAATCTGCCGAAACCTACATGCGAATACTGGATGAGGCATTGCTTTCTTCTTAGTTGCTTCAACGCTCGAAGACGTTTGGAGCAGAATATGCTCGACCGGGGTACACGGTACACGGCTATACGGGTGAACAGCCCCGGAGTACACAAAATGGTTTGATAGGGAATGCTAACAAGCGGTGGAGAGGAGAGCTTTGAGCATTATTGCCACTAGGAAGAACTTGGCCATATACCACGGACCAAGGAAGCAGGTAACCACGATTCTGAGCAGTAAAAAGTGCCAGACGGAGAACAAAGATCGTGAAGAATTTGAAAAAAACTATTTCGAACTAAGGACACGCGTAAGTTTTACGCAAAGGTGAACCACACTCGTAAGGGCTCCACACCATACCGAAGCCTGATATGTGTAGAGACGAGGGAGGGAATCTAATCACAATCACACAATCGTGCGCGAGGGGATCGGTTTTCGTAGGCTTCAGGGCAGCATACGATACAGTCGACTGCGAACAGCTGTTGCAGATAATGTACGAGTACGGTTTTCCGAACAAACAGACGCGGCTGATCAAAGCTGGAGCTGTCCTGTATGTTATTCAACATCGCAGGCGGGAAGGACCGCCTACCAGCAGAGCTTTATAAAAATGGCGGAGAAACGCCAGTAACGACGCAACACTGGGTTGTTTCCAAAATTTAGAAGAAGAAGAAACCCCTACCGGAGAAATGGATGGAAGGAGCTGTCTGCCGCATTTACAAAAAGGGTGATCGGCTCAACAATTATTGCGGCATAATGTTGGTAAACGCCTCCTGCAAGGTACTCTCCCAGATCGTTTAACGCTGGTCCAATACGGATCAAATTTTCTCCATCCAACAGATCTTACTGAAATGTTCGGAGTGCATTTGCATCATGCCCATGCATCACATCTTTACGGACCTAATAGAAGCATACGATACGGTCGATCGAGACTTGCTATGGCAGATAATGCACGAACTCTCGAGTTCGAGAATGCTACGATCCGCCGTACGAACCGTACGAAATTGATAATGTACGAAACCCTTATAAGACCAGTCGTTCTTTATGGATTTGAAGCTCACTGCTCAAGGAGGACATACGTGTCGTTGTCGTGTTCGAGCGGCAGCGCGAGTGGTGGAGGCGTATGAATAACGAGCTACAGGTAAATCTGGCGAAAGACGGTAGGTTGTAGGTAGGTGAGCCGAGCACATCGTAAGAATGTCGGACGACAGTGCGACGAAAACTGTTCTCTTTAATAACCCCTACGGCACCAGGAACACAGGGGCCCAACGTGCAAGATAATTGGACCAGTCTAAAGCGATATGCGGCTTCTAGGACGCCTGCGAAATTGGTGAAGAGAGGCCTAGAAGACGACTGCTTGAAGCGAGCCATTCTGGCTCTATGTTGGCGAAGACGACAATGAGATATTCTCATCCAATGTAGTTTTTATATATCGTTTACATTATTTCTTAGAAGCTTGTACTCTTACGAACTGGTTAACTAGCAAATAAAGTTGATGTCATTTGTTATTTTTACGTGTAAGGAACGTATTGTTCTTTTAGAGTGCACTTAGCTTATATTGCTCTTAGAAAGGTTATTACAAATTATTGAATGGTAAAGAGATGGAGGCGCTGTAGCCACAAAATTACCGAGTCTGCCTTGACAAGCGAGCGGTCATGGGTTCGAATCTTTGAATCAGCCTATTCGATGTTAATAGTCTATAGTATAGGTTGATTATTAGTTCACTCCTTCGTCCTTCCTTTCTTCATACCCAATTCTGCATTTACTAACAATGAAGCCTCTTGCCACGGCAAGTTATAAAAATGGCACAAAAATTATAAAAGTAGTGCCTAATGATGCCTCTTGTCCATGGCCAAATTATAACTTAAAATTAAATAAATAGAAGAAAACTTATCCAATTTAATTCTACTAGGGTAAGCGTACCAGTAGTGGAATATTTAGTAGTGAAATTTCAAATTTTTGGTCAAAATACAGTGACATCAGAACAAATATACATGCACTCGCGCAAGATATGATTGAAACATTCTTAATCTTACTAAAAATGACGGTTGGAATAATTAAAAATTAAACTTTTGTTAAAGAGGAAGATTTTTTCTACGATCATTGGTTTGCCCATAGTGGTGGTATGGTTGCTACCGAGGTCCTTAGATTGGAGGCATCGCGAGCCCATAATGGAGGCAACACATTAAACATTCAATTACTGCAATAAAAATTTAGACAAACTGGCTCTGCACGTTTGCAAGAGCTTGCGTACTCATTTCATATGCTCGACAGAATTAAATTTCTTGAATTCATGAATAAATAATATCAGAAAAAGATAAAATTGAAACCCTATTTTAGCAGCTATGCAAAATTAAATTTTATTCAGAAAATCTTAACAAAACCAGTGGAATATTTCTATACATTTCATTTTAGAACTAAGAGAAGAGACGATTATTTCAACTAAACCTGTATAACCCAGGTGCAGATTATATAAACGTTATCTAGAAGCATAATTGCATTTTATCTCATGAAGGGCGTATTTTATTCAAGTACCACCACTATTGGTACTACCTCCACTAAGGGTACGCTTACCTTATGTATATTTTATTCACGACAGATACGTATTTCGCCTACGACTTGCAGGCTTCCTCAGTGTCTGTTTTCGAACTAATTGAAAATTAGAAAACTAATTATTTTATTTCGTTAATGCTATTGCACACCTGACTTGATGAATGTTCCTTATAGCATTTTTTCTCAGCTTTCTATTGGTGGTCTTTAAATTAAAATCGGTAGTGGGGATCATGGCAAAAACGATGATTTTTTGCTAAAATACAACATGACGGCCACACCCAAGATGGCCGTCATTTTTTTTCACTTTTTCACAATTTTATGAATGCTTCTTGTAGCATTTGTTCTCAGCTTTCCAATGGTGGTCTTAGAATGAAAATCGGTTGGGGGACTCAAGGTAAAAACGACGATTTTTTGATAAAATCCAATATGGCGAAATTTTTTTACTCCGTTTAAAAGCCCTGTACTTCTTCTTTACAGAACCGGGCCATTTGTTAGTTGTTTCATGGCAAATTTATGAAATATCACATGATATAGATCTCAAGGTTTGCTCCAAATTGGAGCCCTTGGCCTACGAGGGGTCCACTATTTCGAGGTTTTAAAAGTGTAATTCTTATTTTTTAACCCTTTGCAACCAATTAAGCACAAAAGTTCGAATATTGGAAGACTTCGTATCAGTAGTGGCCCGTTTCAGAGAGAATTACTCAGCGACAGTATCAAAAAGAACGAAGTGCTGAATGCAGCAAAAAACCCTGACGATATCACTATGGATTTAAATATTGCCCCTTTTATGACTATTTAGACTACTGTGATAATCATTTAATGCAACGTACCGCATTTTGCACTGTTAATCTGACACTAGAGTGGCTTTCAGTTTAATCTACACGCTTAAAAAATTTAACCCGCGAATGAATAAGATTAACTCAGAAATGAGTGACTTTCAACTCAAAAATGAGTAAAAACCGACTCACTATGACAAAAAGTGGAACAGCCCAAAAATTTGAGTAATGGCAATTTCTAAATTCTGAGTAGTTTAGGTCGACCTCATAACTGAGTTAAATTTACTCGTAATTTGTGTAAGTACTACTCAGTTTTGGGTGAAATGGCACTCATTTTTGAGTAAGTATTGCTCATTAATGAGCTTCTACGGTGGAACTCATAAAAGGAGTAAGAGTTACTCAAAATAGTGTGTAAAATATACGCATGTTTTGAGCTGTTCCACTTTTCGTGAAAGTGGGTCAAATTTTTTAAGCGTGTACTAATGTGTTTGACTTCTTTTTCCTTCTTCCCCTTCTTTTTCACTTCATTTTCTTTGAGCGAAATCGTGTGCGAGATTCGACTGTGATAATCGTGTAAATCGGGGTAGTCTAAATAGGGGCAAATGTCGCAATACTGGTTGCAGTGATAATGTCTATATAGGTAAAAAAACTGTAAGGTGCTCCTAAAGTTTTTTTAGAGCAGTGTTCTTTTTATACTCAACGTTACTTTGCAACATTTAAAAAAATCGTACAATTGGCTGAAGGGTGAATTTATAACTGTCAGAAGATTATAGTAAAGGCCTGTGTTTAAGAAGTTTTGTAAAATGGAGTAAAAAACCAAAAATAGTGTGCAGTGTAAAAGTCAAATTGCTACTCCGATCTGTGCGCGACAAACGTTGTTGAGTATAAAATCGATTTCAACTCAGAATCTGATTTTTTACACTCTAAGAAGATTGTAGGTAGTTTTAACCAAAAAAGCAAAGCCATGGGTATATAAACGGCCTCAAGAACTTGACCCTTCTTTATCGACAGACTTCGCAGCCGGTTATTAGAGCACAGGAAAAGTCCAGGGCTAGTGTAAAGATCCTATTGACTCAATGACGGCACCGCCCAGTCGAGATTCGAAGCTACGATGACTGGCTTGTTAGACCAGCATCGTACCCCGGATTTAACTGGTTTACACGTGGAAAATAAGGAAATTCGTCTTGGTTTTGTCTTTCAGGAAATTGAGTATAAATTATTCATGGTTTCACAAATACTTGAAAATTTCCAGGTACTTACTCTAGAAAATGTGTGATGTCACGGCGGCTGCAGTTGGACCAGGAAACCTGCATCGTGTCCGCTTCGAAGCTGGGCGTCATAATGTGCAGGATCGGTCCGATGCGATGATCGCAGCCGGTCTTCGCCGTATCGTGGTACATCCCGAAACTGAAAACAACAAAACAAAAATGAACAAACGATGGCTAGCGGCAAGTTTATGGCATGTTGTGGTATGTCGTAGACGATCGGATGGTTGCCTAATGAAAGGAGATATTTTATTCACATGAAGACTGTTGATTTTTACTTAGGGTAAGTTTAGTTGAATTGGAGATGCTAATCACAACGTACTTTACTAATGAGGATATTAGAAATATCATTGAAATGGCAATAATATCGAAGTATCGCAGTAAAAAAATTCTAAAATGTTACTTTTATTAAAACGTTCATTACAGTTCATAGAGGCTATTAGCAGGTATATTGTTTTTAAATGTAGTTAAACCAACAAGCGTTCACACGCGGGGTTTCGTTTGGCGATAAAATGCGGCAAGCACAACGTTGCCGTAGGCTACTAATAAACAATACCGCTAATTACTACTATCGTCAATCTGTCATTGGAATCGTAATGAAAACCTTTATGTTGTGCTCAATTACATGCTGATTCACCAGTCAGTAGTGTCGTACCTTTTGCGGCGCGACGGATGTCGCTCGTTACGTGTGCCAGTCGGAATTGCGGAAGATTTATGACCGATCGTAGTGAATAAATCAAAACTTGTAGTATACATATTACACGGTTCGTTGGAGGAGTTATTGAGTACCCCTGGGGGGTGGTTGGCGGGGTTGGGAAGGAGGCATTGGGTACTGAGGGAAGGGTAGGGAAGAAAATAAATTCGATTGACATGTCTGACGGGGAAAAAGATTGCTACTGGTGTGAAAATGACGTTAGATTTTTTATTACGATTGGTATTTATAATGGGACGAGAGATGAAAAATTGTCCCATTAATCATAGTGGTTGTTCTTGGCTGTCGGTTGTATTCGAATCGTACAACGGTTTAATTATCAATACAATGTTTGATTTGCAGTAAGTCGATCTAAAATAAATTAATATAAACAGATGTGTTTTTGGTTTGAAACCGTTGTATTTCGGAAATTATCTGCTTCTCACATCAATTTTTGTGGTTTAGTCAGTGACCCTTCATTATTCCTAATAGTGACGTTTAACTCCTGGAATTACTTATTCAATTGTACCATCTCAGCCAAGCAGAATTTGAAAAAGTTATGTATAGAACCATTACCATTACAATTTTATTGAATGAATGTCAAATGTCAATAATAATTTTAGCGTTATTTTTATGAATAAAAAATCCGTGTGAGGTTGACGTAAAGAGTTTTATGTAACATTGATGGGGAAATTTGATTTGCTTTCTCATCGTTCGCCGGCATCATTGCTTTCAACAATCATCTGTATTTTTGTGCCAATTATTCTAACAATCAACGCTAATTGTTCTTTAATTGATCGAATTTGCCATACACAGCTCAATGCTTGAAGCCTTACTGAGCAACAAATCAAGCAATGAAATCCGTCTGCCATATTGAGTGAATGCAACGTAGGGCTAGTTCGTCCGAATCACTCCACCGACGGAAACATCAGACATAGGACGTCCTTCAAAAACTTGATCTTGACCTATGGCCCTTCATTTCGCGAAGCAAGAATATCCAACAATAGTTTGTTGCATTCTGGCCTGTAGCACGCTTAATAGTTAATCAGTCAACACAGTCAGCAGCCCGATTCGTCGGCAGTTACCCACCACTAGATAAATGTCTCGCTAATTCAAATTTATGGCCAAGCACCCGTTTTCCACCATAAACCGGCATAAATCCTCTGCACTCGGACGGACGGGGTGACATCACCCCATCCGTCTGCGGCCGCCTCTGTCGTTAATTATCTTATCGGTGTAAGCCAATCTGCGCATTCAGGATTTCCATCGGCGGAATAATTGTGGAAGCGCGAAAAATTACTCCCTTTTTGAATAATTGAATTAACGCTTCGCAGCCGCTCGCAAGCCCGTTGTCGGCGCGAGAAGTGATTGCCGTTATCGCACTAGCAATCCACCTATCTGCATCGAGACACTTATTCTGCCACTTATCTTAAGTCTCAATAAAAATACCAAACAAGACATTTTCAATTTTGTCACACGCGACAAACCTCACTGCAGTATATTAAACGACATTTTAATGGAACTTGCTTCATTCTAATAACTTGTTTCATAGGTCTTTCTGTTCCGAATAAATTATTGATCACTGAAGGATTTTTGTTTTTAGCAATGTATTTCGTAGACGAGCTCAATCATTTTCCCACAGCGAACCATCATACATCATCAGGCAGCAGCAGCGATGAATAGAGTTATCTACCGAACCGGATCGGCTACTGATAGATGACCACCGAGTCACGGTTTGACTTTTATTAACCAAGAGGACTTTATGGAGCTTTCCGGCAGCGAGAGCACTGAGAAATAAAGTTGTAGCAATTATTCAAATACCGCCGCCTGCCGCCGCTCGGGTCGCAACAACGTTGCCCTCTTTCCCCCGGTGCATATAGGCATATAGGCATCGCCAACAAAAGCGCGCTTTCGATGGGGACACAAATCTTTACGGCTCACCTCCTTGAAACCTTTCGCCGTCCTTTGGCCGTTCGTCGCCGTCTCCGTCACCGGGCGGACAATAATTTACATCTAAACTATTTGTTTGCCGTTTACATTAGGGAGAGAGAGAGACTGTTTGTTTCTGTCCCGCAAGCGCAAGCGCGTCCCCAGGAACGGAACGTCGTAGATCAATTAATATTCCACTTTGTGGTGACATAAATTAAAACACATCACGCGCATATCCGCCGCCCTTCTAGCTGCTGCCCGACCAGACCAACGCAGCCCAAACGATCGCGGTTGCTCTGATTCATTAGAATATGACAGGTACCCCGAGGATCGACCGTCCATTCCTCCCCGCAGGAAAGGAACATTCCACTGCATACGTCGACGTCGAATGTATGGTGCGTTGTTTTTTGCGCCCGGTCGTCAGAGACTTGGCGGAGACTTCTTAATTAAAGCACTTTACGTACAACGTTGTCCCTAGTGAGCTGCCTAGACTATGTAGATGTGTACAAACAACCTGACAGCTGTTTGGTGTTGCGTGATCGGAGACAGTAAAACGGTTCAGATATGATCTGTCTAACTAGCCGGAATGACTCAACTATGCGGGTTTGAATTTCGTATTTCTGGGTGGAATTTTCCGATCTGCGTGCTGCGCGTTTATCTCGAGGTAAATCATGGTCTAATAAGCAGGATTGAATGCGGTCAAAGATTAAGATTGCTGACCAGAATGTTTTCCGAATACAAATATGTGACAAAATGAGTGTGAATATGCGATTATTCTGAATTTCATGGTAAATGTATAATTTATAGATAAGCTGTTATAAATAAGTTACATTCAAATTGGAAATTTAAATTCGAAAAATTCGAGATTTGATTTAATAAACAATATTACTTTGAGTGACTATTTAAGAAGGTGGGCTATGAGCTTGATCGGCAAAATAATAACGTTGAAGCTAAGTAAATCGTTAGCTTACAAAGACCTCTGAGTTGGAAAACAAGACAACTCCTTTGAATCGAAAGAGAAAGGGGACGCATGGTTGATTTAAAGTAAACAGTACGGTATACTGTACTCTTCGCATAACAGATATACACTGATTTCGGATGGCTATGAAAAAAACTACTAAACATTATTCAATGGAACAAATTTTCCATGAATCCTACGTTTGTTAAGCCTGTACTGAAAAAATTAAACTTTTATCAGATATTTTGTGGCAGACATGGCGAAAACAGTCCAGCAGCTACGCTCGATAGTTTGTTCGTACGCCAGCTTCATCACGGAGCGAAAAAGTTGGATATCGTTAAGCACTTCGGGTCCGCCGGATATAGGCCGATCCGGTGTTTAAAGCGTCTTCTTCCTTTTGGAGAAAAGCGAGAGCGTCGAACGTAACAGCTAGCGTCGAATGATGAATTACTATGTATTGGACTAAAACTGACATTTTAATGTGAAAGCATCAGTCGAGTCCGGTTGTCTCTGAGCAGCAGACCATCACCCAAATGGACAGCCTGAAGACAACTTTTCGACGAAGCACGACTTCGTGGTAATAATGGATGACGAGTGCTACTTGACGGTGGCAGCAACGACTGGCTGTGAATTAGGTACTTTACATCCATCGAGTGTCCCTCAGCAAACTCCAGGGCGGAGCCGGTGGTACGAACAAAGCATCGATCGTAGTTGCTTGACTGTTTTCGCCTTGGCTGCTGCAAATCAACTGATAAGGTTGTCAGTTTGTTTCTGTACAGGCTTCAATGGTAACAGGTATAATGTAAATTAACCATTAGTGTACCGTTTCGTGCTTGAGCAGTCTCCTTCTATGATTTTTTTGAACTAGTAATGATAAATACCCAACCGATGACTCTTTCAATACTAATAACGATCGATTCGACAACTGGATATCTAACGAGGAACTCCATCGTCGGCGTCATCAACAGCCGATAGCCACAGCAATTCGTGAACGTAGGTGGAAGTGGATCGGACACACTTTGAGGAAAGGAGCGAACGAGGTTTGCAGAAAGGCACTCGACTGGAATCCACAAGGACGGCGTAGAAGAGGCAGACCCAGAGGCTCATGGCAACGCAGCTTAGCCAACGACATCCGGGCTGTAGATGAAAACCTGTCCTGGCGACAGGTAAAAGCCTAAAAACCCTAAACCCTAAAAAATATCAATTCATGTTGCATATGTCTATATTTTCCATATTTTTCAAAACAGATTGGAATGTTCGATTTCCTTTTATGAACCTTTGTGGGTTACAATAGGATAACAACCGGGTCCATCACAGGAATTCAAATGTATTTTGCATGGAAATGGACCACTAATGGCGACTTTTTTGCATTGTTAACCGTAAAATGGACCCTCATTTGTTGCAAATTTCGATTTTAAGGCATTCACTAGGTACTTGACAAAAGAAGGGGAAGTCAACACTAGTGAAAGTGGTTACGTTTCTGATGCATTCAAAACTGTGTAAATTGTGCAAGTGGCTGGTTTCCTGAGAGCGAATATGTGCATAAAGCACTGCGTGACAGGAGGGGGAGCTGACTGGCGGGGGAGTCAACAGGGGAGACGTGGAACATGAGTATGAATGTATGTTTCGCATTATTCCGGAAAGACTGGAAGGTTGTTTGCCAAACTTGGTATCAGTGGTTGGAGAATTCATGAAAAAATGAACATTTGAAACGATGAACGTCCCTCATGAACATAGGGTAAATTGACCTATAGTGAACCCTTTCCCTTTAATGACATTTTCAATAAGCTAGGGCCCATTTTTTGGTTAACAAAGCGAAATGTCGCCATTAGTGGACCCTCTTCATGCAAAATAAACTAGAATTCCCATAATGGACCCGGTCGCTGTACTATTGTAAATCACAAGGTCCATAAAAGGAAAACGGACATTCCAATCTGTTTTAAAAATGTGTAAATTATAGAGATTTGCAACATAAACTGATATTATTTTTTTAGGCTTAATCGAAAGTTACTTGTATTGTAAGTGCCATCGGTTGCGTTTTAGCGTTACCAGTTTAAAATAGTTCGTGGAAGAAAACTACTCAAGCACTAACTGGTCCACTAATGGTTTATTTATCGTACACTATTCACTTCTGCTGCCGATGATGCATTTATCGGCATTTGATTTTATCACGAGTATAGCTCTTCATGAGCATAGCAAGTTCGTTCAAAACTTAAATGTTGAACTTTGACCGCGGCCGATTTAACAGGACATAAACGACTGAATATTTTGGAAAAAGGTAGGTACTTGAAGTTTGAAAATCGTGGTTTTACGGGAGCGGCGTTTTATTCCGACGAGGTTGTTCCACGCCCCATTGGAATGCTTATGCGTATGATCGTATTTCGGCCACTTCCCGTGGTCGGATCATTACAAAATTAGTATCAAAATAAGCGGAAAAGACTGTAGAATCAAAATTTGAAATAAAAAATGATGAATTTTCTAAAAATTTTAGTCGCTCATGTCCCCTTAAGATGAAATTCGTCGTCATCGATTTTGCAAAATTCAAAAGCAGTTATTTTGTTTGAAACAAAAGTTTCGTTCATGAAAATATATTCGCTATGTTCAGATTAACAAGAAGAATGCGGTGAATACATTTCTATAAACAGAACCCCGCTTTTGGGCCCAAAAACTGCTTCCGAAATTGGGCTCTCTGACGAAAAGTTAATGACGGCTAATTTCCTGTTAATGGATGTATACCCGGGAATGCCAGAAAGTGTCTTAAATAGTATTACCGTGAATAGAGAATATTTTAAAGTAGTGTTAGTGGCTTTTGAAGCAACACAACGTTTTAATTCGTTGTATACGAGTTTCGTATATTCAGCGATGCTATGAAGCGTGAATGTATGTGGCTCATTCTATGTGGCGAATTGAACCTTGAACCATTTATTTTGGTCAATACTCGTGATAAAATTGTTTGCCCTCTAAAATTGTTTGTCTCCATCCTCTGCTTGGCACACATGTTCTTTGATATGAGAGTATTGCAAAGGGGGAATGTTTAACAAGGTGATGAGGGGGGGGGAGGAGGCTTCGAAGTGGAGAGACGTTCAAATGAAGAAAAATGGTTTTGTTTCTTATGAGAATTTCTGTTACAGTAACAGAGGTAGGTACAAGTGGCTGAGAGACAAAGTGGCTCCGAGTAAAAGCTTAGGGAGAAGTGAAGTATTAGGGATTTCTAAGAAGCTTAATCAAAAGGAATGATTGCTTTCAGAAGCTACTTTCTGGAGCAGCATGAGGTTGATTCCTTTTCATGGCCTGATTTGGTAACACAGTGCACAGTGGGCAAAAGCGACCGAAAAAACGGAACTTTTTGTTGCCACTGTTTTTAAGGGGTAAAAAGTGATTTTTTTATGTTAAACAAATCACGAGAAATCGATTGGTGGTGATCCCAATGCGCGGAAATGAAGGGATATTTGGAACTAAAGGAAACTGTAAGATTTCAAAAGTTGGCTTGATGAAGCAGTTTTACCAAAGCAGTTTAAATTTAATTTAATACTATAAGCTCTAGTTCTAGATTTTTCTAGTTCATCCAGTTTATCATTCTTCGCACCACACTTCCCACTCCCAAAAAAGAGTTTGCGTTACGATCACGTATAGAGTCATCTAATATACAAGTAAAACAAAAAAGAAACACCCGGTGGTGGTAAATTACAGTAGACTTGCCGTATTGACGTCCGGCAACAGACTACCTGTTTCTATCCCACCGACCGACTGGATAACAGTCTATCTTCTCGGCGGTAGAAACAAAGAGCAATCATACAAAAAATAATTACCGTCGTCGAGGCAAGTGTGTGGTGCGTGAAGTGAGTGACGGAACTTAGAGAATAAAACAAAATTGGATATTAGACTACAGGTTAGTAAACCAAATCAGATTACTTAGACGCTGAAACAGTGAACCGGCAACGGTAACAAATGGTTTGAGTTTGAATTTGAATGTTTATAACTTGTTTGTAAGTGAATTTTGTAATTTGAATTTTATGCCAAGATTGTTAATTGTACTTTCCTGTTAAATAAATTAGTTCTGAGGGTGGCTGAATAGAGTAAGCTGAAACGTTAACGATAAGTTATAATTTAATGGTTTCTCCGAGAGAAATCAATTGAAATCCGAAAAGAATAACGTACGGTGATTTAGGAAGACCACACTAGCTAATATAAGGATGCGGCAGTAGTTTTAGTTACTCACTGAAACATTCGGGAACCAACAGAAAGAACGTGGATGCGAGCCTCATCTGTCATTGAACAATCTTATATATTTTTGGCTTATATATCTAAATTTTCTGGTTCAACCAGTCTATCATTCTTTGCATCAGACACTCACTCCCAAAAAAAAAATAAAACTACAATATTTTGAAAAAAAAAAACTTTTTGAAATATACCGGCTTAGTCTAGAATTTTTACATAGTCTACTTCTTGAATTATTAAGCTTTTTGTTTCCATTTTTACTAAAAACTGTGTGCGTCTATACTTTCTGGGACAGTCTTTGCTCTCGCTAAGTAAGAATCTTTACTCTCACTGAGAGTGGTGTAACGTAAACACACTTGACCGGCAATTGAGAGTTGTGGGTTTGAGTCTGATTTGCACTAACTCAATATTTTTGGTCAAGAGAGTCCCAAATGACTCAGTTTACAAAAGCTAGAATCGGCTTCGTCGCTTTCTTTTGCATATAGAGCGAGTCAATGCGGGGATTAGAGAAAACAGGGAAACTAGTGTCGGTAGACCTAGAGAAACAAATACACCCAAGCAGATGTGATTTCTATGTGGGCCAACCCCTTGTAGTGTCCGATGTTTCCGACGGCAGGTTGCTGGATACACTAGCGGCCTACGGCCGTCTTGTCCTGAATCATCTTTGGAACGTCATAAAATGATTTTTAAAGAATTATGCCAAGTGGTCGTTATGCCAAATTATCACTTATGACTATTCGAATGTTTTTGTGCAATCCTCCATTATGCTCGATATTTTCGAGTAATGATTCAAAAGATATCTATTGGAAACTGTTTATGGTTAGTTTTTTGAAAACGTGCATTAAAGACTTTTCTCTATTTACTACGCAGGGCTATTATACTCAATACTTACACTGAGTTATGGGCGTTTCATCTGTTTCATCGTACCAATTAGCTATTTACTGGAAATTTCTTATTTATTTATTTACTATTTGATAGGCTTTACTTTCAGTTTTTTGCTCAGTAAATGCTCATTTGACTACAGCGCCTCAACACAACAGAATTCGTAAAAGTAATGTAAAAGGCAATTGTAGAGTCAATTATTATCTACATTATTGTTAAGGAAAGTGTAGTTCTATCTTTTGTATTTACGGCGCTAAGGGGCTGCTACCCCATTGGTAGCAAAAAGAGCGCTCATTTGGCTACCAACGGGGTAGCAATCGCATAGCGTCGTAAATACAAAAGATAAAACTATACTTTCTTCAACAATAATGTAGATAATAATTAGCTCTACAATAGCCCCTTACACTACTTTTTCAAATTATATTTTGCTGAGGTGCTGCAGTGAAATGAGCATCTACTGAGCAAAAACCCGAGAATGAAGCCTGCTATTTGATGGGGCTTTCAACCGTTGGTTGGTTCGCCCCATGGAAATTTCTTAAGTTTTTACGATCTCATTGTTGGAGCAGAAAAAGTCTCCAAGTGACCTTAAGTTAGTATACTTTGGTAACTGCAATCTTCTATGTATTGAACTCTTATTTAAAATTATAGCATGAAGGTTTTGTAATATTACATCAATAACATATTTAATTTAAAAATTAGAGTGCACCTATACTAAATTCCAAATCTATCCATTAACCTAATAATAGAATTAGCTTTCTCGTCAAACATCGAAATTTGAAACTAACCAAAATTTGAAAATAAAATATACCATCCAACCAACCATCAACTAAGTACCAATTTGGCGTGGTTCTACGTCAAAAACGCGGTGTGGCTCAGATTCAACATTGTACTTTTTTCTTTATTCTCAAGCTTTATTTTTTCTTTATTCATTTTGTTTAATGGTAGCGGAATCGGAAAGAAATCCGATTCCGTTACCATGAATAAAATCAGGAATTCATAAAATCTCAACTGCTGTCAAATCATGACTAGGTGGTATTTCATGCAGCAGCACAAAATCATGAATTATAGTTCATGATCATGTGTTGTGTTGTACTGCAAAAAGTTCATGATATCATGATTATTATTCATGGTGTATTTTCATAAAACATAAGCTAGACACCTGAAATCATGAGTAATTTGGCTGGTTTTGGAGATTAAATTTCTATCCGTGCGGTAAGGGAAAAAGCCAAGCTGGAAATACATAGGGGAATGTCGTCGTGGTTGGGCCGCCTTTTGACATTCGCCCATAAAAGAAAAGCATACTCGGGCCACGTTGTACGGTTTGGCTACCGCTCTTTATCCAAGAAATACGTATTGAAATTCTATTTAGAGACATCAAAAGAATAAATTTCGTTAACAACGGCCCATATAAGTGTAAATACCCTATTTTTAATAATATCTTTACGAAATTTTTGGAGATCTTGTAAAATCAATATTACTACAATCGCGTTTTCCGAAGTGTACTACTGCAATGAAAAATCAACAACAATCTAGGTTTTCATTGTACTAATTTAGCTTTATTTCATCACATTTCCCGCGACTGACGTTCTCTAGCGAATATTGCACTTCTGTGCTTAAAATTATGGTGGCCCAACCATGACTACTATACACAAGTGACCCGACCTTTACAATAAGGGCTTTTGTAGAATTTCCCTTTACCCTACCCAAACACCTAACTGGACGGGATTTTTCAATAGCCTTCGAGTAGAGTACAACACACTTAATAAATTTTTAATATTAATCCCGATAATTGCATTTCATGAATCGTTTCTTGAAGCAAAGTTAACTGCACCTGGAAAACTTTTTTTGTACTGATTCAATCAGTGAATTCACTAAGCGTGTTTTGAATACACGATTGTAACTCACAATATTGTGAAAAGTTAACTGTCAGAGTAAGAAGTTTTACAATGCCTGTACAAAGGTATTATGAGTTACTGAAACTGAAAAAATCGTGGTGGCTCGACCATAACAGTGGCTCGACCATAACAGTGGCTCGACGATAACGACATCCTATTTCAATCTATCCCATATTTCCAACTCTGGCATAAAAACCCCTAAATAGGATTGTTACAATTATCCTAACCTACCTATTTTACAAATTTTTGAGTTTACAATTTATGATTTTTATTTTCCCCTATCCTATGCAATTTCATTTACACACAGTAGACCTCCGACAGTCACTAATGACTGATGTTGAGGTCTTCTTATCACGACAAAGCTGCATTCAAAATTATAATTCTTTATCTAGTCTAAACTACATGCTCAAAACATATGCTTTTATGAATTTATAAAGAGGGAATCGTAAATAGTTTGTTCTAGGTGCCATTAACGGGAAACTAGCAGTCATTTACTTTTCGTCGGAGAGCCCAATTTCGGAAGCAGCTTTTGGGCCTAAACGCCAATTTCTGTTCATAGAAATGTATTCACTGCATTCTTCTTGCCAAAATGAACACAGCGAATATATTTTCATGGACAAAATTTTTGTTTCAAACAAAAAAAACTGCTATTTAAATTTGCAGAATCGATGACGACTAATTTCACCTCAATCGAAATTCATCTATTGATTGTTATATTGTTCCCAGAATTAATCCTCATACACTTGTTGAGATGCTGAGATTAGGTTTGGGAATCGAATTCCAAGTGTAATTAAAACTGAGATTGGAATTGAGGTTAGGATTGAAATTGATATTGGGATTAGAAATAGGAATTGAGATTATGATTTAAACGGTGATTAGGATTGAAATTTGATCAAAACTGGGATTCAAAGATTTTAGCTGGAATTGGGATTTAGCTGGATAAAATTGGGATACTGATTAGGATTATGATTGGGATTTTGATTAAAACAGAAATTTAGAGTTGATATGAGATTAGAATTAGTGTTGTAATAGGGATTGTATAAATCGATGTTTCGCATGAAATTGCACAAAAAGTATTTAATTTCAAATAATTACACAACAGATTACTGTCGAATATTTGGAGCGAAGCAACTAACGGTTGAAAGCCCCAATCAAAAAAGTTAATAAATAAATATATACTATCGAATACATAATGGCCACTTCTACTGCAGAGCTGACAGACCTATAAAAAATTAAAAGTGTTTCACTTTCCACCCGGATCGAGAAAATGATCAAATAATTTCACTGCCACGGTCTTCACAACATTGTTGCACTAGTAAAAGACAGAGACATGGTTAAACAACAGCATAAAAGCATTCCAATCCAGGCCAATGCTTGTACAGGAAATCGGCCTTAATAGGGATACTTTGATGCACATTATCGTTATCGTTATCATTATCGTTATCGTTATAATATATTTTTCAGGTCTGCACATGTACCTACAGTGAGTTGGCCCGTGGGTCTCTACATCAATGATAAATTATTATTTTCCCGAGGGTGAATATTGTTTTTTAAGGTATCAAAATATTTATTTAAGGAAATTTAAGAAAGATAATATCTTAAAACAAGGAACTTCAAAAAAGTTAATAAGATTGAAATAGACGCTAGTTATTTCAACTTCTGGTTAATTAGTTAAATCTTAGACTGGAGTAAAAATGCCGGTGCTCCGGGAGTAATTTCTACCATTATACCAGGAAAAGATCCCCACTCTAAGTGGCTAGCGGGTTTCCGCTCGAGTGTCCCCGCTGTACGGTGACCATCCGTAACAATAATTATAATAATATGCTAACGAGATGTAAAGTGTCTTAAACAAGCGTGACAAAAGCACATTCGTCTCCGTGTATAGCCTACTTCAGCGAGGCTCGCCGCCGCGCCAGGCCAGTAAGAGCGTGACAACAGCGACATGCCTTTCGGCGGGCCGGCCATCAGCGAGCGGTACGGTAGTGCGTACCACCGATAGTTGTTCGCGAGATTGAACGGTGTACACGCTACAATTAAACCATTCAGTTGTGTCGTTAGAATCAATAACTTAACTGCTGGCTGTAACATATGAAATTAGAACAATTTTTAACCACAAAGTTTCAATCATACCTACTTACTTAAAAAGGAAATTCAAGTTTCTATTTTTATAATTGTTATAAAAACAAGGATTGTCATTGAGATAGATTCAATTTATGGTAAATTTTCTTTCCGGTAAATAGATTTTCATTAAGAATTGAAGCATTTTCATATCAACCATGGAATGTTGTCCATCTTCAGAATACGACTATCACTTTTTACCGTGCACAAAGTGCATATCAAACCGGTGTACTGTCGTACCGGTGATTTCAATCAGGTGCAGGGTGCGATTAATTATTCTGCGATTATTCAAATGAGGACTAATTTTTCAATTTCAATGCTTTACATACGCTCATGCGGGTCAACGTTGGTGTATCTTTCTCGGACCGCGCCACGCATGCTGTATATTTCGTGTCATCTGAACAGGTTATTAGAGAATAAACAACAAACAAATTCCAAGTAAATATGTCGTTTATCATCTAGCAGGCAATGTACTTAATTTAGTTTTTTATTGCACGACAAAAGCAACGCCTGCTCCATTACAATTGATTGAGCTATGTTAAATTAAGTTCTTGCGAAAATATGATTCTGATCATGTTCGACGTTTCCATGTTTTGCTCAATTAACGTATTCATTGAAGCCGGTGAGTAATTATAGTGGCAAAACAAGCTGCCGTTGTTGTAGCCGTTGAGGGTATTTATTATCTAATCTGTACTATTTGTCAAAGTGACACTTCGGCTCGGTGACAGTTGGCATCGTCGAGCTACGCTAGGAGTGTCAACCGGTAGATACATACGATTTTGCCCATTCCGTGACAGCTCTATTAAAACAGTAAGTTCCATTAGACGACGGCATTTGAAACGCTATCAGCCCGACTCGAACGGCAGCATGTTGCGCGTTTACAACAGACAATCACCCATGTATTATAGCGCGGAGGAAATTAATTGATCAAGAGCGGGGATCGAATTCGTCTAATAAAATGCAGTGAATGTGCTTCCGTTGGAAAACACAAGAAAACATGCACCAAAGGGCCACTCTCGAAGGTATACAGAAACCGAATCGTAAAATTGCACCGAAGCAGCAGACAGCAAGCCCGTTTGACAGTACCATCAGGGTTGGGGCAGTAAATTATTCAAAGTGTCGATACAATTAGCGGTAATAAATCTTGTAGACGTTTGTACCGCGCGTACCCGTTTTTTACTTCACATCACGATCTTATTGGACAGTGGACACACCATAGAGACAGTGTCTAGAGAAGGTGAACGGATTGGTGACAACGAATGGTTCTGTCGACCGGGGGCGGGGTGTTTACTTCGTCATGCCCATGTTATGTCTCAACGATTTGAAACTGTTTCAGTAAAGGAAAATCTGCTTTATCTTCTATTAAAAACATGGTTAAAACTGATGCTGAAATATCCATATTTCACCGCCTATAACAGTTTTTGAAAACTTGGAAACAATATTTTAGAATTAGGGGACATGTGTATAATGTGCCCCAGGTGGGCAATACGCCCTAGTTCGTTTATTCGCAAACTAGCATAAATTAAAATGCAAAACTAACGAGAAACCTTAAAATACGATAAAACCAGCCTACTATGCAAGTTTGACTGTTGTCACTAGCTGTCAAACCAAAAGAAAAATAACTTTGTCTTCTGACAGCTTCCCATGTAATTTTTTGCGTCGTTTCCGTAAGCTCTCTTTGGTTAAAATCTGTAAATATAAGTTAGTTGCGATTCGATTGCGTGAAGTGAAGTTCTCCCTACCTCTGGCGAAAACCTGGGGAAAAACGCTTAGTTTATGTAATTATTTCATATTTTTCCCAACATGTCGAATGCGGCCAATATGCCCCACTTGCGATGGTGCAATATGCCCTATTGCAAATTTGGCTATAAATGCTGATCAATAGATATGAGTGACAGTCTATTACCACTATTAGCCTCATTAAGTAATGCAGAATGAAAGTGCTAGGAATAATTTATCTGCCACGTCCAAATTCTAAGTTACTTAACTATGCGGGGCAATATGCCTCAACTGCAGTATAATATGCCCCATGCAAAAAAGAAAAGTTATCACAGGAAACCGAAACTAGGTTTATTTTATGTGAAAACACAATGGTTTGAGAGTATCTAAACAAGTTTAACTTTCCACGAAATAGTATAGACATATCCATCTTAAAAATAGACGAAACACAACGTGAAGCGTATTATACTGCAGCTAGGGTATATTGCCCGCATAAACGAGAAATCCAAATTTTAGACGCTGTTTTTAAATAATTCCTAGCATTTTTATTCCACAATATTAAAGGAAGCAAACAGTTGCAATTGATTTTCAGCTCAAAGAGTAACATATATTCGTAATTGTAACGTTATTCTTGGGGAGCCTGCTTGAGGTATATCCCTTTATTCTTTTAGGGGGGGCATATCGAGGGACGGCGATCGACATAATATAAGGAATTACCGTGGGATAACTAGTCTCTCAGCGTCATGCAAGCTATTCGAAAAAATTGTAAGCTCTGTTATTCTCTCTCATACGAAAAGTTATATCTCGGTCGATCAACATGGATTTATGCCAGGACGATCCGTTTGCACTAACCTTATGGATTTTACGTCTACTTGTATCTCGCACATGGAACAGAAGGCCCAAGTCGATGTAGTGTACACCGATTTAAAGGCAGCTTTTGACCGTATTGACCATCGAATACTTTTACGAAAACTTTCTCGACTTGGTGCATCACAAAACTTTACTGAGTGGTTAAGTTCCTACTTATGCGGACGAACTCTACGTGTACAGCTCAATTCCTGTTTATCCACCCCATTTACAAATAAATCGATAAATCGGGCGTACCACAAGGCAGCAATATGGGCCCATTGCTTTTCTCGCTGTACTTCAATGACATCGCTTTGCTTCTGGGTGACGGTTGTAAGTTAGTGTACGCAGACGATCTGAAATTGTATCTTGTTGTACGGTCAATTGAAGATTGTCGTAATTTGTAAAAGCTGCTGGATATTTTCGTGAATTGGTGTTGCAAGAACTGGCTGATCGTTAGTATTTCAAAATGTCAGGTTATGACTTTCCATCGCATTGCTAACCCTGTTATTTTCGAATACAACATTGATGGTCAAGCACTTGAAAGGGTTGAACATGTCAATGATCTTGGCGTTATTCTCGATGCCAAACTTAATTTTAGTTTAAATCGCTCGGCTATTATCTCCAAAGCAACTCGGCAGCTCGGCTTTATTTCGAAAATTGGACGAGATTTCAAGGAACCATACTGCTTGAAGGCTTTGTACTGTTCCCTGGTGAGACCTCTATTGGAAAACGCGTGTCCTATCTGGACTCCATATCAACTAACCTGGAATTTACGAATTGAACGAGTGCAGAAGAGGTTCATTCGTCTTGCACTACGTAATCTTTCCTGGCGAGATCCCGTGAACCTGCCTCCGTATCCCGATCGCTGTCGCCTTATTGGGCTTGACACCTTAGAACGCCGTAGGAAAATTCAGCAAGCCATGTTTATTGCCAAAATATTGAATGGAGAAATTGATTCAACGAACATTCTTTCAACGTTGAACTTCCGAGCTCCTCAGCGTTCTTCTCAGTCCGCTCTGCTGGACTGCTACAACCTCTATCGCACCGTACAACTTTCGGATTCAATGAACCTATGTCAGCGTGTATTCGAACGTTTTCTTTAGTGGAGCACATGTATGAATTCGGAGAACCATCGCACAAATTCTTCCAAAAGATTTCTAATTCTAGTATTTTATAAGTGACCATGATTTTTTGTATTTAGCTTAAGTTAGTTACTCACTTGACAATTAATGTTTATTTATTATGTAGTATGTGATGTGAATTGTAATTATGTATTTTTGTGAAGATGATGGGGTTTTTATGGCTACGTGAGGATGGCCTCAGCTTGGCTTTTCCCCATCCAACCATTGCTCCATGTAGACCTATTAGGTCGGATGGAGAAAAAATTAATAAATAAATAAATAAATAAATAAATATTATACTACCTTACCTTACAGCACTGCTTGAGTATTGTAAGCAAATTGGTTTAAGACAACAATTTTAAATGCTTAGTATAACTGCAACATAGCCCAAAAACAAACTATGTTGGTTGCTAGGGATGATTCTAAATTTAATTGATGATTCAAACTACAGACGTGAGGTGTTTTGTATTAATACCTTTGGGTCATGATTAAAATTTTGTCTTAAATTTAACGTATTTCTTTTAATCGTGCAATCAAAAAACCTGAAGACTCTTAATGGCCGAATAACAAATAGCCGAAATCCAAATAATCGAATTTCAACAAGGCCGAACCCCTATTTGGCTCAATCTCGAAAGACTCAAAATGATCAAATTTTCTCGGAGAGTCCAGATAACTCTTGGGGAAGAGTAAATGTTTAATATGAAAAATGTAGATTTAGGCAAAGCGAAAAATTCTTAATATAAGCCCGAAAATATATAGAAAATTTGCAACATTGAAGCAAAGCAAAGCAAAGCCTAGGTGCTAAACTCCGTTATCGAAACTTGACCTTCTGTTTTTATACGACAGATTTCGCAGCCAGATGTTAGAGTACAGGACAATTGCAGAGCCAGTTGCTATGATCCTATTGACTCTTACAGCTTACATACAACGACTGGCTTATTAGGCCAGCATCATACCTCGAGGCCAACTGGGAGACCGGAGGTAATCTACGGTAGACTAAAAAGGAAGGCTAGAAAGATTGTGTTACAAATTATTGCGTCGAAAATCAAGTATATGGTAGGACGAGGCTCCAAAGAAAAAAACGTTCCGCAAGACGCTTCGATCAAGGGGCGTACGCCGCCACACAAAACTGATAATGTTCAAAACTCTAATCGTACCGGTGGTTCTCTTCGGACTCGATACTGTAACTTTGTTTACGGAAGATATACGTGCTTGCCGTATATGCAGGAAAGGCGTTGCGGAGTACAAACGGAAGCGGAGAGTGGCGTAGGCGTATGAACCACGAGCTGCAGGAACTACTTGGAGAGATTGCCATCGTACATGTGGCGAAAGTTGGGAGACGACGATAGGCCAACGACGTCGCAAGGATTCCTGTGTAGTGAAATACATTCTCTTTAAGAACCCCACCGGCACCAGGAATGGAGGGGTCCAGTTGAAACCGACGTACGTGTGTTGCGACGCTCAAAGAATTGGTGACAAGTAGCCTACACTCTTAAATGATTCTACCTGTAAATAGGTCGGATTTCGTTAAAGCTAGGTTGAAACTACGCAAAATGCCCTAAAGTACAAACTCAAACTTTGGGTAAAAATATCAACCAATTTTGGCTACTTGCTACCGATAATTGAATTATTCTCTATGACTAATAACGTACTTTTAAGTTCCTACTACCAATTTTTTGGTTGAAAAACTACTCAAAATCTGAGTTTGTACACTTTAAGGGCATTTTGAGTAGTTTCAACCTAGCTTTAACTAAATCCGACCTATTTACAAGTAGAATCATTGAAGAGTGTAGGACATTACGAAATGTACCAAATACACGAGTACACTGATATCGTGAATGATATAAAACATAGCAGGTTGCATTAAGCCAGATAGGCCGGAATGTCTGACGAAAAAGCAGCCAAAACTGTCTTCAGCTGAGAATCAGGAAGAGAACGGATCCTCTGTGGCATTAATTAATAAAACAGTGGAATTTATTTGTGAAAATAGCTTGGACTGTCGAGCTGTTGAACCTCTTTAAGAATGATAGTCGTGCGATTCTGGATGAAATTAATTCTAGATCGTACCAATGCGTGTACCAATATACTTTCCTCATTCAGAAGTAATGCCCCGTCTGTAAAGTACAGTCAGAAAAGCATTGGGGCCATTTTGCTGCCTTGTGGTGCACCCGATTTGATTGAGAATGGGGTGGAAAGCCACGAAATGGGCTCTTGGTGTAGTGCTCGACTACATAAGTAAGATTGATTGAGCTCAATAAAATTGTGTGGTGTGCCGAACCGGGAACGTATTTCTTAAAAGTGTTTATTGGTCTGTAAAATCAAACGCATCCTTCAAATCAATATAAACTACATACATCGATTTGAGCCAACCGCTCTAGAGATGCCAGACGATGTCGAATCCAGAGGATTAGTGCAAACGAATCGTCTTGATGTTAATCCGTTAGGAGTGGATCGATAGAAATATAGCATTTCGTATGGGAAAAAATAACAGAGTTCACTCTTATATCAACCAGCTTGCACGATGTTGTGGCTCCGCCCAATTAGCTTCGCAGTACGATGCTGGTCTAACAAGCCAGTCGTCGTATGTTCGAATCTCGACTGGGTGGTGCTGCTAGAGTTAGTAGGATCGTTGCGCTAGCTCCGTAATTGTTCTATACTTTAGTAACTGGCTGCGAGGTCTGTTGATAAAGAAGGGTCACGTCTTTAAGATGTTTATAATCCAAGGCTTTGTATTGCTGTGTACGATGCTGCGAAGCTAGATAGGTTCTAATATTTGGTCGGTCACTGTTTTCGAAAACTGGAAATTTGTGAGTCGGTTTCCAAATTGCAAGATTTTTTTTTTGTTAAACTTCCAATTGAAATCGCAACATAAAAACTGTCAAAAAGGTTGTGCATTTGCTACAAATAATAGCAGGAATCTTATCCGAAACCGTTGAAGAGGAAGTTTTCAGTTTTTTAGCGCCGTTGCTCGATAAAATGAAACCAACGAGTTTTAATCCATCTGATCACGGCAGCACAATGCTGAATGCGTAGAATAATGTCCGAAATTATTACTGTAAAATTTATTTTACTAGTTTGGCCGTTCCACCGCAGCTAAGCTAAATTTGAAAATTATCGATAACATTGTTAAATAACATATTGTTCTATCTTTTGTATTTACGACAAACTCCAGGTTTGCACTGAGTGCTACATAAAGAGCACTTTTTGTGAATCTGGAGTGCGCCGTCAATGCTTAAGACAGCCTAGTTTAGGCTAGTTAAGATTGGGCAGCCCTATCTGTAATCAATAGTGACAAAAATCCGAGTTTGATTTCGATTTATTCAAAGTTTGTTATTAAATTGCAAATAATTTATAAGGCAAACGATTGGTTATAACTTATTGATGATAGAATACGATTTTTAATGAAATTTTCAGCTAATATAGTAAAATTGCAAAGCTAGTATTGCAGTTTCATTGAGTCTAGTTAATTGTTCAACAACAGGAAAAATATATCATGGCGCTACATTCCCCCTCTGTTGTCACCGGAAAAAATTCACCCAAACAACGAACAGATGTGAACACTTTTTTCCTCCCCTATGAGCTGCATGACGACCACCTGTAATCAATCATTACCAAGCCACGTACAGCAGACGACAAATATTGACCAACGATCAAAAGTACTTAATAATCAATAATAATTCCCCCATTCGGGTGAGCTCGCTGGTCGGTTCGCCGTCGCGTCGCGGCAGTGCGGTGGTCGGCTTCCCTCCCTTCGCCGTGGGCAATATTAGCTAATTATTCGGTTTGCTTCTAGGTGGCAACCTGATTTTCCTGTATAATGTTTCTATTTGCCATCGAAACGTCAACTGGAAACTCCAATAGGGCCGGTGATGTGACGACCCGTTGGCAATGTTATGTCAGTTGGGATTAGCGGGAAAATATGTGAAGACCGCAAACGCACAAGTGCAGTACCTATCGCGGAGTGCACAAACAACTGCAATTTGCTGTGTGCGATCGCGCTGGCGATGGTGTCGATTAGATTGCCGATCGAAAGCGGGAAGTGTGAAACGGCATCGACTGAGTGATTAGGGTAAATTTTTAGGACAGGTACTTACTTGTGGCCGAGCTCGTGGGAGATCGTGTGCGCCAGGGTGATCCCGTTGTCCTCGTTGACGCTGCACGACTTATCCGGACGGCACATGCCGCCCACGTTGGCGACCCCTAGAGTGCTGAAGGAAAAGATTTATTAGCTTGCCTGCGAGAAGGTATGCGTGATATCGACAGCTAATAATAACCCATTACGCCAGTTTTGATACACGGCAGTTTGCCGTGCAATCGATATCGATTGAAAAGTGGTTTAGAATGCAGCTGAGAGAAACTTACGAGCATCCATGGGTGGAGCAAATGTTTTTTCTGGTTACCAAAATTGCCACGTCGTGATGATGAGGGTCGTCCTCTGCTTTCGGATTCAAGCTTCGCTGCCATCTAAGGATCAGAGGGAAAGAGTTCAATGCTGCGAAAAGCGAGAAACGCACGGCGAACAAACCTGCAGAAGTCCTCCAGCGTGTTGGCCGCTACATGCGTCACGTTGAAGTCGGCATGCGATTCCTCTTCTTCCAGTATGATTATCCGCACCACCGTCACCTGGATCGAGTTACCGATGGTGGGATCTTTGTACAACGACGAAACCATGTTCATAATTGTCAACAGGTACTGCTGTAGATCCACGTCCTGGTGAAACTGCACCATGGAATGATCGGCTACGACTAAGGCTTCCACATGTCGAGGAGTGCTGATCGATCGCTTAATGCGTTTTCGGCCTGTTCCTGTGTGGGTGGCGCCTATTCCGACTGTTCCGGGATGTTCTCGACTTTTTCGACCGCCCTGTACGATCACCTGCCAACGAGAAAAACGAGAGAGGCCTTTGGAAATTCCTTGCTTGTTCCGGAGAAAGGTGTGCACCGCGAGGTGTACGAATCTGCTTTAGGGTAGCACATGGATAGTATTACCTTTCCCTGGTGTTGCCACTCGATTCGAGTTTCGGTAAGTCTTCGGGGTTCCTTGGTACCGCAGTTGCTGGCATGACGCTTTCTTCGTTTCTTCTTTTTCTTCTTTCCGGTCGCACCATTCGTAGCCGTTGCTTTCTGTTGACGAGAGTTTACAATCGTAGGGTAGGGTTAATACTCAAGTAGCCGGCTGGGAGTTGGGTGGGTGGTCTCTTACCTTCGACCGAGTAGCTTTAATCTCTGAAACATCCGCTCGTTTAAAGATCACGTGCGGGTGGCCATCTTTGTCCGACGGACTGTGGTTCTTGGACGGTTCGATCCAGTATTCGGTTTTGTTCGTCCGCAGGAAGCCTGTCTGAAAAATGCGCATAATTAAATATTATAAGCAATTTTTTACCTTACCAAGCAGCATTTAAAAAGGCCAGCACGCAGGTGGTTCGCATTAGGTTGGACCATAGGGGAAATAATACTAAATCTAGGAAAAAAATGAGCTCGATTCAACTGCAATTAATTCAATTCGGAACCGTTTGGCTAGGTTTCGGTTCCAGTTTCGGTGGTTCACTTTTTTTGCTAATTAATAAAATCTTCCGACGCCAACTGTGCGTTTTATGGATCTGATTAGACCAACCACAATTAAAATGTTACTGGTAGTAAAATCTCTGTTTCGATCAAACAAGCCGAAACGTGTTATCAATTTAGAAGGAACAACATTTAAATAATTGAATATATGGCTGAACACAAAGAAACACATTGCTGAAACACCAGTTAAACCGGACTGGAAATGTTTTAATTATCTTCTAGGTTCACGAAAAGGGTAAATCATTCATAGCAGTCAAGAGTCTCTTGTTAAGCCTTTACGAATCCAATCATTCCCCAAAGGTGAGCTTATCACAAAACTCGAGAAATATTACTTCCCATGACATGAGCGAAAACCACTCAAGATGTTGTGATCGGCACGTGGCTGTCGACTACAACGACGATGGCACACCCGTGTCCTGCAATTCCAGCCTTGCACACCAATCGGGGGGAACGTCCGCCGGGCCTATTGATCAGCGCAAAACAAAGTTCCAATTACTTTTTTTCACTCGTATGAAAGCACGATGCCAGTAGGTAACACCGAATGAGTTCATAAAATGATAAATTTTTATTAGCTCACGAAACTCCCCTTTATGTCAGTTCCAATTAGGCTCGAGACACTATCCAAACTGCTGATGCAGTTCGGATCGCATGCCACAGTGTGGCCGGTCTGGCTGGCTGGGTTGGGCAGGCTTTAATTTCTTTTTCGCCTCGCTAAGATATTTATTAATCCTAGTCACGACTCCGATGACGACGCATGGTCTTCGGCGCGCGATTGGCCGCCAATATTTTAATTAATCTCAGTTGTAGGGCAGTTTGGTGAGGCTCGCGGCAAAGCCGCAGTTTCATGTCTGGCTTATAAACACCAACGCTGATGTGTACTTTTCTGCTGTACAGCGTGTTTTGCTTCAAATTGAAAACTCATTTCAAACTATTATTTATTTGCACTAATTTGTCTACGGGTTTACACCTTGGAATTCATCAAGGATAAATTCGTTCGTTTCCAATGGAGTATCCGGATTTTCGCAGAAAAGCTGACAATAATCGTGATTGCTACCTATTGCTATCTATGCAACAGATGCAAACCCCATTCAAAGGTGACAAACGGCATTAGTCGGCTTCACGCTGATTTTTGCAATACCGAAACGATGTATGCATATAATTATCGACGGTAGGTAATTTGCTGATGAAGTCAATATGTTTGCAGAATTGAGTGTCATCGTTGTGCCGACGTTTACACGGAGAGCTTGGGTAGTTTGTTGAATTATCATTGCTTTTGTAACAGTTTTCGAAAAGCAAATTCAAACTTGTTAAACAACCAAACCAAAATTGTAGTTTTATTTTGCTCGAGAAAAAACAGTCAATTTTCAAGTCTCAAAAATACTAGAGAACAGCTTTCCGTGTAACTGAAATCACATGCAATACGTTGCAAACTTTAATTTTAAATGCCGTCGGGATTGCACATTGAGATCGTCGATGCTGCTGCTGCTGCCATTGCTAGTTTACAAAGCACGACAGTAAATGAGAAAAGATTCCTGAATTAGCTAGTAGTGCCTTTATACCATATAGGCACTTCAACCGTACGGTCAGTGAGTTTTTCCTTTCCGATGCTGGTCGGTCTGCCTGCTGTTCAGGTGACAATTTACAGCACCGATGACAAGTGAATGTAATATTGGAAGGCGCCAGCCAGCCAGCTGAGGCGATTTGCCACATTATCCGTAAGTTATTGTCAGGATGGATATATTGTTAATTGATGTGCATTACATTATCGAAAGCAAATTACAAGGTTCCCTCCTGCGACATGCTATGGAATTCAATAGCCATTGCAATAACGGAAAGCCTAGGTGTTGTATTCCGTTTTCGAAACTTGATCTTCTAATATTATTTGACAGTCTCCGCAGCCAGCTGTTAGAGTACAGGACAATTGCAAAACTAGTGATACGATCCTTTGACTCTAACTTCCTCTCCCAGCTGAGATTCAAGCGTACGACGACTGGCTTCTTAAACCAGCGTTGTACTGCAAAGCTATTTGGGTGGCTCTGTAATAGTTCGGGGTAAATATTGGGGAAATAAAAATAAGTTGTTTGAAATCCCGCTAGTATTTCTTTCCTATTTTTTTCTTTTTGTGTATGACTCTATTCTGGCCATGACAAACTTTTTAATGTAGGACTACGTCTTTGTTTACTATACTGGGGTTGGGTAGCTCTTTGTGAAAACGAAAATAGAAGTGTAACGTTTGAACGAAAGATTTCAAATGCTAATAGGGTTTATTGCTAATTCTCGTCGTAGTAAGTAAAGCCATTCTAATTTTCATCATTTGTTGGATGGATTTAATGAATACTCCAAAAGTTCTTGTGCTGATTTGACTAAAACACACTTACCTTACGATCCGTGAACTTTGAAATCACTGGAAAGCGATTATTAAAGCATATTATTGAAATTACGCAACTGACTTTATTTCTTAAATTCATCGTACCGTTTTAAAATCCGTCCATCAAAATTTTTCATCGTCCGAACTAAAAATCACAACAATGTTTACGAAGCTAACGCGCATGTGTTTGTGTAGGACGGCATGACAAATGTTATTTTGCAAAATTTCTGCAGGTCAGGCAAGTTTTTCGGGCTGTAGAATAACAACAATGCCTTGCGCGAGTTATTTTAATTTATGAATGACGGAAATAAAAACGATTAGTCGACATTTTCTTCTTCGTCACACGAAAAAACGTAGAAAATTTTGCTGGTAGGATTTCTTTAATGATAAAAAGCACCTCACTTTGATTGATCGCTTATGACAACAAACTAAAATATTAGGGAATAAGTAGTTTTGCATTGTGTCTCATAAAAAAGCTGATATTTTTAATAATTTGTGTTGGATAGGACGGGAATAGCAAATTACGACGAAGCAGCAACATACCCTATCTACTAAACTACTGAACAAAACTGAACAATTTATGTGTCGTTTGATAGATAAAATGACCAGCAATTTTATGTAAGGCGTAAGACGGGTACTCCTATACAAATGATACACAAATTTCTTCAAAACTCGAGAACTAATCAAGCAAATGGAAACAAATTTGGCATGTGGGGATTTTAGAAGGCAGGATATTTTTTCTATGGTGTACTGAGACCCCCCTTTTTAAGACAGACAGACAGACAGACAGACAGACAGACAGACAGACAGACAGACAGACAGACAGACAGACAGACAGACAGACAGACAGACAGACAGACAGACAGACAGACAGACAGACAGACAGACAGACAGACAGACAGACAGACAGACAGACAGACAGACAGACAGACAGACAGACAGACAGACAGACAGACAGACAGACAGACAGACAGACAGACAGACAGACAGACAGACAGACAGACAGACAGACAGACAGACAGACAGACAGACAGACAGACAGACAGACAGACAGACAGACAGACAGACAGACAGACAGACAGACAGACAGACAGACAGACAGACAGACAGACAGACAGACAGACAGACAGACAGACAGACAGACAGACAGACAGACAGACAGACAGACAGACAGACAGACAGACAGACAGACAGACAGACAGACAGACAGACAGACAGACAGACAGACAGACAGACAGACAGACAGACAGACAGACAGACAGACAGACAGACAGACAGACAGACAGACAGACAGACAGACAGACAGACAGACAGACAGACAGACAGACAGACAGACAGACAGACAGACAGACAGACAGACAGACAGACAGACAGACAGACAGACAGACAGACAGACAGACAGACAGACAGACAGACAGACAGACAGACAGACAGACAGACAGACAGACAGACAGACAGACAGACAGACAGACAGACAGACAGACAGACAGACAGACAGACAGACAGACAGACAGACAGACAGACAGACAGACAGACAGACAGACAGACAGACAGACAGACAGACAGACAGACAGACAGACAGACAGACAGACAGACAGACAGACAGACAGACAGACAGACAGACAGACAGACAGACAGACAGACAGACAGACAGACAGACAGACAGACAGACAGACAGACAGACAGACAGACAGACAGACAGACAGACAGACAGACAGACAGACAGACAGACAGACAGACAGACAGACAGACAGACAGACAGACAGACAGACAGACAGACAGACAGACAGACAGACAGACAGACAGACAGACAGACAGACAGACAGACAGACAGACAGACAGACAGACAGACAGACAGACAGACAGACAGACAGACAGACAGACAGACAGACAGACAGACAGACAGACAGACAGACAGACAGACAGACAGACAGACAGACAGACAGACAGACAGACAGACAGACAGACAGACAGACAGACAGACAGACAGACAGACAGACAGACAGACAGACAGACAGACAGACAGACAGACAGACAGACAGACAGACAGACAGACAGACAGACAGACAGACAGACAGACAGACAGACAGACAGACAGACAGACAGACAGACAGACAGACAGACAGACAGACAGACAGACAGACAGACAGACAGACAGACAGACAGACAGACAGACAGACAGACAGACAGACAGACAGACAGACAGACAGACAGACAGACAGACAGACAGACAGACAGACAGACAGACAGACAGACAGACAGACAGACAGACAGACAGACAGACAGACAGACAGACAGACAGACAGACAGACAGACAGACAGACAGACAGACAGACAGACAGACAGACAGACAGACAGACAGACAGACAGACAGACAGACAGACAGACAGACAGACAGACAGACAGACAGACAGACAGACAGACAGACAGACAGACAGACAGACAGACAGACAGACAGACAGACAGACAGACAGACAGACAGACAGACAGACAGACAGACAGACAGACAGACAGACAGACAGACAGACAGACAGACAGACAGACAGACAGACAGACAGACAGACAGACAGACAGACAGACAGACAGACAGACAGACAGACAGACAGACAGACAGACAGACAGACAGACAGACAGACAGACAGACAGACAGACAGACAGACAGACAGACAGACAGACAGACAGACAGACAGACAGACAGACAGACAGACAGACAGACAGACAGACAGACAGACAGACAGACAGACAGACAGACAGACAGACAGACAGACAGACAGACAGACAGACAGACAGACAGACAGACAGACAGACAGACAGACAGACAGACAGACAGACAGACAGACAGACAGACAGACAGACAGACAGACAGACAGACAGACAGACAGACAGACAGACAGACAGACAGACAGACAGACAGACAGACAGACAGACAGACAGACAGACAGACAGACAGACAGACAGACAGACAGACAGACAGACAGACAGACAGACAGACAGACAGACAGACAGACAGACAGACAGACAGACAGACAGACAGACAGACAGACAGACAGACAGACAGACAGACAGACAGACAGACAGACAGACAGACAGACAGACAGACAGACAGACAGACAGACAGACAGACAGACAGACAGACAGACAGACAGACAGACAGACAGACAGACAGACAGACAGACAGACAGACAGACAGACAGACAGACAGACAGACAGACAGACAGACAGACAGACAGACAGACAGACAGACAGACAGACAGACAGACAGACAGACAGACAGACAGACAGACAGACAGACAGACAGACAGACAGACAGACAGACAGACAGACAGACAGACAGACAGACAGACAGACAGACAGACAGACAGACAGACAGACAGACAGACAGACAGACAGACAGACAGACAGACAGACAGACAGACAGACAGACAGACAGACAGACAGACAGACAGACAGACAGACAGACAGACAGACAGACAGACAGACAGACAGACAGACAGACAGACAGACAGACAGACAGACAGACAGACAGACAGACAGACAGACAGACAGACAGACAGACAGACAGACAGACAGACAGACAGACAGACAGACAGACAGACAGACAGACAGACAGACAGACAGACAGACAGACAGACAGACAGACAGACAGACAGACAGACAGACAGACAGACAGACAGACAGACAGACAGACAGACAGACAGACAGACAGACAGACAGACAGACAGACAGACAGACAGACAGACAGACAGACAGACAGACAGACAGACAGACAGACAGACAGACAGACAGACAGACAGACAGACAGACAGACAGACAGACAGACAGACAGACAGACAGACAGACAGACAGACAGACAGACAGACAGACAGACAGACAGACAGACAGACAGACAGACAGACAGACAGACAGACAGACAGACAGACAGACAGACAGACAGACAGACAGACAGACAGACAGACAGACAGACAGACAGACAGACAGACAGACAGACAGACAGACAGACAGACAGACAGACAGACAGACAGACAGACAGACAGACAGACAGACAGACAGACAGACAGACAGACAGACAGACAGACAGACAGACAGACAGACAGACAGACAGACAGACAGACAGACAGACAGACAGACAGACAGACAGACAGACAGACAGACAGACAGACAGACAGACAGACAGACAGACAGACAGACAGACAGACAGACAGACAGACAGACAGACAGACAGACAGACAGACAGACAGACAGACAGACAGACAGACAGACAGACAGACAGACAGACAGACAGACAGACAGACAGACAGACAGACAGACAGACAGACAGACAGACAGACAGACAGACAGACAGACAGACAGACAGACAGACAGACAGACAGACAGACAGACAGACAGACAGACAGACAGACAGACAGACAGACAGACAGACAGACAGACAGACAGACAGACAGACAGACAGACAGACAGACAGACAGACGGACAGACAGACAGACAGACAGACAGACAGACAGACAGACAGACAGACAGACAGACAGACAGACGGACAGACAGACAGACAGACAGACAGACGGACAGACAGACAGACAGACAGACAGACGGACAGACAGACAGACAGACAGACAGACAGACAGACAGACAGACAGACAGACAGACAGACAGACAGACAGACAGACAGACAGACAGACAGACAGACAGACAGACAGACAGACAGACAGACAGACAGACAGACAGACAGACAGACAGACAGACAGACAGACAGACAGACAGACAGACAGACAGACAGACAGACAGACAGACAGACAGACAGACAGACAGACAGACAGACAGACAGACAGACAGACAGACAGACAGACAGACAGACAGACAGACAGACAGACAGACAGACAGACAGACAGACAGACAGACAGACAGACAGACAGACAGACAGACAGACAGACAGACAGACAGACAGACAGACAGACAGACAGACAGACAGACAGACAGACAGACAGACAGACAGACAGACAGACAGACAGACAGACAGACAGACAGACAGACAGACAGACAGACAGACAGACAGACAGACAGACAGACAGACAGACAGACAGACAGACAGACAGACAGACAGACAGACAGACAGACAGACAGACAGACAGACAGACAGACAGACAGACAGACAGACAGACAGACAGACAGACAGACAGACAGACAGACAGACAGACAGACAGACAGACAGACAGACAGACAGACAGACAGACAGACAGACAGACAGACAGACAGACAGACAGACAGACAGACAGACAGACAGACAGACAGACAGACAGACAGACAGACAGACAGACAGACAGACAGACAGACAGACAGACAGACAGACAGACAGACAGACAGACAGACAGACAGACAGACAGACAGACAGACAGACAGACAGACAGACAGACAGACAGACAGACGGCCAGACCTCAATTCACGTTCGGATAAAAGGAAAGGAGAAACGCCTGGTGAACAGAAAGAGCAAAACAAGGCGAAGAAAGGCGAAGAAGAGGATCTGGGTTAAGGTGAATGCAGCGGACTTTACTTTACTTAAAATTACGAAGTATACAGGTAACAGCTACCAAACATACAATGAGAGGTGATGAATTTGTGCAAGTGTCCTGCATTCAGCAGATTTCTAGAGGTTTGGCTTTCGGGATAGGTAATCGTAGAGCGCTTATTGTAGTGAGTCGGAGTAGAAATCTCGGCGAGAATTCATCCGAAGATACTCACTTCGTTTGAAGAATTACCAGTGTAAGAGTGGACCTGTTTCAGAACCTTATATATGTACATTGTGTCTTCTTATCACCCATGGTGATATTTTTGCCATTAACTTTCGGAGCTAACCGGCGAAATTCACGTCTACCTAGTATACATTTGAACATACATTTGAACGTTTCACAGAAACTAGCTATGTGATTAAGTAGTCTCTGTTTCACTGAGTTTTTGGAGCGTCTTAGTAGAATACGAAACCTAAAAATAAAAAATAAGAAAACTTATCCAATTTAATTCTACTATGTGTATTTTATTCAATGACAGATACGTATTTCGCCTACGACTTGCAGGCTTCCTCAGTGCAGTCTGCAGTTTTCGAACACAGACACTGAGGAAGCCTGCAAGTCGTAGGCGAAATACGTATCTGTCATTGAATAAAATACACATAGTAGAATTAAATTGGATAAGTTTTCTTATTTTTTATTTTTAAGTCTCTGTTTCATTAGAACGGGGATTCAAAGTCAGTCCTTCCTTTCAAATCCATTCATTCCATCATGTACGTAACTAAAGGGCGTAGCTTATCGATGCGATAACAGCAGGCCGCGAAACTATTACTGTTTATACGTAGCAACGAAAACTGATAGTGTTTTGAGTTGCATTTCAGCTTGTCTGGAGGGACTCAGCATAAAAGGAAAAGCTCAGGAATTGAGATCGTAACATCCAATCTATACCTATAAAAAAGGATTTCTGTCTGTCTGTCTGTCTCTATGTTCCTTTTAGAATCGAAAACTACTAAACCGATCGACGTGAAAATTTGCATGTAAGGGTTTTCGGGGCTACGGAAGGTTTTCTCGATGGCAAAAGTCCCCTCCCCCCACTAAGAGGGGGGGCTCCCATACAAATCTATGCCTAAAAAATGGATTTTTGTCTGCTTTATGTTCCTTATAGAATCGAAAACTATTGAACCGATCGGAGTGAAAATTTGCATGTAGGGATTTTTGGTGCCAGAAAAGGTTCTTATGATGGTTAGAGATCTCTTCCCTCACCAAGAGGGGGGGCTCCCATACAAATCTATACCTATAAAAATGGGTGACCGGACGAGAGCCATAAATACGATAGCCATATGGACGGTTGCCATACGTACGAATGCCATATAGACGAATGCCATAATGTATGTTTGCCATAATGGACGGGAGCCATACAGACGGATGCCATAATGGACGGAAGCCATAATGAACGGAAGCCATAATGGACGGAAGCCATAATCCATATATTCAACGTTTCCTAGATGATTCAGGGCGAGCCGGCCGCAGGCAACGGCGAGTGTTCGCCGGTGACCCGCTGTCGGAAGCGCCGGCCACTGCGGGGGGGGGCAGCCCCCCGCAGAAATCACATCTGTCTAGGTCTATTCGCTTTCCTAGGTTTACCGTCCCCTAGTTAGTTTTCCTTAGTCCTCGCATCGAGATATCCTTTATAAAATGAAAAGCGGCAAAGCCGCTTTGTTAAACTGAATCAATTAGGCCTCTTGCGACTTGGTCGCGCTGGTCTTTTAAGCTTTGAACTGGTCGAAGTGTAGTTCTGGGCCTCCCTACCAAAAATATGAATTATGGCAAACGTACATTATGGCTCCCGTCCATTATGGCAAACATACATTATGGCATTCGTCTGTATGGCTTCCGTCTATTATGGCAAACATACATTATGGCATTCGACTGTATGGCAATCGTACGTATGGCAACCGTCCGTATGGCAAACGTATATATGGCTGATGGGGTGTCGTCATAAAAATGGCTTTCTGTCTGTCAGCCCGAATGTTCCTTATAGAATCGAAAACTACTGAACCGATCGGCGTGGAAATTAACATATAGGGGTTTTTGGGGTCAGGGAAGGTTCTTATGATGGTTAGAGACCCCTCCTCCCACTAAGAGGGGGGGCTCCCATACAAATAAAACACAAATTTCTGCATAACTCGAGAATTAATCAAGCAAATGGAACAAAATTTTACATGTGGGTGTTTTTAGAGACAAGAATCTTTTCTATGGTGAATTGAGACCCCTCCCCAATTTAGGAGGGGGGGGCTCCTATACAAATGAAATACGAATTTCTTCATAACTCGAGAATTAATTAATCAAATGGAACCATATTTGGCATGTGGGTGTTTTTGGAGGCATGAATTTTTGCTATGATGAATTAGGACCCCTTAGCTTTTTAGGAGGGGGGCTCCCATACAAATGAAATACAAATTTCCTCATAACTCGAGAACTAATCAAGCAAATGGAACCAAATTTGGCATGTGGGGGGTTTTGGAGGCAGGATTTTTTTAATGATGGTTTGAGACCCCTCACCCTGTGGTAGGGGGATAAGGACTATCATACAAATAAAACAGAAATTTTTACGTAACTCAAAAACTAATTGAACTAATCGAGAAATTTTAGACTTTTTCATAAAGCATTAATCAATAACAAGACCACCAAAAACTATCAATAGTAACAATCGATAATTCAGCGCGAGTATTGCCGGCGACCTGCCGTCGGATTCGCCGGCCACTGCGGGGAGACAGCCCCCCGTAGAGATCACCTCTATCTAGGTTTATTTATTTTCCTAGATCTACTGACCTCTATTACTTTCCTTCAGTTGGGTCACCCCTGCGAAATGGTACTTTCTACGAAAAGATTTTCCGTGAAATGGTACATCCCGCGTAAGGGTTTTCGTGAAATGATATTCTGCGAAACTCTATATTCCGCGTTATGGTCAACCGAGAATTGGTATTCCGCAAAATGATATTCGGCGAAATGGTTTGTAATGATGGCGAATATTTAAATGCTATCCGCTTTATTTTATCAGGCTAAGCAATGGGGGGAGTTGTTTTCTACTTTACTGTGAGGAAAATTTGTATATTAAAACACCCCAGAGTATATTAATGAACTCCCCAGAAACTTACAAAACTCAAGATTGTGACAAAGGTCATCCGAGATTCACGATTTATGTACAACACAGTTTAATTTGTGGCAATACGAAGTTTGTCTGGTCAGCTAGTTCTATATAATAGCAATAATTCGACTAAAAGGTTATAAAAACGATGGATTATAACTCAGGACTATGCATAAATGTAGCATAATTATACGGTCTTGGTATCTCATAAGCTTGAGGAATTTACATTGAAAACTATTAGCATGTTATTCATGTTGATTTTTTCGGTGAGCATTTGAGCATTTTCATCAAAATTTAAGTCCATATCATAACTAACTTTGGATCGTTACCTAATATAAATATTTTTTCGTGATTGCAAATGCACACAACTGGGAAAATTAATGAAAATGTATTTTTACTGTACGGCTCGGTGAGTTTTGAGGCTTTCATTAGTGTTGTGATACCATTAGAAATCTAGCGAAACTGTTGTTGACAAGTCGGTTTAAAAATTGTTTGACGAAAAATCGATTTAGTAGAGAAGATGAGACATTCCGAAGAATGACACTCATTGAACTGGTGAATAAGAATAAAACTTCGCTTCGCTGAATGATAGAATGTACGTCACACGGTTTACTTGGAAATTTTATGTTCACTGAGTAGCAAACATTAAATAGCATTTCTTGTTTTGTATGCCGAGCGGAAACCGGGAAAGCCGTAATCGTACACTACTTGTTAAAGTCGCTGCCTGCCGGCGGTCACGTATGCTGTTTTGAAGTACGCGCAGAGGTGATGTGTAAGGTTGCTGATGGATTTTACCGTGTTCTAAAGTTCAAATTTGTATTTCAGTCAAAACTGTTGTACTCTTCAATTAATAAAAACGTTCACCAAGGGTGCTTACAGTCAGAAATTTTAGACTCTTTCATAAAGTTTTATGAAAAAACGCTACTGAAACAATATTGTGGAGATTACAGATGGAGTGTACAACTAGTCAAAGCAATGAGTTAAAAATGCTCAGCGTGGAGTGTTGCTAAGCTTACAGCCTTGATAATTCTGTGCTTCGTTTATTTCCGAAAAACCGACACTACAGTACAGCAGAAAGACTAATAGACCAGTTACAGGCTAATATTTTACAAAATTGTGCCAATGCAATAAAAAAATAAAAAAATAGAAATCGTCAAATTATTCGGGTTGAAGTTTACAAGTGCGTAATAACTAAAATAAATATTACAAAATTCGTCGTTCGAAAAATTCTAAAAAATGATTCAAATTTTGTCAGAAACAGAGGATTTCTATATGATGGATTGAATGCCACTGCGATTCTATATAGACAGCATACTCCTTCGACCAAGGAGAATCGGTTCGATTCATCATTTTTCTTCTGCGGTTTCTGGCCCGTTCCCCGTGATTGGTTGCACGATATTCATCATTTTCGATGGAAACTCATTTGTAATTGCCCGTGAGCCACCACTGGAGATAAATTATTCCCGTATGTGCAGCTCAGCTCAGCTCAGCTCAGCTCGGTCCGGTCCGTCCCGTCAACGAGTCGTGAGAATGTCATCACTGTATGATCGATTCATGCGATATAGCAGCGATCACCGGAGCTATTCCGTGCTGACAATCATGCTCGGCACGTCCGATTTGATCGACAAAAGGGTTCAGCCCAGACGGCGCGCGGTAACGGTTGCGGCGGCGCTTGTCCGGCGCAAAACCAGAGCCGTCGCCGCCGTTGACTGGCGGACGCGTGAGATCTGGTAGGTCCTCAGCATCTGGCGGGCAGTAGGTTTCTTTAATCAAGATCTCACGATTTTGAAATTGATCGCTTCGACGGTGTATGCGCGTGGATGTTACGTTCCCCGTCGGATCAGCGAAAAGTTACCATCTGTCGGAGCAAACCTATCAGCCAGTGTCGCTTTGTTGATTTATTTTATCGTTAATGCTTCAGCAATAATTGTTTATGCGTTTAACGTGATCATAGTCAATAATCGATTACCCTTTAGCCATACTATCATTTTACATCAATTTTGAAATTAGTTGGATCGTAAATAATATGTAATTAATTTAACTGCAACACTCAAATCGGTTGTTAACAAACTAGTTACTCTCAAAATTACATTTAAAATCCAGCCAACGATGCACTATCGCACGTGTGTGTGTGGCCAGTGATTGGTGAAAAAATTCTACTTACCAAGCCATTGCAAGCGGACAGCGCTACACGGGAATGATTATGACCTCGGATGTGTCCTTGGTAATGACAGCTGTGGACGTGCTTCTTCGGACGTGACCGGGTACGTAGATCTCGTCGATGCCGCTCCACGACCATTGTTGGCGCTACGAACGACTCCTGCGACGGTCTGCCGGGAGAACCGGAGAATATATGCAAGAAAAGAAGCAGAGCGAATTAAATCAAGATCTACCGACTGGCTTGCTGTAGGGAGAAAATGAAATATCTTTGCAGTACATATATAAGTGAGGAACCTCAAGTGCGGTGAATAACTATGCGACCTTGTTCAAGAATTTTGCTATTGGATGGAGTGATTTTTTCCCCGAGAAATTTCATCATTTTGATTCTAGTAATTCTCAACAATGAGATCCCTAGAAGATCCATGGATTCCCAGTAAACAGAGCTTTACCGAACGAGTGAGTAGTTCTCGCGTTTCGTTCTGCGGCTGGCGGCCGCAGTAGTGGCGGCAGCTGTCTGGCCCCGGGTAGCACAGTTGGATTTAATTTTCATTTCATTGTCTTTTTATGGAAAATTAAATTCATCTCGTTCGTACGGTTACGCCAACGATTGCCAGCGAGCGCCAGCCAATGGACACTGGGCCGGGTCGGAAGGAACATATGCCTGGAGAAACGTGGCGAAAACGAACGTGAAAAATAACTCGTTTTCAGAGAATTGAGATCGCGATCTTCTCGTGCCGTCGGAGTCGGAGTCGCCGACCGACGACTGTTGGTTGGATGGTTGGTTAGTCGGATGGCGGGGGCCGTGGTGACGCCGACCGACGGCACGGTTGGGTGGCGCATACGCGCTGCTGTTGATGAGCTCTGGGGACGACGTGAGATGACCGACGGGTTCAAGACTTAGCGCCATCAGGGTTGTGATGGTTGTGTCCCGTAGCGCGACGGACTGTGCTCCGTGGCAGTGGATGGGTAGGTGGTTGACGGGTTGAAATGGACAATTTGATTGTTGAGGTTGGCGGGATGCATGCAGCGATGACAGAGCTAAGTCTGTGATTGACAATCACTGTTCGACAAAAAGGCAAATGAATTGTTTCCTATGTAGGTAGTTTTCGGTATGGAAGCAATAAAAGGTTAATTTTTACGTAGGATTACGTCTTAGGGCAGATAGGAACACACCATTTAAAAATGTGAGTGTCACGTCAAGTGGTTAAGTTTTGAGTGGTTTTCAATATTTTTGTTGTACCCAAAGTGCGACTATTGGAAAAACTACTGAATAGCATGCGATATATTATTTTTGTCATTTTAGTACCTAAATTTGCTATAAAAAAATGAGCTATTTTGCTAACGCACATATTGCACATTGGACAAAATTAACCGAAAAACCGGAACTTTTTGTTGTCGCTGTTTTTAACGGGTAAAAGACTTTCTCATGATAAAAATCACGAGAATCGATTGATATCAACGTGCGACAACGACGAGAAGTTGCCCGTTTCGCCCTACTAGTCCCTATTCCTTATTTGTTTTAAAAGAATCATTTACAAACTATCTCCAATTTTGGATTGTATGATACGAAAAGTAGAAGAATATTACGAAAAACGAATAAGAAATATTTTGTTTTGATATAATATCATCTATGAGTCTGATTTGCCTCTTTTAGTCAAGAATTTTGTACCTAATTCTTATTGAGAAAGAAAACTATGAGTCTAAAAATATGCGAACCTCTTGCTATCGTCTTCTGGTCTGTGTTTTTGTTGTTGTCTTTTTACACATCTGTTGTTTTAACATCTGTCGTTTTTTGTTCTTTTTGACATCTTCCTTTCTGGCATCTTTTATCGGTTTTTACTTGTTTTCAACGATTTGTTGTCATGTTTGATATTCCTTGTTGCCGATTTGCCCTCTATTGATGGTCCCTACGTTGCTTCTTCTACTTTTATTTGTAGTCTTTTCGTCGTTTTAATGATCTTCTAGACATTTTTTAAAGCTTTTTTAGCGTCTTTTCATAGTATTTTTCAGTCTTTCCTCTTTTTTCTTCGTTCTTTCACCTACTTCGCCTACTTTCGTCTTTCGACGCCTTTTGTCATCACTCTGTTATCCTTTCTTTGCATTCTTCGTCTTTTAGTCATCGTTTTGTCGTATTTTTGTCATCTTTTTATGGTCTTTTGCTGTCTTTTCCATCTGTCCAGCCAAAGGAAGCAATTTGGTTGTCGATTTTGTCATCTGTTCAACATATGTTGTCGTTGTTTCGCCGTTCTTTGTTGTCGTTTTGTCATTTTTTCTGCCATTTTTCGTCATTCTGTCTGTTTTCAAGGGAACATCGTATTTTCATCGGCTTTCGGTCACATATTCTGTCATCTTTTCGCTGACGTTATATGCATGTTTTGTCGCCGTTTGTTAAGCAAGCTTTTGCCGTTTTTGTTGTCTTTTCTGTATTTTGTCGCTATGTTGGCCTCTTTTCGTCGTTTTTCACAGTATTTTGATAGTCTTTTTGTCAAATTTTCTTTGTTTATACGGATCTCTTTATAACTTTTTGTTGTTTTTTCTGCATATTTTCATCTATGCCCCATCGCACAGAGGAGAATTTTTCGAAAAAAATCCTTTTTCTCAATATCTCAAAATGCCGCTGTGCTAGAATCAATCTTTTGTTGTCAAAAGAAAGATATTTTTATAAGGCTTCCAATGGTATGATACTTGTTTACGGAACGCATCTGTTTCCAGCCGTTTATGCCTAAAAAAGGGTATTTTACCCTACTTGTCTCGACATGAAGAAATATAAAGGTTCAAATCTCCGGATTCCGCTGGGATAAAATAAATCTTTTTTCACTATATGTAAGCTATCTTCAAGCAAAATCCGATGACATGGTACTTGTTTACGACTAATGGTTTTTTATTATTATTTTGGTCAAATAAACGGCATTTTACCCTAGTTTTATCATGATTATCAATAAAAGATAATATCTCTCGATGCCGATGGTATAAATTAAAACTTTTTTCACCAAAAAAAGTTACCGTCATCCAGGGATACTTGCAACACTTTTGAACTTTGACTTCGTATAACTTTCGAAGTATACCGTTTAGGTCCAAGTGTAAGTAGCCAAAACTTGTATAGTGGGGAGTACTTTTGATTTATGATTATGAGAAAAATTATAAACTAAATGAATCTGCAGAATGAACCGAAAATACGGGTGTTGCAAGTTACCCAGTAAACGGGGTTACTTGCAACACTTTTCCGATTTTGCGTTTCTTATGATTTTATATCTGATTTCAAACCGCGTATGACTATTTTGAGATATTCTGAATGTATTTGTAGTAAGACAAGAGATACTGGAGGCGTTTTTTGTTTCCCAATTTCGTCTATCGCTTTTTTAAAGATAGTCGGTGAAAATGCAGCATGTCGGCGAACTCCAAAATGCCGTTTTAAGGAACGTGGAATTTATCACAATTTTAATTTTCATTTTTACAAGTGCTGCAAGTCGCGCCATATTGGAAGTAACAACACGAATTCATCGTTTCTTCCCCAAGTTCGAAATATAAACAAAACTCAAAGTTGCTATTTGTTAGCTTATATGATGCACTTATTGTGTACAGGAACCAAACAATAAAAAATAATTCCATGTCAATGAACTGACGCAATTTTGCACATCCATTTTTCCTACTCTGAAAGTGGTATTACTTTCCAATCGTTTAAAAACAAGCAAAACAATGATGTAATAGATTAAACTTAATTAAACAATAGGCAAACGTCCTTCTTTAAAAAGACATTGGGTACAAGTGGTTATGTTAACAAACAAATGCGTTAGAGCTGTCAAAAGCGAGATGCGCCAAAGTGTTGCAAGTAACCCCGGTGTTGCAAATATTCCCGGATGACGGTACTTTTAAATGCATTCAAACAATTTGGTGTTTGTTCACAGCACCTGTTTGTTTCTTGTAATTTTGGTCAAATATAGATCATGCTACTTTAATTTGGTAACGTTAACTGAGAAAATTAGAGTAAAATGACTAGTTTTCCGCGATAAAATACGCTACCATCGAAACCTATATAAAGTTAGCTTTCTTGTGGCGACAAAAGATCGGTTTTATCCCAACGGGTCCTACAGTTATTGATCAATACATCTCTGTATGCCTAGAAAAGTAGAGTAAAACCGCCTTCATTTGGCCAAAGCTGCTAGGAATAGACGAGTCCGTAAAGAAAGACCACACCATCCCCATAAAAATACCTTTTATTTGATATCGAAATATTGAATGTTGCCCAGCGGCATTCGAAGATATTGAAATAAAGGACTTTTTTGCGATGCATCTTTTCGTCGTCTCTTCGTTGTTCTCGCTTCATATTTTAGTCATCGCATTTTTGTTGTGCTCTCTGAAAGCATAAATGTACAGTAGTCAAATCCCCTTCAAAAAAATGCATAAATGTACCTTAAGTATCGTGTAAAAAAAGTAAAGCCAAATAATGCAAATGTCAAATGAAAATATTGGTGTAAAATTTTGCGAACCTTTTGCGGTCGTCTTCTTATTTGTTTTTTGTTGTTGTCTTTTTAACATCTGTTAGTCGTTTTTTGTTCTTTTTGACATCTTCCTTTTTGGCATCTTTTATCGGCTTTTACTTGTTTTTAACGATTTGTTGTCATGTTTGACATTCCTTGTTGCCGTTTTATCCTCTCTTTATCGTTCCTTCGTTGCTTCTTCTACTTCTATTTGTAGTCTTTTCATCGTTTGAACTATCTTTTAGACATTTTTTGTCGCGTTTTAGGCGTCTTTTCATAGTATTTTTCAGTCTTTCTCCTTTTTTTCTGTTATCGCTCTGTTATCTTTTCTTTGCATTCTTCGTCTTTTAGTCATCGTTTTGTCGTATTTTTCTTTTGTATTATCTTTTTATGGTCTTTTGCTTCCGTCTGTCCAGCCAAAGGAAGAAATTTGTCATCTTTTCAACGTCTTTTGTTATTCTTTCGCCGTTTCTTGTTGTCGTTTCGCCACTTTTTTCTGCCATTTTTCTCGTCTTTCTGTCTGTTATCATGGAAACATCGCATTTTCATAGTCTTTCTGTAGCACATTCGTCATCTTTTCACTGTCGTTATTTGCATGTTTTGACGCCGTTTGTTAAACGTGTTGTTATTGTCTTCTCTGTATTTTGTCGCTATTTTGGTAACTTTTCGGCGTTTTTTCACAGTATTTTCGTAGTCTTTTTGTTAACTTTTCTTCGTATTTGCGGATCTTTTTATCTTCGCATTTTCGTCCATGTACCATCGTTTCGCCGTCTCTTCGTTGTCTTCTCTTCATATTTTAGTCATATTTTAGTCATCTTTTGATCGCATTTTTGTTGTGTCCTATGAAAGCTTAAATGTTCAACAGTCCTTAAGTACATTGGCGTAGCTAGGAAATTTCTTTGGAGGGGGCCTAGGGGGTGCCTTCCAAAAATTTTTTCATAATGATCTTGTTACTCCAACTGTCACCGATAGCACAAAGTTTTGAAGGGAAATACAAGGCGGACTTCAGGAGGACCCGCGCAATGTTTACCATCCGACAGATCTTGCAGAAATGTCGGGAGTACAACGTATCCACGCATCACATCTTTATAGATTTCAAAGCAACATACGATACAGTCGATGGAGACTAGGTATGGCAGATAATGCACGAACACGGTTTTCCTCAACTGATCAGAGGTATATTGGATAGAGTGAAGTGTTTCGTGTACATCTTGGCGACATCTTGTCGAGTTCCTTTCAGACGCGGGGAGGGTTGATGGCTTATTTTGCATGCTGGTCAATATCGCACTTGAGGGGGTGATCTGACGAAAGTGGAGTCTAGGAGAAGAGGACCAAAAATAAATGCGCAGTGCCTCCCGCGGACGGTAACTGTTGACGGCGACGAACTAGAAGTGGCAGATGAGTTCGTATATTTGGGATCGCTGGGGATTCAACGGTCCATTTAAACGGGAAATCGGGCCTACTTTGGCCTTCGCAAAACGTTACAATACAAAGAACAGTAGTTTTTTATGGACTTGAAGCCGTTGTCATGTTCGAGCGGAAGGTACTGCGGACATTATTTGGCGGAGTACAAAACGAAAGCGGAGAGTAGCGTAGTTGTTTGAATCACGAGCTACAAATACTGTTTGGAGAGATTGCCATCGTCATCTGCCGAAAATGAGTAGGCTACAGAGCGACGTAAATAGTTCTCTTTAACAACTGCACCAGCAACAGGAACAGGGAGGTTCAACGTGCAAGTTGGCTCGACCAGGTCGAAAGTGATTTGCGGCTTCTGAGACTGGCAAACTGGCGACGAGTGGCCCAAGATGGGGCTGAATGCAGACGATTGCTAGAAACAGCATGAATCGGGGTAGTTACTAGGCTACTGACGGCTACTGACGACGACAACTACTGCGTGTTTGCGATGCCCAATCGAAAAAGAAAATATCTACGAAGCGTGAACATATACACTGAATTTTTTCCGGTTTTTACATTCCAATGAGGAAAATTTCTGGAGGAGGCCTGCAGAATTCTGGAGGGGCTCTGGTACGCCAGGCACCCCCTCTAGCTACGCCAATGCTTAAGTACCGTGTAAAAAGAGTAAAGCTAAATAACGCAAATGCCAAACAAATATGGGTCTAAAATTTTGCGAACCTTTTGCGGTCGTCTTTTGGTTTGTTTCTTGTTGTTGTCTTCTTAACATCCGTTATTCGCTTTTTGTTCTTTTTGGCATCTTCCTTTCTGGTATCTTTCTGGCATCTTTTTTACATCTACTTGAAGTTTTCTTTTCGTTTTAATTGTCTTATAGACATTTTTTGTCGCTTCATTGGCGTCTTTCCATCGTATTTTTGCATCTTTCGTCTTTTTTTTAATTAGACGTCATTTCTCTGTTTTGTTTTTTTTGTATTAATCGTCTTATTGCCATCTTTCTATAGTATTATTGTCGTCTTTTTATTGTCTTTTCCGTCTGTTTTGGCGTCTTTGGTTGTTTTTTCAACGTCTTTTGTCTCTGTTTCGCCACTTTTGTCACTTTTTTTTTATCGATTTGTCTGTTATCAAGACAACATTATACTATCATCATCTTTCTGTCGTATATTTGTCACATTTTCGCTGACGTTTTTTGCACGTTTTGTCGCTGTTTGTTAAACATCGCTTTGTCGTAATTGTTCTGAATCAATCTGAAATTATAACGATCATTTTCGCCGTCCTTGGTCGTGTTTATGTTTTTTTATCGTATTTATGCCATTTTTATCACTTTTTGCTATTTTTTCGTCGTCTATACACCGCTGTTTCGCTGTCTCTTCGTTGTTTTTACTTCGTATTTTAGTCAGCTTTTTGTTGATCTTCATATTTTAGTCATCATAAGAGACAGGATGGTCGCTGTATTAATTTCGCCATTTAAGATCCTTGTAACATGCACTACTTGCTGAACCTTTCTACGCTGTTCAAGTGTCTGAAGACCCAATAAACGACAACGTGGTCCAAACAGCGAAATACGTGATCGTGTGATATTGCGCCAAAACTTGAAATTTGTTGTATATAGCGTCTTTAGGAACATTTCTTGGTATAACAAGGCCCTTCTTGTGAGAGAAATCTTTGGGTGATCATTTCCCTTAAGTGAGATACGAAATTTATTTTCTCGTACATTCGAGATACAGGTTCGGTACTTTGGGCAAAGTTGTAGTAAATATCAATGCAAATAACTTTGTCAAAGACACCATATTTGTATCTCTTAATGGAAACTATCTATGAAGCGTTATTCGAGGACAAACCCTTTAAAACAGTTTTTAAACCCTGTCTTATTCTGGTCAACTTTTACGTGTTCATAGTGTTCTAGAAAGTTATTTATCTTGCTAAAATCAATGTTTTTGTAGAACATTATTAAAACTTCAAATGAAGTTTTCATAAGAACTCCGATGATGTAGACATAGATCTTCGAAACGTCACCCGAAAACGACAAATAAAGTTTTCGCAAAAAATCCGAGACCGAAAAGCCACATCTTTTTATTAACCTAGATTTGCTTTCCATTGATCCGGTTTTTGAATTCTTTTGAAATGTTACTCGTCATATGATTATTATGTAGTTTCAAAGAATATTCAGCTAATGAGTTAGCAGTGGAAGAATATGTATGAAAGTTTTATAAAAATTATAAACCATTCTACTATTTTACACCATATTAATGCAGCAATAATAATATTTTGTCCATTAGAAATTAATTGGATCTCTTAAAGTTGAGAAACAACTTAGAAAATTAACTTTTTTTGGAAAAGGGCTCATAAACGTTTTGTGAAAATCTGGTAATCAACACTTTTATCAAAATCTATTGAAAAAAAAAAAAAGAAATTCACAAACGCCATCATAAGACAAAATTCTTAAACAGTTCAAGATATAAACTTTATACTCACTCCACCTCCAGATGCAAGGTCTGTTCGGCGACATCGATCTGATAGTACAGCTTATCATCTCTTCCGTTCCCGAGCTCCCGACGGCTTCGCCGATTTTTGCTGGGCCACTCTTCCTCGCCGTCACTGGGAATATCACCAAGCTGCTGCTGTTGATGATGATAATGTGTTAACTGATGGGAGATCAAGTCCCCCCGTCGGTTTACCCTTCGCGGTACGATCAGCTGTGCCTGCTCTAGCTGGTTGGTGTACAGACCTGGAAGCCGGAGAAAAAAAGGAGAAGAAGAGAGCTTCATTATAGGCGGCAATGGAAGCAGCAAACTTTAATGCCAATGATGGTAAGAGGCTTATTTTCTGTTCAACTAAAGATCTCTCCAGTCATGGCTGGGCTGTGGTTTGTCAGCTGTCTTTTCAAATTAGCACCAATTCATTGAGGCGCCAGTAGTTTGCGGTTCGATTGTGACTATGTGCACAGAGCGTCAGGCCCGCGCTGCTGTCGAAGCTTAAGCGACGTGAGAAATGAGACGCAGTTTTTCACAGACGCGGAGTAGCTCCGCTAAGCCGGTTAAAAATACGGAGGATATAGTTGCTTGCAGTTGTACCCTTCCGCCTTGCTCGAATCAACATCAAATGTATAGTGAAAAGGTGGTTTACGCGCCAATCCACATGAATTGAGTTCGAGCAGAGCTTCTACCGATGAATGGCCCCGACCGGAGGCACCGGAAAGTCTGACTCATGGTTTTATACACCTCAGATATGATTTCGGTTCGTATTATTATTCAAATAGCACATTTTTAATCTCTTTCTCACGAACTGACAACTTAATAACTCCGACAATCGAAATAACGTCATTCGCTGGCGGGTGATATATAGTGGTTCCATAAAGAACCGGGGAATAAAAATCCGGCTTAGCACGAAGATCGATTGGCCACCACCGGTCCGAGGAGCGGTTGATTGGTTCGTAGGAAACCGAACGAAACGCAAAAGCGCAATATAGGTCTGGGTTAGTTGGTTAGAACTTGAAACGCTGTTCCGAGAAATGTCGTTAGAGTTGATATCAATATTCGATTAATAAACGCACAGATTATTTTTTTTTTCGTACAGATTGCAGAGGGTGCCGTAACTTTCAAAAAGAGACAAGTTTATTATTCTCGGGCTGCTTCGAGTATGAGGGAAAGTGGGATGCCAACATCTAGAAACGCCATAAAACAGAATTCGGCACCCTGGAACCTACGCAAGATACTATAGCAAACAAATATCTAGTCAAACTCATAATTTACCATGATGTCATAATATTAATAGTTATGGCACAGATAATTTGAACAGTGATAGCATTGCAAAGTTTTGATGGAATTTTGATTTTTTGTTCTATATACTTCATCAGTATTACATCAATATAAATGTCATTTAAATGAAAGAAATTTTTTTTCATTAATAAATTCCACTATTAAACTAAAATACGCTTCTTTTGGTCACTAAAAGGTATTAGTATCAGTGCCCAGGTATAATATCTTTATAGGCTTCAAAGCAGCATATGATACAGTCGATCGAGACCAGCTATGGCAGACAAACTGGTGTGACTGATCAGAGCTACATTGGATCGAGTGCGCATCTCGGGGACACTCTCGGGTCCCTTCTAGGATTGCGAGGGTTGAGATAAGGCTTATCCTGCATGCTATTTATCATGGATCTTAAGCGGGCATCGTAACGAGAGGGACGATTTTCATCAAAAGTAACCAACTTCTAGGTTTCGCAGATGACTTTGATATCACAGTTGGAAACTTTACGACGTTGGAGGCAATCTACGTCGGACTGACAGCGGAGTCTAGAAGGGTTGGGCTAAAATAAATGCGTTGATGACCAAATACATGAGAGTAAGAGCCTCAACGGAGCCTCCCAGGCGTGGTAACTGTCGATGGCGACGTAGATGAGTTCGTTTATTTGGGATCGCTGATGATTGCGGATAACAACGCAAGTAAGGAGATCCAGCGGCGCATTCAATCAGCCCTACCTTGCACTTCCCAAAACGCTGCGATCAGGTAGCATACGCCGCACGAAACTGACAATATACAAAGTCCTCATTCGAGTTCGACCGATAGTTTTTTATGGACTTGGCAGAGTACAAGTGCTGAAAGCAGAGAGTGACGAAGGCCTGTGAATCATGAGCTACAGCTACTGCTCGGAGAGATTCCCATCGCACATCTGACGAAAATCGGTAGGCTACGGTGGGCCAGACACGTTGTTAGGATGCTGGGCGACAGTGCGAAAACGGTTCTTGCCAGCAACCTCACCGACCTCAGAGGGGCAAGATGGCTCGACTAGGTCGAAAGTGATTTCCGACTTCTGAGGCGTCCGGGAAATTGGCGACAGGCGACCCAGTATCGAGTTGAATGGAGACGACTGGTTGAAACAGCGATTTCCTGATCAATTTGCAATATTTTTGTTTCAATCATTAGGAAAATATTCTGTGCATCGATTCGAATAAAGAAAACTTAAATTTTAAGTGCGCACTGTTGTTTTCAGTACATTTACTAAGAAAACGAAATATTTTACTAGAAGATATCAGTTTGATCATTTACCGTACAGCTGTAGACAAACGTGCGTTTGAAAAGAAGTTAATTAGTTTTTTCTCGCTTTTGGAGTCATTTTCTCCACGATTTCTTAAGCATAGACGACAAAACTGTACTAAATATTGACTAGGAAATCGTTGCGTATTTTTCCATCGGTGATTCCAGGATTTCCTGGTTTCACAGAAGAAAGAGTTATAATTTCGTTTCAAACTATGAAAGAGGCAAAATTTGATCGAAACAACAAAAATAACAACCCAAGTAGCACACTTTTGTCATTTCTGGTTGCTGCAACCTATTTATGACTGAAATTAGTCATTAATCGGTTACCACAACCAGTTTATAACAATTGTGCTAGTAGGGAAAACAAAAAAACTTCAAAAATAAATTGCAATGGCCTTATAACTTCGAAAATATTTGATTTATAAAGACACTATTTTTACATTTCCAAAAAAATTGGTCAAGAAGTCCGAAAAAAAATATTATTTTTTAACGGCAAACCAAATTATACACTCAAATCTCGTTTCACGTTCCACTATTGGGGGGACGTAAAAAGATCGATCGTAAAAAAAGAGGAAGTTAATTCAAATTTTGGTCGTAAAACGAGAGGACCTTAATTCAAATTTTGGACGTAATACGAAAATCGTTAATTCAAATATCGGACGTGAAAAAGTGTACGTAACACGAAGTCACGTTAAAAGAATGGACGTAAAAAGAGATTCTAGTGTACCCTCATTTCTAAAAACGCCCTTTTGAAAAGTAACTCGTAAAGTTACTGACGACAAAAATAATGTTTTATGGAAAATGAATCATCCTTGTGTGGTATCCAACACATCAGCAAAATTTCATTCCAATCCAAAATAGTCAAGACAAATGGTTTTGCTAGTTGAGTTAGTTGAGTGACTACTGTGACTTAGGGTTGGGATTTGAATCCAAGTCCGCGGCATGAGAGGCGTGAATTACTTTTTACCTTTTTTCAGTTATTTCAAACGTCTTTTGTGGCGTCTTTCGGTGCGATGGTGTCGTTATTTGTTGTCTGTTTTAGCATTTCTTGTCGCCATTTTGCTGTTTGCTGCTCCTTCATTGCATTTTCCGCAACTTTTCATAATCTTTTCATCGTTTTGGATTTTTGTCGCCTTGTTGGCATTTCCGTCGCCTTTTCGCTGTCTTTTCACTGCCTTTTTGTTGTTTATTCACTATCTTTTCGTCGTTCTTTCGTCATTTTTCAGTCGCATTTTTACCATCTTTCCATCGTCTTTTTTGCATGCTTTTTGGTCTGTTTGATGGTTTTTAAACATTTCTTTGTCGTTTTTTGACCTGTTTTTTGTCGCAGTTTTGGCGTTTGTTCATTGATTTTGATCGTATTTTTGTCGTCTTTTTGTCAACTTTTCATCAAATTTTCACCATCTTTTTATTACTGTTTCATTATATTTTCATCACATGTTCGTCATCTTTCTACTGTCTTTTCGCCGTCTCTTCGTTGTCTTTTCTATATATTTTGGTCATCTTTCTTTCCCTTTGTGAAAGCCTAAATGTCTCACAGTTTTTAATTTTCGTATAAAAAGAGCATTTAGAACATTAATACATATGGTCGGTGTTAAGTCAGACCGAACCAAGTGACGAACCTCTGATTTACTCATCATTAGAGTAAACTACTCTGTTCGTTTCCTTTTCTCAAAAAAATGAAGTTATGCTTTTCAACTATCATTCACATAGGTATCATCATATTCGTCATTTTTATTTAATTAAATAAAACTGTCTTCTGTAGTTCAAAGGATCACTACTATCGGTGAGCCACCTTGCCTTGGAGGAGTAGTGAGTTCAAATTCGGTTGTAATGCTCCGATTACAGCTTGGTCCATGAATCCCCTAGCTTGGATAAAAGATTGCGGTACACAACTTTTTAAGCGTTGTTTCAATGACCCTTCCGTACTCCCTCATCTTTCGCTTTTTACCGTTCACGCCTGATCTCAATTTGTCAGATCCTATTGACTCTGTGTTTTATTACTTCATTCTATCGTTCCCTCCGTTAATTGTAAACTCACCGTTATAAAAACCTAATGAAAATTTTAAATTTTTCCGTAAAGTTTAGACCATTGATCCTCCTGGAAATTGGCTTGAAAAATCGGGAGGCAAAAAAATAATTTATAGGACTTGAGTTAATATTTTTTCATAAAATCAATTGTCTGTGGGCTTTACAGCCTGAAAAACTCGAAAAATGAGTGTACCAGTTGAGTTAACGCTTCTAGCACGAATCTGAAATGGAAATTCAAACAATGGTATTTCCGAAAATCGTCCAATCCATTTTCCATTTTCTTTCGTCTTTGTATTTTTTTTCGTACATTTTTGCTTGAAAAATAAAAACATAAATAAGGTACCCCGGGGCAAGTGGGACCTAAAAAATGCATAGTTGGGGTTTATTCGACTGTGTTATCTATACCTATGACTATTTCGAAATCCTTTCAGCACAGAAACTTTTCAGTGGTATCATTTCAAAGGTTTAATTACGAAAAAGGCCTATTAATTTACATGAAATGGATCTGGAGAACAATTTTCAAAACCATGGCGATAGGTCCAAGTAGGGTTGCCAAGTGGCCGGTTTTGGCCGGCCCGACCGGTTTTTCACCTGTAAAGCCGGTGGCCGGTCAATCCTGAAAAAAGGCCGGTTTGCCGACATAGGAAGCCGGATTGGTACTTTTTTTCCTGATTTGTTAAATTTTCTGATAAATTTATTAGCAAGCAGTGGATCATTGAAGATAGCCAGTTTTGCAGTGACAATACTTTGCTTCTGGCGGTAATATACATTAAATTGACCACCAGCACCAGAAGCAGCTAGTTGTCTTCTAGTATCTTCAATAATCCATGCAATGTTCGTTGTGGTTTCGATTCCGACGACTACCTAAATAATAATTAACGCACATTAAACATTCCAGGCAAATCCTCCAGTAAAATGCTGCCACAATCCCCCCCCCCGCAGTTTTTGAAGGCAGGACCGACCGGCCGGGTTTTGAAATTTTCGGACTTGGCAACCCTAGGTCCAACTTGTCTCATTAACCGGGACAAGTGGGATCTACATTCGAATTTGATTAAAAAACATAAAATAACAGCAACGTTCCAGCATTGCACAATGGGCAAAAACGAGCTCGTAATCCCAAGAATTAGAAGCCGCTGGTTTGGAATCTTACAAGATACCTATTCTTATGTAAAAAATACAGAAAATCGATTTGTGCTGGTTTCATCCTGCGCAGACTTCGGAAAGTGGTCCATTTTGCCCTATTTTACCCAAAAATCATGTTAAAAGCTAATTAAACAGTATCAAAACTTATTTGCCGCCCGTGAAACGAACTCAAATAGCTTCCAAATTTTGTCAAAACATCAGAAGAATCAAATCCCATCAATTCCATACTGTGAGAAATGCAGGTATAGTCCATTTTGCCCAATTCACCGCTAAATACATAGTAAAACCTAATTAGAGCGATTAAAACTAATTCAAAGACAGGGGAATGACCTTGAATGGTACCAATTTACTCGAAAGACATCAGGAGAGTTGATTGTCATCGATTTAGTACAGTGAAGAATTCACAATCGGTTCGTTTTGCCTGATTCTCTGCTAGATCTACAAAAACACGTTCATTTGCTATTACGTAAAAAAGTCGTAATTTTTCAACGATAGTGCCTTTGGAGAAGTTTATCAATAAAATACAGCGCATCTTTTAAAACTATCAAGGTGATCTTATATTCATCTATCGGGGTGATATAAACTTTTGTTGTTTTGAATACGTCCAAAAAAATTTTTTTCTTCAGAAAAACTATAGAACGCACTAAAATGAGCAACTTTGCTGAATATAGTAACTATCTATCTTTCGCTAGTTGCGAGATATAATGATTTATTTAAAAAGTACACAGAGAAATCAATTCTGCTCATTAACTCCGCATCCAATTAATTTATTGCTTTCAACTGTTCTCCAAAGTTATTCAGTATGATAAACTACGCATTTTTTGAAGACTGTTTTTACCTTTGAGTTAGTTTTAATCGATTTAATTAGGTTATCTATGTATATGGGGGTGATTTGGGCAAAATGGACTATTCTTGCATTTCGCACAGTATAGAATGGATGGAATTTGATTCTTGGAAGAATGGAATGGAAGATATTTGAGTTCGTTTCACGGGCGGCAAATAAGTTTTTATACATTAACATTATTTTTGGGTAAAATAGGGCAAAATGGACCACTTCCCGAAGTCTGCGCAGGATGAAACCATCACTAATCGATTTCCTGCATTTTTTTTACATAAGAATAGGTATCTTGTAAGATTTCAAACCAGCGGCTTCTAATACTTGGGATTACGAGATCGGTTTTGCCCATTGTGCATTGCAAGAAGCAATAAAAGACAATATTTCTACGAATGGTTCATCCAAAAATGCCGTAATAAAATCAGATCACAACGGGTGGCTTTGTTATTAATATTAAACATAGATCGTGAGCAATTACGCTGTAATGCATTATTGTAATGAAATGTAGTTGAATATGTAGCTGTATCCAATTCTTGCGAGGCGTAATTTATGATTAACCATTGTGTAATAGCTCGAAAATACGATTACGATCTCTTCATTCTACCTAGCCCAATACGGTAGAGCTACTCATAAAAGATAGTTACACTATAACAATCACAACAGTTTATTAATTCAATTCCAGTTGCAGATTTGCTTAATTATATCAACTTTGCCTTTCCAGACTCAATTAACGTCGTTTAACTGCAACCAAAATGTGACCAAACTATTTGTGTACTAATGGACTTCTTACTTGGGCCCCCTTGGTTTAGTCCTTTTCGGTTTTATTTTAAAGCTTTACTGATGTAAATATTATGTAATTGAACTGAAAATGTTCGATAGTACATCTAAAACTGTATTAAGATAGGAAGTTTTGTGCTGAAACACTTTATTTTTAATAGGTCCGACTTGCCCCGGATCCTCTGAAGGGCCAACCTTATTTCGACCCATTTATTTAGTGCCGTTTGTCAAATAAAACCACTAGTTTTCGGGTCTAACTTGTTAATACATTTATTATGTTTACCTACTGCCAAAAAAACATGTACTTTTACGAAAACCTGTGGCCAAAATATCATTTATAGAAAGGTGCGTCAAACTTAAAACGCAAATTGAAAATAACGCTCAAATTTAAAGTCCAATTGTGGTGTTTAGGATGCCAATTATAAATAATTTACAATTTTAATGCATGCGTTTGAGTGATATGTTTCATTTCTAGAAAGGTTCGGTTGAAGAAAATAAGGTTGAAGAGAGTTATGAGCTCCGTTCACTCACACTTACCCCGTATTCCCACTTGCCCCGGGGTACCTTATTGACAGCAAAAATTGATTTGGTTTTCACGTTTAAACTTTAAGTAAAAATCCTTAAAACCAATATTTTTTTGCTCAATTAAAAAAATCTCTGTTTCGCCCCCCTCCCAGTGGCTCAACACTGAAAGGACAAAAACTTTTTAAAATATTTGTAATGACCTTATGAAAATCCATGGACATGAGCACTTGATCCTCAGGTTTGTAGAAAATTTCTAAATGCGTAGAACTATGGATAAATTAAATCCGTAGAACTACGGATAATTTCGTAGATCTGGCATCACTTTCTGCTAGTAGTGCATCTTATTGATACTAATGAACAAGTGCGACTAATTTTTGCCCGTAACCGGAGTACAAGGCGGTTCACAGAAAAGCAAAGTAAAGTTTTGGTGCTGCATTTCCATTGAATTCGGGTTTCTGATTTTAGTGTAGAATTACGTTTCACGGTAAGGTAGGTGGTTATTTCAAGTGTCAAGAAAAAATGATGGACTTTAGATAGACTAAAGGGTGGCCCACATCACATTGCATCACAGAGAAAACAGTTACCCATTGGGTGTTCTCTCTTAAAAGTTTGGTTTAGAGTGAATTGTTCACACTCTATTACTACGTTACTACGAAACTCTGAGCATCAAACGGCAGGAGAAATGCGGTCAGAATGGATGTTCTATTAGTGAACACGATCACAAGCGTATCTAGCGTCAGAGAGTCAAGGACCGGGAGGAACTGCATACGTACAAATTGCAATAGGCTCCAAATCGTGACAAACGACAAAATACGGTGAGAAAGCCACGGGCCTAGAAAATGTACCTCCAGATGCTGACGAAGCCTCATTGTCTCATCATGGGCGATGAGACTTATGTCAAGGCGGAAATAGGTTCCGGGGCTGCTGTTTTTCACCGCCTAGCACAAGTTTGATTGAAGTTTTTGGAGCGTCTTAGTAGATTTTAGGTAGATTTTAATTTTAGGACAAGTTTGATGGGTATGAAATGGGGAAGGCAAACGAGAAAGCGACCAATAAAGCTTTTGCCAGCCCAAGCTCCTACCTAGCGCCTCCACGCGGCCATACCCGGTAATACTCTATTGGGTAGCTAAGCTAGGGGGTGCGATGCTGCGTGGTTCCCAGATGCCAGGCCTCAAAACTAAGATTTTGCGCAGACGGCTGAGCCACCCGGCCTTGGTAGCAGGTAAGTCTAATATGTTATTTTAATTATTTGTTTCGTTTTAGCGCATCAAGCACCTCCTACTGTACGATTAAAACTTTGGCCGTAACAAGTTTAAATAATACACATGGATATCTGATGCACTGATGGAAATTCAAATGACGCAATTGTATTTCACGCGACGGATTGCTGGTGAGATTGTTCTATTTTTGCATATATATACTCAATATATACTATGTACAGTTTATTATTGAATAAATCTTCCGCATGATCCTTATTGTTTGCCTTGCCCTACTAACATGATATACTCTGTTTTCCTGTAACATCTATGAAGGTAGTATGGGTTCCCTGCACTTTCAAAAGTAGATGCTACACTAACATTCCTACCCGCTTCCTCTGCGGTTGTTCGGACGTAGCCTGGTATATAATGCGATTATATAGCCACCTACGATGTGTGCAGCCACATATGCTAATGCTAATTTTAATTTTAGTTCCGTTTAGTTTTAGACAAGTTTGATGTTCCGGAGGAAGTAAGGAAGCGGAAACTATCAAAGTTTGCCAAGGAATACATGATTTGGAAAGCGATCTGCTCTTGTGACAAACGGAGTGCGCCGTTCGTGACTGTAATGGCCTCAAGGAGTGTTTACAGAAGCGTCTGCTTCCTCTGTTGAAGCAGGACGAGGACCCTACGATCTTCTGGCCGAATGAAGCTTCGTGCCACTATTCAAAGGATGTCCTGGAGTGGTACGAAGCCAACGGGATCACTTTCGTATCCAAGCACATGAACCTCCCCAATGTATCGGAACTAAGGTAAATTGAAAACTACTGGGTTATTATGAAGTAGGCACCACGGAAGCATCCCAGGGAAGGCAAGTCTGAAGAAGACTATAGAAGAAGCTGCAGCCAGATGCTGTACAGAACCTTATGAGTGAAGTTAAGCGTAAGTTGCGAGCATACGGCTATGGTATTGAAATTGAATGAAATGATTATGCCAAAAGCTTACTAATGGGTTATATTTTATTGTCTGAAAATTTGAAAAGGATCGGTCAACTAGGTAGTTTTCAACAGCATTTATCCGTGAAGCAATACCCTTTAATACGCTTGTTAATTTAATTAATAAAAACTTAGTAATTTGTAAATTTTTTTTATCAATTTGAAGGATGTTTAAATCTGTCGGTCAGAAAATTTTCTACGAACTAAACAATATACCTAGTATAAAAAAGTAATTTTGAATATTCACCAAATCACAACTTGGTTCAAACATAGTTATGAAAACATCAATGTGCCAGTTTAAAGGAAGCTTTTAAGTTCACGACTCAAGTTCTAAAGTATTAGCATATATATTGGATTATTATTACTAATTAACATGATGTATACACCTATAAATAATCTCCTTTTAGATTAAGCCAGTTCCCAGACAGTAGCCTCACTGAGTGGTTTTTGGACTTATTTCTAATTAGGCTTATCAGTTCTCAGTTCAGTCAGTTATCGCTTGTAGACTGCATCACATTGAGAAGCACAAATTCAAAGCCGTGATACTGACGATGAGTAATCGTTTTTCAAAATTGAACAAAATCGCAACAAACCTGGGTGGTCCCCATTTTGCGTCTTAATTTTTGCATAATCGCATAATTGCAAAATCGTTCGACTTGTGCGGGCTTGTGTTGAGTTCGAAAGTCATTGATTTAAAAGAAATTTCACTCGGATTTGCTATAGTTCATGGGAAAACTTCCGAATCATTTGAAATCATTTGAATTAGTATTATAACTTGTTTATTTTCTAGACTGAACTGGAATTGTTGAAATTATAATTCTCATTTCTAGCCGTTTTTAACCACTCGGATACAAACATTTCAACATTTGAAGATCTCGAGATTCCAAACCACAAGGACCACATATCATAAAACCAATATTTTTGATATTTTTATATGACGAGTTTTCACTGCAATCCAGGAAAAATTTTAGGACCCTTTTTTACGGAAATTTAGAAAATCCAAAATTAGTCATAAATACATTTATAAAAGTGCAATAAAACTCAAATTGTTGCTTGGCGTGTTGTGCCCGGAAAACTAAAACGGCATTTGCACAATCGTTTTGATTGGCAAAAATAGGAGTTCTCGTACTGGGAACCGTACTGGGCAGAACATGTCGGTAAAATATTGTTTGCTTCTTCAAAATTGTTTGAAAATTCAGTGATCAACTGCGCCTTTAGTCATATATTTGTATATGATTTTAGGATGATCGAATCGAATAATATCGCGTTGGTCGAATGTAGAATGCAAAAGATTATTTAACTATCGACGCAGTTTAATAGTTTATTAAACAAGGCAACGTTATAATTCTATTGATACTGAAATTCCTAGCTCAGCAGTTGTTAAACGTTGTTTTAGCCCAGAGGGTCATTCGCCACCTTAGTTTAGCAGTTCTTGTTGGAAAATATTTTATACCTACAACAAACAGCTATTCAGTTTAAAAATCCTAATTAATGGTAAGCATTAATTATTGATTTTTTAAATTATCAAATTCTTGTGAGTATTTTTTTGGTGATCATTTATACCGAACAAAAAAATAATTGAAATAGATGGTAAGGAAACATATAAAAAACCCGCACAATTCATTAAATGAAAAAATAGAATTTCGTATTTTAATTATGTATGGAAATAAGAATTTACGATCACTATAATAGACTCTCTCTCTCTGTGTTCATCTGTTTCGCGGAATATTTAACTTTTTTTTTTGGAATGGCTCAACCATCACGAAAATGTTAATGTGGTCACAGCTAAAGTTGAACGTTCGACGGTAGGCCTGTTAATTTTAAGCTGTTATGAACATTGTGATTATAATTTTGTAAAAAACGGCTTAATAATTCTTATTTATTGGAATCACGAGATTCCAGTAAAAACACGAAACGTCTTTCGTGCTGGTGGAATTAGTGGATGGGATTTCGGTTCAAATATCAAAAAGTTGTTCAGCGGAAATAATTATAAAAGCTAGACGCTAGTCGACAGTCATTAAGTTTGGTTGGATTATTATGCTAAACCCTCAAACAGTTTCATTTTTACCACGTAAATAAAAAGAAGTATTATTAAGTATTTCGTAAATATTTTGTTTTTTGAAAAGTAAAACAACAAAATTTCACTGAATAATTTTCCATACAATTTTCTTCATATAATTGTGTTTAAATAATGAAAATAATTCCTCAGTCCTCAGAGAATGGACCGTCTTGTACTCATTAAAAAATTTTACTCTTTAATTCTACTCCAAGTAAAGGTAGTTGTCAATCTTAATGCTCCGCAGTCTAAATAAGCACTAAAGAACATTGTAAGTGGTATTCGAAATATGAATATACACTATACCATAAAATTGTAAGCAAATTCCTTCATTTTAATAGAACTGAAAGGAATCCAATTATCAAAAAATTTCTTCATCATAATAATCCTAATCCATCACCCAACACCACAATTTAGGAAACGAGCAACCACCTACCTTGATGCTCGGATTCGGCACGCACTGCCGAACCCGTCGGTCCATAAATCACGGTCCAGGTGATTAGAATTGCCTTCAGAATCAATTTACTGGAACACATTATCCGTCTTTTTTTTCTCTGGTGTTCAGCCTCCGGGATGGACTAGTATCAACTGGAACTTCTAACACTCTCAATCTTGTTTTAGCAGGAGCGCTCGGTTTTAGATTGCTCCAAATTTTCTCTTATCAATATTCACCAAACTGGCACGTGACAGACGAACTTCGTTGGTTGGACGAACGTCATATTTTTTTCTGTGCCAGAAGGCGCAAAATGGTTTCTAGACGTATGTAAACCTTCTGCTTGGTCCACAAAACACGCACTTTTGCTTAAATTCAATCTTCGCTAACACTCATTTCTAATTTCGCTGACTCACTCGCAGCCGTATTGTTGCTTTTTTTTCGGTTCTAGATACTTTTCGAAGATAGCCAACCTCCCCCCTAAACTATCGATTTCCGACCAAACACTCAAAACAAAATTCGTGCCCGGCAGAAAAAAAAACACTTGTGGAGGAGTGTAATATCGATTGCAGATAGCCAAACACAGACACTTTTTTGCTTTTCCGATCTTCGGGTTCTTCGTCGAGAACAACACTTTATGTAGAATCCACGCGCGCGGGTCCATTTAACCATTATCAATCGATCCACTCATCTTGGCGCTGGTGATGGTTGTTTTGTTTTTATCTTTTCCGGTGTGTAATTCACCGAAGCAAAAAGAAACTATATTCAAACGACACTCGAGATGCTGCTGGCTGCTATTGCCGGAGATACGCGCCGCTTTGATGGATGATCTTCGGTTTCGTTCTGGGTCTGTCTGTGGAATTCGAGAAGTGAAAAATTTGTTCCTTACACAGCCCAGCGCTGGCTGAGCTAGTCGGTTCAACACACGCAGACGCACTACCGACGACGGAACTTCGACCAATGGCGTTCGACTCGATCCGCTCGTTGCGGCAAACTGAGCTGCGATCGCGAAACGAATCGATCGCGAGCTGCGTGCGACCGCTAGCGGACGACTGTGCACCGGGGCAGTGCTGCCAGTAACTGGTGGTTGTTTTGAGGTTGAGAATATTAAGTTGGAAATTTTATTCAATCCATCTCACGATAAAAGAAATAATATATCTTAGACTATAAAAGTACATTAATTTTCAAAATGGAGTTTTAGCAGATGTCAGTTAACCCTTATGTGCCCAAGTAATTTTTTTGATTTTCATGATGTTTTACCTTTCGCACGAAATAAATGCTTTAAATTAACATAATATATCAAACAATGTATTTGAATGGATAGATTAGACTATGTATAATGAAAAGGTATGAGCAATATATAAAAGTGAACTATTAGGGTCTTATAGGGATTTAAAGAGAAACCCGTCTAACCTGTCAAAAGGTGGCCAGTTTTCTTTACTGAAAAGGTCATCAAATCTTGAAACATTTTAGAAAAACTGGAAACAAAATTCCCGTCGATTGCAATTGGTTTCATTTCATCTAAAAATGTCTTATTTCGTAGAAATTACGGCCGTTTGAATTTTGTAAAATTTTTACCTGTTCCGATCTAATGCAGGTGTAAAAATTTTAGTTGAAATAAAACTTGGCAGTAGACATAAAATTAGACTCGAAATTGAGGTTGTGCTTGAATTGGTAAATTTAAAATTGAAATTTGATCTTGAGATATAAAATTGAACATAAAACTGAAATTGAAATAAGACTCAATGTGGGACACGAAATGGGACATGAAATAAGACATGCAACTGGGTTGCTGATAAACCTTTGCTGGTTGCATTTGAATAAATTTTTCGTCAGTTTAAGATCATGTTTGTTGTGAGCGGCACGGCTTCTTCCAGATCAGCACAGCTGACATTACTGTAGCAGTTAGTAATCAAGGGACACCTCAAAATAGACTTGAAATTGGACTTATATTGATCTTTAAATTGAATTAGAATTTCGACTTGAATTTGGATTTACTTTATGTTAAGTTTAACTGGAAACTGTACTTCAAATCAAACTCGAAATTAGACTTAGAACTGGATTTGAATTTTTAGTTGGAATTAGACTTAGTTGAGACATGAAATCGAATCTAAAATTGAAGTTGAAATGTGGCTTAAATTGGATTTTAAATTTATCAGGTACATATCAGCATTTTTGGCTCAAGGGTCTTGAATAAGATTTGGACTTGAACTAGGGCTTGAAATAATACAGTAACGTTCCGATTTTGTCAGCTCCCGATTTTGTCTACCCCCGATTTTATCAGCTTTTTATCCTGATTTTGTCAGCCTATAAATATTGTTTAACTTTTGTGCTTTTGAACATGATTTATAAAACTTTTCAGTTTGCTTGAAACTATTCTGTGGAAAGTTTTTGAATAAAATGATACCTTCTTGCGAGTAATTCGGGGTCAAAATTAGGGTATTTTAAAGTAAAAGTTCTATATTTCCTAAACAAGCAAAGATAGAGGTATACTATATTCAGCAATGTTGTGTATTTTTACTATTTGTACAACTTTGTCAAACAGGAAAAAGTCATACAACAACTACAAAAACAACTAAAATAGAAAAACTGATTTTAACGATTTTTCATTTATGATAAATAGGATTTTTCTATCTTTGCTGAAGAGATAGAAGGTTATTGTTTTCAGCAAAATTTCTTGTAATAATATGTTGTAAAACTTTGCAGGACACATCAATGTGTTATATTGAAACTGAAGAAAAATAAAATTTTTATTGCACTTTTGGGGAGATTAATCAAAATTTGAATTCCGCTGGACGATAGAACTTTTAATTTTAAGAAACTCTTCCAAAGGTTCCGTCAACCTAAAGCCAAGTTTTACCGCTCAAAGCACCAAGTTTTACCGCGCATTAGCACCAAAAAAGGTTCTGGACCAGTGTGCTGTGTCCGATTCATTGACCTTTCGGTTGACCAATTGAGGGTTAAAATTTAATTTTTAGTAGAAGTCTTCGATATTGCAAGGTATTAAGTCTTGAATTTTGAAAAAAATTCCCGATTTTGTCAGTTTCCCTATTTTGTCAGCCCAAAATGCAACATGGGGCTGACAAAATCGAAACATTACTGTATTGAAATTGGTTTCGCAGCTCACACCACGAGGAATCATTTTGTTGTGCATTGAATTCAATAGCGAAAGAGGGATATGTGCTTCAGTATGTCCCAACCTGAGCACGTCAATGATAAGGTTGAAAAGTCACCACTTATGATTGATCATAAAATATATGATGCCAATCCCAGTAAACCATTTGGTTTGTATATCTCGATTGCAGCTGAGAAATACGACATCATATCTGAACGAAAAAGTCATATTTGACGCCAGATAAGAACATATATGTACTTACCAAAGTGGAGGCAATATACGTGCGAAAATTTTAACAATTATTTGTAATTCTATCTTACATTTTATACAGCGGTTTTTATAACACGCAACTTAATACTACTGAATATATGATTGAGATATAATTTAATATTGCAATCATCTAAACTGCTTTATAATTCACAGTCATGAGTTGTATATGGGGACACGCACGACTGCATAACAACTTATTGTTCACTTTGTTTTTACATACTCTAATCATTATACAATTCCAATGTAATTGACATGAAAACGATTTAATGTGAATTTTCTATTACGATCTTGTATTATATGGGATGCAGGATAATAGTATTCATCTAAACGGGGGACTCCATTCACAAAATATTACAAAAATAATAGCAGCAAACTTATCGAAACTTGACCTTCTGTTTTTATTCGATAGACTTCCGCCTGTCGAACAGCCAACTGTTAGAGTACAGGACAATTGCGGGGTTAGTGCTACGATCCTATCACCTCTAACAGCTTCTCCCAGCTGAGATTCGATAATACAACAACAAAATCCCGAAAAGATATCATCAAATATAATGAAAAAAAAAAAAAAAATTAAAATTAAATAAAGAATGATATGGAAATGGCGTCAAAATGATATGAAAATGGTTTAATATAAAAGTTTAATAAATTTTATTTATTAAAACGCTTAAACTTTTACACTATTAGTGTGCCGTTTAAAACATGTGTTATTGAAAAAATTCTAAAATTCATAAAAAAAGATTTGGTAAAAATTACACAAAAACGGCAATAAACTGACTGTTATATATTCTTTCGATCAGAATCCCAAACCCTTTAATATCATTTATATAACTCACCGCTTAGCGGAACTCAATCTCTGTTAGATCTCATTGAAGAGATTCAACTGTATAAAGCGAGTACGAATAAAGAGCTGGTAGTTTATTCCAGTTAGTGTTACCAGAACTGCAGCATCTCTTATATCTTTCTTCACGTTGAAGATTCCCCTGATTAATCATACATAACACTGACATGACACCAAAATATCTCCAAACACCAAAACGCAATTCGTATGACAAAAATGATGGAAATAATGTTGTTAAAATGTCAGAAACTACAAATAATGTAAAATTAGCATAGAAACGTACAAAAATGATACGTACGTATCAAAACGTATAAATGAATGACACGAAATTGTCAAAAAATTTAAAAAAATATTATGCAAATAAGACACAAAAACTAGCGGAATAATATGACACAAAACTGATGCCAAAATGTTACTAAAATATCATACAAATGAAACAAACACAATAAAAATTGACAACCAAATTACACATTAAGTCACATTTGTTTACTGCAACCGATTTATGATTGAAATCTACATGCAGTCAGTCAACAATTATGGGTCACACACAATTATGAGTCATTTTAGCTTTTTATGCCAATTAATGCGTGAATATTATACTAATTGATTGACAAAATTGTTATACTTATAAGTAGCACTAACAATTTGATCAATCATTAGGTGATATTTAAATGGAAATTAGCAGCTAAAGCTAAAATGATCCACAATTGTGTGTGACCCATGATTGTGGACTAACTGTATATAAAAGTGAGCGCGAGTATGTTTGTATATTTGTGTGATCCACCATAACTCCAGAACGCCTTGACCGTTCTCCACCAAACATGGCACGCATATTGCTTGACACAAGGAAATCAGCACTGGCGGGTTGACAAACCGGGGGTTCCTAACAGAAGGGGGTATGACATAAGTCTAGAACGCCTTGACCGTTCTTCACTAAACTTGGCACACATTAGTGTTCGACTTCGGAACGAAAATTGAAGTCCGGGTTTCGGTCCGGTCCGGTTCGGATAAAAATCGGAACGAACTTTTTAGGTCCGATTTCGTTCTGGCCCGATTTGGATCTGTTCCGGTTTCAGTCTGGAAGTCCGAAATTGTCCGGATGCAAAATGCGTGTCTTCAGCTTCCTGAACCCGATCGGCTGGTGCTTGGCGCTTTACTCATAATGGAAAATTCCGAAACGTTGTGAAAGTATATTAAAAATTTCATACGAGTTAGAATATGTTTTTTTCCGACATTTCTTCAGAATTATCTGCCGTCAGAATTCTGAGGCTCTTCGGCCTAAACTTATACGATAATGAAAAATCTAATAATGTGAGGTTATTGTAGGTATCTTTCAAATAGGACAATAAACCTGAAAATCGGTTACCTATGCCATTGCTGAGAAAATTAAGTAATAATAATTACAATAATTACATAACTCTTGGAGTGAGCTCTTTGAAATCAAATTTTGAACGATCAAAACGCACCAACCAATGTTGCGAAGCGTCTGGTTTCAAGTGGGATAGACACTCAGATACTTGCTAATCTTCAGAAACAGAAATCGATTGGCCGGATTTCTTTGGGGGCCCAAAACAAAAAGCAGACTATTGTAGTGAAATTATTGCAATTTTACAATACTGGGGCAGTTGGAACAAATTAGCTTCAATCATTTCAAGGTTTCGATTATCCAGCGAAAACAAATCCCTGACTATTCCAGGGTTATTTTTCCTAATTTTTGCAGGGGTATTTCGAAAAAATCCTGATGCAAAATACCTTGTTAATTTCTATTTTCAAAGTGTTGATTGCCTAAAATTGTTGTTTACTCTTGGATTATTATTTCTTAATGAACTCGATGAATTCAATTTTGCTTTTCAATTCAAATTTATCTTTTTATGCGATTTTTGCGATTTTTTTTTCTATGTGCAAGGTGAATTAAGCAAAGTTGCCTTTTTTATTTTCAGCTCGGATAATCGAATCACCCGGATAATCGAATCATCATTTTTGGTACAAATTTTTTTTGGTATGTCAAGTTTTTTGACTTTTAGGTATCAGAAATGTTTTATTTATTATTGATCTATCTTCCCAAAAGTCAGAAAAATCCTTTCTTACGATTTTTTCCACTGATGATTTTTTTTGGTCTATATTAATTTTTGTATGTTATGTTTTTCAATATTTAGGTATTATAAATGTATCAATCTTGATCAATCTCCCCTAAAGTCATAAAATTCCTTTTTTTGCCATTTTTGTACTGATGATTACAATGATGATGATGATGATGATAATGATGATGGTGATGACGATTTTTAAGTAAAAAAACTGATTTCATCATAGCAGGATTTATTTTTGTTTTTCCGCCGATAAAAGGGATATAAGAAAGGAATTTTGTAGCTTAAGGGAGGTTAATCAATGCTTGTCTAGTTGGAATCATCATGTAGCATGACAATTATAACATTTGGGTTTAAAATAAATCAGCGATAAAATTTTTTTTTCACCCGGATAATCGAGTCTAAAAATCCGGATAATCGAATTCCCGGATAATCGAATCCCCGGATAATCGAGTCCGTCTTGTATTTGGAAACTGACCTTCTGCTTTTGTTCAACTCACCTACAGCCAGCTTTATTATTCTGGACTACTTCAGGATTCTATTGACTCTTGCGCTCCCAGTCTACTTTCAAACAAACGGCTGGGACAAAATATATGTTTAATGTTAAGAAATATTGTGATGCAATTATTCCGGTACAAAATTAAAATTTATGCTGAAATTATTTCTTCTCCGAAAACAAATTAAACGTTTCTACTAGTGCTGTACATCAGAACAAAAATTGTAGTTCCGGTTAATTATTCTATTAATATCGAAGAAACTAAAAAATATTGATAATGATTCATAAGGCCGTAAGCTCTTCCAAGATCGATCGATTCGGTCCAGCCGTTGTTGTGAAATGTTGTTTGGTTTAAAGCGGGTCAGGAGGCGATTCATGAAGTTTTAAATTTCGAAACTCTGTAAAATATGCACACGGCAGATAGGATGGACGCGAGTAAAAATAACGTGTCATGTTGTATTTCATTTGGGCACACGAAAAGGCATTGAATAAAAAGGTGCCAGATAGGTACATGAAATAAATTAATCATTTGTTTGAGAAACCCCACATGTGCTTTTGACACAATTATAAGAATACAACAAATAAAATAGATTTTTTCTCGAAATATTTTTAATCTCAGCTAAAAGAAATTTGTGTAATCAACCTTTTTCAAGAATATCAGAGAAGATGTAAGAATCCCCGAGGATTCAAAACTGTCAAAAAGTCATGAAAATTTACTCATGTCAATTGGCGCTTGTGGGGTTTCTAAAATAACCAATTCAAATGTCATCCTTCCGAACCCATAGTTTTGCCGGTAAAGTTTTTTCCAATGCCAAAAATTTCTGACTTCAAATGAAATTTCCTAACATTCCCTGACTTTTCCAAGTTTAAACCAATTTCACAGATTTTCCAATTAATCGACACCCTGGATTTGAAGCAAGTCCTAGTCCTCGTTTCCACCATGGTCAGTTTTACTGTTAAAAGTGTCCGGACTTTTCGGGACTTTCAAAGGAATACCCGGTCCGGTCCGGTAAAAAATCGGACACTAAAGTTTCATTCCGATCGGACTTCGGACTGGGTATCGGGCCGGACTTTACCCGGTCCGATGTCGATCACTAGCACACATGTTCGTTGGCCTAAGAGAATCAGCACTGGAGGGTTGGCAAAAAAAAGGGGGGGGGGGGGGTCCCTAATAGAGGGGGTAGGGGGCATAACTTCGAGGCGCCTTGACCGTTCTGCATCAAACTTGGCACATGTATTTCTTGACATAAGGGAATCAACAAGGGGGAGGCCCAAATAAGTAAAAGGGGTTGCGTTTCTCTTGCATTTAGACCGATTGCAGTTGTGCAAGTGACTGTGAGAGAGAGGGGGCCCACCGAGCAGGGATATGTGAAAGAAACCTTTGTTTCGTTTCCATTATAGGAGTTTTCATTGAGCAAATCGATGCATGCATAGACGGGGGAGCTGACTAGGAAGAAGCCGACAATGCGGGGACATGGAACGCGACTGTGAATGTGTTTTTCGCCATAACTCCGGAACGTCCGGACGGTTCATTGAACGTCATTTGTCAGACACATGTTTTTTGACATAAAAGAATCAGCGCAGGGGGCACTGCGCTCATCACTGCGACCAGTTATATAGCAAACACCCGGGCGATATCACAATAGATCAAGGATTATTGTGATATCGCCCGGGTGTTTGCTATATAACCCGCACCGCATTTATTTTTGCTATAATCGCTATTGAGTGAGCGATATGCTTATGGGTCATTCCATGCCAAGTAACTGAGAAAAAGTTCAAACGTGTAATCGACCTTCACCTTTGAACCAAATTTTGCCAGATTATTCGTTTTCGGTCAGAAAGTAAAAATCCAAAATTTGGTACGGATCGAACATTCCCTCGATTAATGGGAGCGCCTCCATTTTTAAGCAAAATACCCGATTTTGTCAAACCCTCTTTTTTCCTTTTGCTTATATCTCCGGAAATATTAAGTTTAGAAAGACACTATTTCCACATTTTCAAAGGAAATCATCAAAGGAATTCTTGAAGAAAGATATCTTATTTTTGAGCACCAGTGCTGCCAAACATTTTTAAACTAAATTTGAAAACTAAATTTACATTTTTCTCTCAATGAAAACAATTTTATTTAAAAAATTTCAACTTCATCGTGTTCCGAAGATTTTTTTACATAAGAATCACTCATCGCCCCGAGGTATCCCGAGATAGAGCGTTTTAAAGCAAGCAATTCCCCATTTTTAATGTAAAACTAAGAGCAAAATAATTTTTTTTAAGCAGTAATTCTCTACGCGATGTAAAAATACTTTGGCAAATCGAAGGGAAAGTGATTGAGAAACAAAGGGGTTCCGAGTAAGATCTTGTAATCAACTAGTTAGTTAGTTAGTTTTTGAATAAAATGATGCCTTCTTGCGAGTAATTCGGGGTCAAAATTAGGGTATTTTAGTAGTAAAAGTTCTATAATTCCTAAACAAGCAAAGATAGAGGTATACTACATTCAACAATGTTGTGTATTTGTACTATTTGTATAACTTGTAAAACATGAAAAAGTCATTCAACAATTACAAAAACAGCTAAAATAGAAAAACTGATTTTAACTGAGAAGGTTACTGTCTTCAGCAAAATTTCTTGTAATAATATGCTGTAAAACTTTGTAGAACACATCAATGTGTTATATTGAAACTGAAGAAAAATAAATTTTTTATTGCACTTTTAGGGGGATTAATCAAAATTTGAATTCCGCTGGACGATAGAACTTTCAATTTTAAGAAACTTATCCAAAGGTTCCACAAACCTAAAACCAAGCTTTCCCGTTCAAAGCTAATGCGCATCAAAAAAGGTTCGGGGCCAGTGTGCTGTGCCCGATTCATAGAGCGTTCAGTTGACCAATTGAGGGTTAAAATTTAATTTTTAGTAAAAGTCTTCGATATTGCCTTGAATTTTGAGCGAAAATGTTTTTTCCCGATTTTGTTAGTTTCCTTATTTTGTTAGCCCAAAATTCAACATGGGGCTGACAAAATCGAAACATTACTGTACAACTTTCATACGGGTGCGCAGTATGCGAGTGTTATTTGAATGGTAGTTAGAAGTCGAGCAGTGCCTCAATATGTCGGATGTCGGATGTGGATGTCAGGTGAGTCATTGACTTTTGAAAACAGCTTCAAGTTGTCGGTGAACACAAGCCAAGGACCTCTAGGAACTGTGCCGACTGCCGGTAAAATAAATAAGAAAAACCAACGGTCCAAGATGTCTACCTTGTGGAATCCCACAAAAGCAGGAACCCGTCGTTAAAAGCATTAACGAGACGATTCGACAGATAGAATTGAAACCACAAGAGAAATGGCCCTCTCATGTCGAGTTAGCGACGGCGGTTTGATAATTCAGCACGTCAAAAGCAGTAGAGAGATCGACGTAAATGAAACCTGTCTGAAAACTATCTTTGAAGCAATCTGTGGTATTTGATAAGCTAAATAGACGTCGGATTGGTGCGACCAAAGGTCCACCAAAAACAGTCGTCTGTTGAGTGTCTTAGTATAATCTGTAAACGGCTAGACGAGACAAGTATTTGTTAGAATATTCAATTATAGCTGTCGAAAATAGCATACACTTTTCTTTTATTTGTCAAGATTTGTTGTGATGGGTCTACTTCTTTATGGTGTTAATCTATTTATTTTTATTTATTTGCACAAATTGCACAAATTTCATTCTAATACTATGGTAACTTGAGCCACCTGGTGGAATTTTTCAAAGTAAAAACAAAACCTCTGGTCAAGCCTTTCACCGGATGAGAAAATGTGCTCCGGTGGCCCCGGTGCGTTGGTTAATGGGTTCGTTAATCAGGGTTTATATGTTATACGTTACCGGAGTAGTCGAATAGATGCCGACGGTTGATAATCATGATTAAAAACAACTCACTTATAAAGCTCGTTTTACATACAGCAAGCTAGCTTTATGCCAACACTGCCGCCCGTCACGCGTTAGGTGGTAACTAATTCTCCACTCGTTGAGTAGTGCGGATCAGAGATTCGCTTTTATCTCAAGTTTGTTCGAGAGACCAACAGCAGCGGGCGAACGGGTGAGATAGATCAGAAGCGATCACACGATCGCTTGGATGTGAGAACGTATGTACGAGCTGGTCGTGGAAATGATAGGATATCCAGCGAAATGTCAATCCTCACTTCACGGAGAGATTGTCATTATTTTAGGGATTTTTAAAATAATTTTTTTTAAATAGTTTGATGATAGTTTAGTTTTTTTCGAGTAAAAATCATCGAAGATCAAACTTTAGACACCTTTAGATATTTGTAATGAAAGCATGAGCACAATGCGTATCAGAGAAATGAAGGACATTTTTTATTTCCTTCAAAGTCATATACACTGTAAAAAATAAAAGTTTGCCAATTTTCTGAGATTTGAAACTAATTTGATAAACATTTGTATAGGGTCTTGTATGCAACGGAAATATCACGTCTAACCCACTATATAACTAAGATATTGTTGCCTTTTCCTACCTACTTTAAAAATCCCAATGAAATAGAATAAGTTTATTTTTTCCAAACTTAGAGTCTTTCGAGAGCATAATCGATTTCTTCTGTTTCTATGCTCAATCTGTTCATATGCATCTCTATCTACGGCCATCTCTATCTACGGCCATCTCTAGTACCTATAAGAAACTTTCCGACCCGATATCGTACGTTTGATGTGGTTTCCCAGTGCTCGGAAGTAATTCCAGCCCCCGTTGCAACAGCCAGCGTCTTTCTTTCATTTAGGAACCCGGTCTCGATCGTTCGCTTGCTCGCTCGCTCACTCGCACACAAACACTCGCGCGCAACTCGCCAACCCCGCTGCGCCGCTGTGCTGGCTGGCTGCCTGCCTGCATCATGTTATGTTTTCAACCCGTAGACGCCGCCACTTTTCTGTGAATGGTTTTGCCTACTCACTGTTGGATGCGGTTTGCACCGTCGTCGCGTCGTCAACCACCCCGTACGTCGTTGGGAGTCGGAGCGGGGCGGTAACGCAACCACGCCATGGTGCGGCGATATTTTGTTTTATCTACACGCGGGCATCGGATTACGCATAGAGAGCCAATATGAAAACCGCCCAATAAGGTCGTAAACGGGTGGTGAGATGCGCGTCGCAGTTGTTACGAGGATCATCGTCTTTCGATAGAGACCAGTATTCACTATAAGATTTGGATAGAGGCTAAATGTTGTGTTGATTCGCGTCGAGCTGGGTTTATGCGTCTGCAAAAAAAATGAATGGAGAAAAATGAGATGGTGATTAGATATTGTAGAGCTGGCAATGAGGCGTTCAGATGTCGGTTTGATTCCTGCGCTAGATTGCGGAAACCTTCTGCGGTTTCTTCTGATGTGACTGTCGTGTAAGCAGTTGAGCTTCGTGTGAAGAAAAGCGAACGTAAATAAAGCTCTATCGTTTCAGAAAACTAATTTCTCAGAACGGTCTAGAAACGGACTAGATTTTATCAGTTTGTGTTCTCAGCGTGATTAACACATTCTAAATATGAGGATTGTATTTTGCTGACGTGGAAAACTGGTTTTTAAGCCATTCAGTAAAGGCTTCCGAAACGTTTTTTTCGTGAATATTGATTAAAGGATGATTTATTACACAGAATAGATTTGCTCTGGCACACCCATTTGACAGCTGTGATTGATTGGTGATCCGAGAGTTTTGTTTGCTTCTGTCTCTAGATGACACAACAACGTGGTTGAATCACTATCTCAATACTTTGCCGCTTCGAGTCTTTTGAAGGATTTTACTTTCGATTATATGTGTTGAACATAGTACAACAAAGTGGCACATAGAAGAGTAAAGTGGTTTAATAGTTTATTTATTTATTTACTAGCTGATCCGACAAACTTCGTGTTGCCACAAATTAAACTGTGTTGTTCATAAATCGTTAATCTCTGATGACCTTTGTCACAATCTCGAGTTTTGCAAGTTTCTGAGAAATTCATGGGTATTTTAATATACAAATTTTCCTCACAGTAAAGCAGAAAACAACTCCCCCCATTGCTTAGCCTGATAAAATAAAGCGGATAGCATTTAAATATTCGCCATCATTACAAACCATTTCGCCGAATACCATTTTGCGGAACACCAATTCTCGGTTGACCATAACGCGGAATATAGAATTTCGCAGAATACCATTTCGCGAAAAACCTTACACGGGATGTACCATTTCACGGAAAATCTTTTCGTAGAAAGTACCATTTCGCAGAGGTGACCCAAGTGAAGGAAATTAATAGAGGTCAGTAGATCTAGGAAAATAAATAAACCTAGATAGAGGTGATCTCTACGGGGGGCTGCCCCCGCAGTGACCGGCGCTTCCGACGGCAGGTCGCCGACAACACTAGCTGCCTGTGGCCATCTCGCGCTGAATTATCTAATGTTACTATTGATAATTTTTGGTGGTCTTGTTATTGATTAATGTTTTATGAAAGAGTCTAAAATTTCTCGAGCTCGATTAGTTTTTGAGTTACGCAAAAATTTCTGTTTTATTTGTATGAGAGTCCTTATTCCCCTACCACAGGGGTGAGGCGTCTCAAACGATTATTAAAAAAATTCCTGCCTCGAAAGCCCCCCACATGCCAAATTTGGTTCCAAATACTTGATTAGTTCTCGAGTTATAAGGAAATTTGTATTTCATTTGTATAGGAGCCCCCACTTCTGAAGTGGGGAGGAGTCTCAATTCACCATAGAAAAAAAATGCCTACAAAAACACCCACATGCTAAATTTGGTTCCATTTGCTTCATTAGTTCTCGAGTTATAAGGAAATTCCTATTTCATTTGTTTGGGAGCCCCCCCTCCTAAAGTGGGGAGGGGTTTCAATTCACCATAGAAAAAATTCTTGTCTCCAAAACCACCCACATGAAAAATTTCGTTCCATTTGCTTGATTGATTTTCGAGTTATGCAGAAATTTGTGTTTCATTTGCATGGGAGCCTCCTCCTCTTAGTGGGAGGAGGGGTCTCTAACCATCATAAGAACCTTCCTTGGCCCCAAGAACCCCTCCATGCAAATTTTCACTCCGATCGGTACAATAGTGTTCGATTCTATAAGGAACATAGAGCAGACAGAAATCCATTTTTATAGGCATAGATTTGTATGGGAGCCCCCCCCCCACTCTTAATAGGGGGAGGGGTCTTTTGCCATCAAGAGAACCTTCCGTAGTCCCAAAAACCCCTAGATGCAAATTTTCACGCCGATCGGTTCTGTAGTTTTCGATTCTAAAAGGAACATAGGGACGGACGGACGGACGGACGGACGGACGGACAGACAGACAGACAGACAGACAGACAGACAGACAGACAGACAGACAGACAGACAGACAGACAGACAGACAGACAGACAGACAGACAGACAGACAGACAGACAGACAGACAGACAGACAGACAGACAGACAGACAGACAGACAGACAGACAGACAGACAGACAGACAGACAGACAGACAGACAGACAGACAGACAGACAGACAGACAGACAGACAGACAGACAGACAGACAGACAGACAGACAGACAGACAGACAGACAGACAGACAGACAGACAGACAGACAGACAGACAGACAGACAGACAGACAGACAGACAGACAGACAGACAGACAGACAGACAGACAGACAGACAGACAGACAGACAGACAGACAGACAGACAGACAGACAGACAGACAGACAGACAGACAGACAGACAGACAGACAGACAGACAGACAGACAGACAGACAGACAGACAGACAGACAGACAGACAGACAGACAGACAGACAGACAGACAGACAGACAGACAGACAGACAGACAGACAGACAGACAGACAGACAGACAGACAGACAGACAGACAGACAGACAGACAGACAGACAGACAGACAGACAGACAGACAGACAGACAGACAGACAGACAGACAGACAGACAGACAGACAGACAGACAGACAGACAGACAGACAGACAGACAGACAGACAGACAGACAGACAGACAGACAGACAGACAGACAGACAGACAGACAGACAGACAGACAGACAGACAGACAGACAGACAGACAGACAGACAGACAGACAGACAGACAGACAGACAGACAGACAGACAGACAGACAGACAGACAGACAGACAGACAGACAGACAGACAGACAGACAGACAGACAGACAGACAGACAGACAGACAGACAGACAGACAGACAGACAGACAGACAGACAGACAGACAGACAGACAGACAGACAGACAGACAGACAGACAGACAGACAGACAGACAGACAGACAGACAGACAGACAGACAGACAGACAGACAGACAGACAGACAGACAGACAGACAGACAGACAGACAGACAGACAGACAGACAGACAGACAGACAGACAGACAGACAGACAGACAGACAGACAGACAGACAGACAGACAGACAGACAGACAGACAGACAGACAGACAGACAGACAGACAGACAGACAGACAGACAGACAGACAGACAGACAGACAGACAGACAGACAGACAGACAGACAGACAGACAGACAGACAGACAGACAGACAGACAGACAGACAGACAGACAGACAGACAGACAGACAGACAGACAGACAGACAGACAGACAGACAGACAGACAGACAGACAGACAGACAGACAGACAGACAGACAGACAGACAGACAGACAGACAGACAGACAGACAGACAGACAGACAGACAGACAGACAGACAGACAGACAGACAGACAGACAGACAGACAGACAGACAGACAGACAGACAGACAGACAGACAGACAGACAGACAGACAGACAGACAGACAGACAGACAGACAGACAGACAGACAGACAGACAGACAGACAGACAGACAGACAGACAGACAGACAGACAGACAGACAGACAGACAGACAGACAGACAGACAGACAGACAGACAGACAAAAATCTGTTTTATAGGTATAAATGTATTTATTGATTTTATGTACACTCTTAAAAAAGTTTACCTGTAAATAGGTCAGATTTAGCCAAAACTTGATTGAAACTAATCAATATGCTTTTAAAGTGTACAAATTCAAATTTTGGGTAAAAAATTCAAACAGACTTGGTTACTTGCTAACGATAATTAAATTATTCTTTGTGACAAATAACGCGCTTTTAAGTTTCTACTACCAATTTTTTGGATGAAAAACTACTCAAAATCTTCGCCTCCGAATCCTAGTGCCAGTACTTTGGTTTTACCTACCCATGTCGTATTGCACAACCTCAAAATCTTATCAAATATGTTTGCATATTTACCCATGGTTTCTTTATTTATTTAACTGTTTTGACTACCTTAGGTCATTTCCAGGAAATCAAAATATCATTGTTCATACGCAGAAGTAACCGACAAAAACGGAGAGCGATATCACCAGTTATTCTCTGCCTATAAAACAAGCATTCGTAGCAACCAGAATGTATCACGATCAGGGATGGCACGAACACTTTGACTCAATTCACATTCATTTGACAGTACCGTCTCAGCCAAGTGAACGTTCACTTGGCTACTAATGAGATACTAGCATTGTAGCACCGTAAATATATTTTTTTATATGTATGAGTGTGGGAAATGAGAAGTGAGAAGTGAAAAGAGAGATGTGGCAAGTAAGAAGTGAGAATTGAGTAGTGAGTAGTGAGTAGTAAGTAGTGACTGGTCAGTGGTGAGTAAATATTAGTGAGTAGTGAGTAGTGAATAGTGAGCGGTGAATAGTCAGTAGCGAGTAGTAAGTAGTGAGTGGTAAGTAAAGAGTAGTAACTAGTGAGTAGTTAGTAAGTACAGTGGGATTTCGATATTGGCATGTCTCGAATATGGTACGAACTAATTTTGGCAGCAAAGTAAGAAATCGAACGAAACTGTGCGAAATTTACCTTAGCATTAACTGTAGTTTAATGGTGATTTACCATAAAGTCTAAGGTAAATTTCGTACTATTTCGTTAAATTTCGGTAAACTCGAAATTTCGCACAGCCTTACAGCAAAGGTACAATTTTGGCACCACAAAAAATTTTACTTCCAAAAATATGTTTCATTAAATTTTCACGACATGGTCTTAATCAGTGGTAACTCTTCGTAGACAAAGAAACTTTGGTAAAGGAACAATGGAGCCTTTCGAAATCTGTTTTGCAAATTCAAATCCGAAGAGGAGAAGGTACGGGAGGTCCATTGACCATGACAAACCATTCCATTAATACTGTAGATAAAAGAAGAGGTATACCACAATAGATCAAAATAATGGTCGCATTCCGACAAATGAAAATCATCGGTGTCCAGGCGTAGGCATAATGCCGGCCATATCAGATCGCTGCCTGAGAACCACGAGCCGCAATTACTTCTGGCTATTACTGCGTATAATTAAATGTAAAATATAAACCATATATAAATAAAGCTAGCTCTCAAACTTGTACGTGTACTCACTGTTTGGCCATCACTGTTCTAAATGATAGAAAATGATGACTTTAGTATGTGCTTAACGAAAAGTTTGCAGTTGTAAATTATTTCTAAGAATATAATTTCTAAGGATACAATTTTATTTCACGTAGGACTACGTCTTACTGCAGAGTGTCGAAAGACTTGCTATAGCTCATGCCGGACTTTTCAAACATAAAACAAATCATTGATAAATCACCGTTCGTGAATTTTTATCACTTTCATGTTCAATTTTTTAGATCGAAAAAGGGTCTCGATTTTGGGCACGGTTAATAGTTAGTAATGGTTAGTAAGTAGAGAATAGTGAGAAATGAAAGGCGAAAAGTGAGCAATAAGAAGTCAGAATTTAGTAGAGTAGTGGGTCGTGAGTGGCGAGGAGCGAGCAGTGAGCAGTAAGTAGCGGGCAGTTGGTAGTAAGAAGTTACAAGTGAGTAATGAGTAGTGAGAAGCGAACAGTGAGTTGCACATTTATATTCAATTTTTCCAGATCAAAAATGGTTCTCGATTTTGGTAACATGGGCGACATGCAAATGCATTAGTTGCAAAATTTGATATCCTTCTTTTGTTAATGAGTAGTGAGCAATGAATAATAAGAGCTTAGTAATAAAAAATGAGCAAAAGAGAGAGAGAGAGAAATGACTAGTGGACAGTGAGAAGTACACACTTACAAAAAGCACTGACTTTGGTAAAATTTTGTGGAGATTTGGACAGCTGAGCGTTCGATGAAAATTTCGATGCACATATCGACGTTTACGGAACTTTACTAACGTTTGGTATCATGAAAAATTTTACCGAACCCTCGGCTATCCAACGTGTACGATACTAGTACGATACGATACTCTTCGAGATCGGGAGCCGGTACGTAGTTGTAGTTTGTAGGTACTCCGAGGTTAACTTCCATTGTGTCTCCTGCTGCTATATCGCCGTTGAGGTGTTCATCGAAGAACTGTCGACCACCTCGCGCTCGTTTGTGATAAGATCCCCTCCCTCGTCCCTACACATGTCAGGATTTGGTGTGTGAGCCTTGCGAGTATGGTTCACCTTCTCGTAAAACTTGCGGGTGTCATTAGCCCCGAATAGTTGTTCTAGCTCCTCACGATCTCTGTCCTCCTTCTGGCGCTTTTTGACGTAGGACTACGTCTTACGGCAAGTTTTGAGATAGGGTGTCATTCCAAAAAATCGAAAAATGCGAGCGTCACGAAAAATGAAAGGTTTTGAGCGCTAATAGCTCAGCGGTTTTCCGATCGATTTTCAATATTCTTACACCAATCGATCGGTAAATCTTCTAAGAATTGACCAAAATGAAGAAAAGTATGGATCCTTGATGTTGAACTATTGAAAAATTGAAAATAATGAACCTATGTTTTACCAGAATTCTCGCTTTGTGATTGGTTGGAAGATTCTTTGCGGTGATCTAAACCTATGCCAATTTGATATCTGTGCATGGGAAGTACGCCAAAACAAGTGACAAAGTTCTCCCATTTCAACAAGATTTCTTAACACCGCGGACGCGGTTAAACCTAGACCATTTTGATGTCCTTGCTTGGGAAGTACGCCAGAAAGAGTGACAAAGCCCTCTCGTGCCAACAGATTTCTTACGAACGCGAATAAACCTAGTCCAATTTGATGTCTGTGTTAGGGAAGTGTGCCAGAAAAAATGACACAGGTTCGTTGTCCAAAAGATCGCAAATTCTTTACAGCGAGACGATTAAACCTCGGCGAATTTGATATCTGTGTTAGTAAAATGTGCTACAGCTGTAGTGTTCGGTTATAATACGACTCTGTATGAATACGCATGCTTGCCGATGCCGTTTCATTAGAAGTGTAGTGAAAAGATGTGCTGTTGACAAAATAGGATTGAATTGGTAAAATCCCTTCAACGTGGGTAATAATGGGTAATAAAAACAATCTTTAATTTCAGTAAGGTAGCGAAAAGCAATAGTTTGTGTTCTTGATTTTGTTAAATTGTTTTCAAATGCACAATATTTTGAGAATTGAACGTATGCAATGTTACTACTTTGATAAATGTTACATACAACGCATATAGCATGTATACATGAAGAATCGAATGATTGCAAGCATGAATACATGCTACTATCACTACAAAGAGACTTACGTAGTCCTGCGTCACCTATCTATGCGGTCGTGTCTTGTACACAACCCCTCTGATTTTTCTCCTCAGGATCGTGGTCAACTCATTCCTCGCTCGTCGATACATGGCCAAATTCTCTCTCGTGGATATACTCAGATAGTTTTCCCAAGCTTTTTTCCTCTCTATCGCTTCTTGGCATTCCCCGTCAAACCAATCATTTCGTGCACTCGAGGTTTTCACACCTAGCACCGCGGTTGCAGCCTTGTTGACGGCCGAGCGTATCCTACTCCTTCCGTTTTCGAGGTTCGAAGCATCTAGCTCCACAGAGGAAAGCACAGCTTCATCCATTATCCAGTACGAAAATCGTATGTATGTCAGTTATTATCATTATATACGAGAGAAAACCAACTTGGTCCCACTTTATCCAGCTTTAGTTACGATTTCGAATTTGTTAGGAGATATTTACGATAATTTTTGTACACTGATATACGAGTTGGTGCTAGCTGGGATTCCACCCCTTTCCCTTGTAGTACAGCTTTTTGGTCGTGGCCGGCGTCGTTATTGGTCAATTTCCTAAGTATTGAATGAGTTACTCCCAAGCACTATTCAATTGGTTCTTTGTGCAATCATACTGTTTCGGCCAATCACGGAGCGCAACTACGGGCAGCCTATCTAAGCTGAGCCAAAAGACTTTGCGAGCGTTCTAATGAAACCACACCGAAACCGCGCGTAGCTTTCGACAGACTACATTATCGATTAAGATAGATCTCTATCTAGCTCCCCTCTCTTCTACTAACAACAATTCTTTTCCGGAAATGCTTGTAAAGATGCAGAGGATTCCCTGGTCTTTATTAACTACAAGTATTGGACTAAGATTCCTTCCATCCTCCCCTGTCGCTCCCACGCTCTGTCGGTTGGTACCCAAGAGTTTTACTCACTAAACTACTGCCATCCGTTATATTAGGTAGTCCAATAGCTAGTTTTGTTTTATTCTCCCAATTCTATCATTCCTGTATACACATCACACACTCCTACGGGGCGATATTTTTGTATGACTGATCTTTGTTTCTACCGCTGAGAAGATAGACTGTTATCTACCAGACATGTTATCTGACCAGGCATTAACAACTGCAAAAGTTATTTATCGAAAGTGAGTAAAATTGATATATACTGATATATCGTTTGTTTTTGCACAAATTTTGGAAATTATCTAAAAAACGAATTTTGAAATTGATTTACTTTGATTAACGTGCAACGTTTCCTTCGCCGAATAAGCGGGTTGAGTTTATTAGAGCTTTTAAAACAAAATTTCCTGGTCCGATCACCATGCTGATTTAATACGCAATCGATCGGTCGGCCAAATCGCCATAACAAGCCGGAACCGTATCCACAATGATTGCGTCTTAAGAATCAACAGAATAAAATTAGAACAACCCCTCAACTGTCTATAAATAGAAACAAGCAGAACAGGGCAAAACTGTTTAAATGTAGGCCGTTAGAATATCGTTTATCACCTAAACGCACCATAAGCACACACTTCAAAACGAATACCGTCATTCTAGGTCGCTCGTAATGCCATGCGGTAGCGTTTTCTGTGCGTTCTGTGACACGGTGCGGTCTGACGGCCAGGCCGGCCGCCATAGCACCCGCAAAATCTCGCCTCTCTGACGATACGTTCGCGGTCGCAAGAAAAAGAAACGAGGCGAGGATACTAATCCCATCCAATTGGACCCCGCGAGCGCGAGAGAGCCGTCATAATCCGTTCCATTACATTTTACGGTCCCCGGCAGATTGGCTGCATTCAAATTTAAGTGGCTCTAATGAGCCGACGAACGGAAAGTTGCCGAAAATGGGTAACCGATTTGGGAACTAAGAAGATTGGGACTTTATACCGTCACACACTGCCCACGATCGATCGGGAAGCCATCAACCCGCCTCGATCAATAGGATAGGTTAAGCGGTCAAGCGGCCAAGCGGTGGCGGTGGCGCGCGGTGTAGTACGGATTAGTTTCCAATTTTAATAGCTCAAATCGCCATCCGTGAAGAGCACTAAATTGACCGGTCGGTAAGCGGTTGTTGATTAATTTATTACTGATTGGCGTGTTTGGTTTTTGAGTGACTCAATTGGGTATATGATTGTGTAAAATGAGCGGAAAGAGTGACAGTCTGTAGGTTTTTTAGGAAAGTTAGGTCACTGAAAGGCTGCCATCGGTGTTTTGATTTGCAGATTCGGTACAATATTGGCATGGCAGTGCAGTGCAGGAGGTCGCTTTACAATCCTCATTTAACCAGTTTATAGTGCCATATATCAATGCTAAACGCCAGTTTTGAACATTAATTTGTCTATGGCATCACCATCTAAATTGTGAGATTCTATCGCAAACCGCACCAGCGGAGAGGTCGGTCGTGCCAAATAAAACGATAATTTACGATCCGAAATTATGAGGACACCGCGGATGACACTTTAATTAACAGGTGATAAGACGAATACTAATTCGCTCGATTGGCGGTGGATAAAGCAAAGGCCAGCCTCATTAATGGAACTGGTCGGATCCGTCGTTCGAAGTTCCACGTAATGATCGGCTTTTCCTGTGTGTTCGGAACGCAGCAGGTGGTGGCACGACAACATGTCACAAAGAGGCAGTTTTTTGCCGCCACCGTTGGTGTTATTGTTGTTCTATTATCGAAACGATGATAAATATTGCTAAACACGGTCGCGAAGTTTTGACTTGATTACAATGGAGTAGCATTTAATGGCATTTGAGAAATGTGTTCGGTTCGGGCTGTCTTTTGTCGGATGAGAAATTCTGCCAAAAATATAAAATAACATTTATCTATATCATCCAAAGAATGGATGACTTTTTCTGTGGGATTCTTTATTTGGTGATTACTTAAAGTTCGTGCAAAAATGACCCCAATCTGGTCAACGTCAGACACGTGATGGCCCACATGAACAGTCTGCGCGCTGCTAATTATTCCGGCTGTGAGTTAGCATCGCTGTGCCAAATATGATTCCAAATAGTCGGAGGTGGGAGTTCGTCTCCGTCTTCTCGTACTAGACGGTCCAGTGGAAATTAAAACAACCTTCGATTCAACCGAGCATGGTTGAATGAAATGAGCAAATTTCCACCCGCATACGCAACGGTCACGATTGGCGCAAATGTCCGCCAAAACAGACCTCCAGACGGACGAATTGCGTAGAGTAAAGTTTTGCCAAGAAACACGACGCATTTTCGCACGCTGACCTCGATTCGCGCACTTGTTTGCGCAATATCTGGTGATCTGGTCTACACTATTGATGCTGAGTGCTAAGATTTTACATCTAATTCTTGCTCGACATCGACGGTCGTAAAACATTTAGTATGGGGAAATAAAAACGGTTAAGGGAAGTTAACATGCGTGTAAATGCGATTAATGTTTATATGACAGTAATGGGATTTAGTGGCAGAGTGATGCTTGCAGTTTAGGAGTATTACGCAGGATAATGCAATTAGGAAAGCCATTTTAATGCTAAATGGTTCTCACTGATAAAAATTTGCATCTGCTTCGAAGCTCTTTGACCCAAATTCATGTAGTCCCCAAAGCGTATAATTTCATTGCAATGGTAATAAATTTCATATGTAACCAATACTTGTGGCACATGTTTGAGGTACTACCGATTTCGTGGAAAAATGCCGAATTATGCAGACGGCACAGAAGTAACAATTTACGAGCCATTGTTTACAGGAATCGGTAGACGTTCGTTTTGGCTGTCGCTGTTCTGAGTTTTAACCGTATGGGATGCAGTTTGGTCGGTGGCGTTTTCAGTAAATAGAGTAAGTATACCGTTCTGATTCGTTCGTTCGTTCTGACTTCATGCACGATGCACCTAAGCTATGTTGAAACTTTCTTCAAAGAAAAATGCTCGAAAACATCTGTATTCTACCCCCATAAATGGTTTAACAGCATGACAATTTATTTATTTTTATGGGAAAAATTTAAAAATGAGGATAAAATGTTAATTTAGGGCACGGAAGGGTATTTTCAGCCCATTAAGCGATGGCATCTATTTTTTCGGCCTATTGCCTAGTTCTAATGCAAGAACAGGTGATTTTGACGTTCTTTAAATAAAAAATAGTAGATTACTTACAGTCGTGAGAAAATAGTTATAACGTATTAAAATTGTATATCGGCAACGTATTTTATTGGCGAAAGAAAAGGCAAATACGCTGAATTTAGAAATCTGCTGAAAATACCCTCCCGTACCCTATATTGAAAAACACTAAAGAACTGCAGTTCTGTTTTGATTCAAACTTCGAACACTTTCATGGTCGACATTCAATGCTCGAATATTTCAGTCTTAGACATTGAATACTTGTATTACTTTGATAAATATTAATGTGTTTAGTGTCACTCAACTTAAATGAGTGAAATTATGTCCTTTTTGTAAACACATTTTAAATCCTGTTAGATTTAAATTTTTCACACAATAATTAGTTTTAATCCATACTTCTGTAGTCAATTGCTAATCCCTACGATAAAACTGAACCTTGACGTGGTGTAGGGCTTTTTAACTAATTAGTAAATGAACAGCGGTCACGTTTACTTCTGAATGTGGGTATATGTCAAAATACTTTTATAATTTCAAGTGGGACTCGGGGTAAAAATTTACCAAATGGAAATGTGATTGTTGCGTTGTTCAGAAAGTGCGTTTGTTCCGTTTAAGAATAAAGCCAGTGCGGGGATCTCTGATAATTAACAAATGAATGTTTCTGGGGCTCATCCCTATCTATCATAGCTATCACAACTTATCTCCGAAAATTGCCGGTTTGATCGGGTCACCCCCCCCCCCCCCCCTCCCGGGGTTAGTAAGGGGATGTAAGCAGGATGGTTTGGATGTCAAAGGAGCATTCTACAATGATTACGGGTAATAATAGAGATGCTAAGGTGAAGTCAATTCTTATACTATTTTACGTTTATATACAATTTTTGCAATATTTCTAGCGGTCGGTTTTTGGTGACAGATTTCCGTTATAGATACTGCACACTAGCTCTTTGATCTCGAGGGTTGGGAGGCGGGTGCGACTCTATATTTTAAAGCTTCTGTCGACTACCGCGATCGTCCAGATTGTGCTGCGCTCACTTTACTTTGTAGAGCAGTGACTTGGGACAGTGCTCAAATGTTGGGGGATGAAAGATGAAGTTTGCCCTGATAAGTTGATAGCCACTAACGGTCCAAAATTAGTGTTCCTATTGGTTCGTTGTGGTTGTCTGTGTTGGACATGTTGACATCACAAAAGGGCCCATCGCAGAGTTTTATACGCTGTTAAGCGACCAGTTGGATAACCCGAAAAAAAAGAAAAAAAAAGGAAATTGTCTGAATTTTTGATGGGTAATAAATTGTGTGTTGGTACCTCTGGTAATATCTCAGTAGGTGTCGTTCTTGAGCTACCGGCAACACTTTGTTGGGCGACGTTTGAAGAGAGAAGAAACGGTGTAGAAACCGCTAAAAATTCTCTGTGAACACGTCGACGACTCGATGAACAAATACGAGATCCAACCTTCAGTGTCGATGTTTTGAAATATCCAATCGCTTTCAATTCCTGAAGAGCATGATCCGTAAGATTTCCTAGATTTTTCATGCACTTAGCATCCTCAAAAGCCCGAAAGCATCGGATAGTATGGGTTCTATTACTCACTGCCATTATTGTTGAACTCTAATCACAAAAAACTTCTACCGAAATTAATGTTCCCTCTAATTTGACTACCTTTTTATACAAACAACTAAATCTTTCTGCTAAGGTATTCATTTTTATCTTGTTTTTATACCTTATTTTATATTGTTTTTATAAATGGCTACCGTTCGATGCATGTATTGTTTTGTGCCTTAAAAATGCATATGTATTGGCAGAGCATATAATCAGTGCTCCCAGTGCTGTTAGAATTTCCTAAATCTTGTCATTCCATTTATCGACCCGGTATGTATCAACAAACGCTCAGCAAAACATAATTGCTAATGGAAAATAAATTCAACGGATCATATAGATCATAACGTGTTCAAAAAACGTATAATCTGGAATTGGTTAATAAATATTTGGTTGCACACATATTTCGTTGCACTAGCGCTTTCCGAAAAGACAGCACCACGGTCTCAAAGTTCCGTCACATCAATGAGCTTTTAAAGAGCTTTCTGCTTTTGCCGCATCGATAAGCTTAGAGAATATATACAAACTAACAGCTGACCAGCAATCAAAAACTCGCCTTCAATGCAAACAAATTAATTAGCCATCCTATTGGAAGCATAGGATCAATACTGCCCGTGGATGCATAGTTGACGTAAAAACCAAAATGACCAAAATGTACTTTTTCGGTCCTACGCACTCTTAACTATGTTGTTCACATGCCCAATACTCAAACAACATAAGTTTGTTCGAAAATATTCGAGAAATTTAGGAAAATTGAGCTACTCTGCTATTGGTTTCACGTAATGCTAATGGTTGACATAATTCCCCGCATAATCAATCAGCATAGCAATCTATTTGTTTTTGTAGCTTTACACCAAGTTATGTGAATAATCGTTCAAAAAACAGTCTGTTTATTCGCATAAACTGGCGTTCGCCACTCTCTACTAAATTGACAGATTATTCGATTGAAAAAGTTTACAGCAAAGATAATCTGGCTTTAAACGTCTTTTACGATAAAAATGCGTTTTCTCAAGAATCATGGTGCTGGTCGTTACGTCGACTGCAAATCTGCAAATCTTAGATGAATCTGAATGTCTTGATAAAGAAAATAAACCATATTTCGGGATGTTCGTAGTCGGTGCGGTTGGCTGTGGATCAGCTGTGTTTATGTTTGCAAGCTCTACCATTTGACATATAGTTATGCACCTGAGACCCACATTCCACACTCCATACTAACAGTCACGCCACCGTAACCGGATCACCGTCAGCGGATTTTGTGCAGCGTTAACATTTAATAACAAGTTAGGGCAATCAGAATTCTAGACAGGAGTTTTAGTTCGATTTGAATAGCAAGTGTGAGTACATCGTAAGGCAGGTTAAAGATAAGTGAAAATAAAATTGTTTTTTTTATGAACGAGTAAATGCCGTTCTTATAATTGGCGCAGCCGTCCGGAGTCGGCTGAGTGTTACAAGAAAAAACAGTGGAACAGTTACGAACTAAAAACCGCAACTAAAGTGACCCCGCGAGGAACATTACAAATCTGAGCATCGGAGACAAGCAGACTGAAAAGTCGTCAAAGAGTTGAGGGTCCCCCATCTAGTAACACCTGGAGAACCAGCACCGTCAGCCCGGCCTACGCGACACGACAACAGCAAACAAAAAAACCGTAAGTAGTTTTATTTCTCCTTTCGCTTCTCGCTAGCGAGAGATTAAAAACCGCTTACGTCCCTAAGTGAATTAGGTAGGGAAGTGAATCAACACCGTCCGGTGGGCTTCCAAGAAGCGAATCAACACATTTTTGTGGGCTTCTACAAATTCTATATAAAACAATTACCTCATTTCCAATTAACTTAGCGCATACTTAATGCCAAAGGTTAAACGCATCGCGAATGCGCTGAGAGAAACGAGGAAATTATTTATATCAGTACAGACAAAAAGTGCCGATAGCTCGGATTCAGAGACATCGAGCGAAGATAGTGCTGAATACTCCCATATCCCCATTGAAAAAACCCCAAATATAGAAAATCTTTCCCTAGACGACAGTGAAGTGTCCAATATGGAACAGCTAGTCGACAAAATAAACAGTCTTTCACAGATGTTGGAACTGATGCAAACCCAACAACTACTACAGCAACAAACGCTAGATTCTCTCTCACGAGGTCAAGCGAGTGCGCAAAGTCCCCCGAACACGACTAATGTCGAAAGTCTCTATAAAATTCCTGACCCAATAAAAGCAATACCAAAATTTGATGGCAATCGGAAACAATTATGCGCATGGATCGCTACAGCAGAGCAGACACTAAGTGTCTTCGAAGGGCTCGTCAGCGAAAACCAATATGCTATTTTTATCACGGCAGTACTTAACAAAATCGAAGGCAAAGCGAAAGACATTTTATGTCTCGCCGGAAACCCTCAAACATTCGATGAAGCTAAACAAATTCTAATTAATGCCTTGGGAGATAGGCAGGAATTAACATTCTACAAAAGCCAATTATGGCAAACAAAAATGACCGACAACATGTCGGTACACAGATATTACAACAAAATAAAAGAAATCGTACAAAATATTAAAACGTTATCGAAACAAAAGGAAAAATATAATAAAAGTTGGGATGCTATTAATGATTTCATAGAAGAGGATGCGTTAGCCGCATTCCTAGAGGGACTAAACGCACCCTACTTCGGTTATGCGCAAGCGTCCAAACCAGTTGATATGGAGGCAGCGTACGCTTTCGTGTGCAAATTTAAAACAAAAGACGCACAACCGGAAGGAACTTCGAAAAAACAGAACTATTTACCCAAAGAATCGAAATTTCAAGAAACCAAATTCAAAAAACCATTTAACGAAAACTACAAAAACCCCAAACCAACAGAGAATCCTCAAACTAAAGAACAACCAATGGAAATAGATTCCGTAAAAAGTAAACTCACACTCAATAGAAGGCAAATAAACAACAACGAAGTGGACTCGGAAAATGAAATCGGAAACGAGGAAGAAGAGGACAATATCGATTTAAATTTTTGCTGGGTTCAACCGCAAGCAAAGAATACATGAACTACCTGCCATATATAACTAGTGAAAATTCAAAAACCAAACAAATTATTAACTTACTAATAGATACAGGCGCCAATAAAAATGTTATCAAGCCAGGTATCTTAACAAACATTAAAAATACACGAAACACTAAGATTAGAAACATTTCCGGAAATCATGAAATACAGAAAAAAGGAATAGGAAATCTTATTGGTCCTGGAATGCCAACACAAGTTTACTACGAACTGAATTTTCACACCTTTTTCGATGGAATTATTGGCTCTGAATATCTCGCCAGAACAAAAGCAAAAATTGACTATGAAAAAGAAATATTATTCATCAATAACTTAAACATACCGTACAAAAAATATTTCCCAGGCAGCCGACTTTTTTCTCATGTAACAGAAATTAAAACAAACAAAAATGGTGATTGGCTAGTGCCGACCTTCCAAAAAATCAGCAAATCAGTAATCATAGAACCAGGACTCTACAATTCACTTGATAATAAATCATCTATTAAGGTTCTTTCTACCAAGAAAGATACCCCCACCATAAAAGGAAATTTTGTGTTAAAAATTAATAATTTCGAAACAATTTCGCCCATCCCCATAGAAAACAGTAATAGTATTTCTGAAGAAACGTTAAACAAAATAATAAGAACAGACCATTTATCAAAGTTCGAGGTCAAAGAACTCTTTCAAACTATTTTAAAAAACCAAGCTGTACTTCTGAAACCTGACGAAAAATTAACGGCAACATCAGCAATTAAACACAAAATTGTTACGACAGATGACCAACCTGTCTACACGAAATCGTACCGTTATCCTCATGCGTTTAAAAACGACGTTGAGCAACAAATTAAAGAACTGCTAGACAATGGTATTATCCGCCATTCGACTAGCCCATATTCATCTCCCATCTGGGTAGTTCCTAAAAAACCCGATGCATCCGGGAAGCGCAAAGTCAGAGTCGTTATCGATTACCGGAAAATAAATGAGAAGACGATTTGCGATAAATTTCCAATTCCCCAAATAGAAGAAATCTTAGACAATTTAGGGAAATCACTCTACTTCACCACGTTGGACTTGAAATCAGGATTTCATCAAATAGAGATGGATCCCAAACACCAACACAAAACAGCTTTTTCTACAGCCCAGGGACATTTTCAATTCACCAGAATGCCTTTTGGTTTAAAAAATGCACCTGCAACATTTCAGCGGGCCATGAATAATATACTCAGCGAATTTATCGGTAAAATTTGTTTTGTATATCTCGATGATATAATAATCATCGGAAAAGACCTAAATACGCACATTCAAAATTTGGGAAAAATCCTCAAAAGACTAGTAGACTTCAACCTCAAAATTCAGTTAGATAAATGCGAGTTCATGAAACGCGAAACAGAATTTCTCGGACACATTATCACGCAAACAGGCGTTAAACCAGACCCAGGAAAAATTCAGAAAATTTTAGACTGGAAATTACCAGAAAACCAAAAACAGATCAAACAATTTCTCGGGCTTTCTGGATACTACCGAAGATTTATAAAAGATTACTCAAAAATCGTGAAACCAATGACAAAGTTTTTGAAAAAAGATGAAGTGGTAAAGACAAATGACGAAGGTTACAGAGCAGCTTTTTCGAAATTAAAACAAATCATAGCTTCCGACCAGATACTCGCCTATCCCGACTTCGATCTTCCTTTTATACTCACGACAGATGCCAGCAACTACGCATTAGGCGCTGTCCTATCCCAAATTCAAGACAAAGTTGAAAGACCGATAGCATTTGCAAGCAGAACCTTAACTAAATGTGAGACAAATTATAGCACCATAGAAAAAGAAGCTTTAGCTATAATGTGGAGTATAAATAAATTCAAACCATACCTATACGGTAATAAATTCATGCTTTTTACTGATCATAAACCACTGCAATACATAAAAAATTGCAATAAAAACCAAAAGATTTTGAATTGGAGGATGGAACTCGAAAATTACGACTATACAATAGTATACAAAGAAGGCAAAACAAATGTAGTTGCAGACGCACTAAGCAGGAAAACTGAAGATAACTATGAAATTAATTTGAATAATACAGAATCATCCATTTCAGGAAGTAGTACAGGAAACGAATCAGCGGGTGAGGAAGAGGATGGACCAACTATGGGAAACGAACCCAACCAAGAAGACGAATCGGACGTCGATACAATACATTCAGCCGAATCATCCGATGATTACTACATCCATTGCGTGGAGCGGCCCATTAATTACTATCGCAATCAAATTATTTTCAGGCTTTCCCGGATCAACACAGACGTTTCAGAAACACCCTTTCCAAACTTTCAACGAACAGTAGTTTGCAGAGACAGTTTTGACGAAGACGTAATAACGGACACCCTAAGAAAATTCCATAACAACAAACAGACTGCAATAATGGCACCAGAAAGAGTTATCCCTATAATTCAAGAGGTCTACAGAAAACACTTTAACCAAAGAGGACATTTTGTAATCACCCAGCTACAGGTAGAAGACGTAACGACAGAACAGCGACAAGACGCTATCATAAACAAGGAACACAATAGGGCACACCGTGGTGTTACCGAAGTCGAAAATCAATTAAAACGATGCTACTTTTTTCCTAAGATGGTAGCTAAAATTAAAATGGTAAATCAAACCTGTAAAACATGCAATATGCACAAATACGAGCGTAAACCATACAATATCAAGTTATCACCCAGACCGACAACCGAGAAACCGTTTGACCGAGTACACATGGACATTTTTCAAATCAACAAACATAATTTTTTGTCACTAGTCGACTCATTTTCGAAACACGCACAAATGATCTTGATGGAGACAAAAAATCTAGCCGACGTAAAAAACGCTTTGGCCATGTATTTCAGTATGTATGGTACGCCCAGGAAAATAGTAACAGATCACGAAACGACATTTATGTCGTTACAACTAAAAGGTTTTTTAGATAACTTAAACGTCGAACTAGCCTATGCATCTTGCTCCGAATCAAATGGACAAGTAGAAAAAACTCATTCAACAATAATTGAAATTATAAATACAAACAAACACAAATTCCCAGATCTAGATACTACAGCCTTAGTTTGTTTAGCCATATCTCTTTATAATACATCAATTCATTCAGCTACAAAATATTCACCTAATGAAGTTATTTTTAACAACAACAATATTTTGAACCCCAACATAGTCGACGCAAATGCGCGAAAATTATACGACAAAGTAAAAACCAACATTGACAAAGCCAGATCCAACCAAGAAAAACGTAATGAGAATAGAGAAGAACCACCCCATTTGGACGACAAACAAGAAGTATTTTTAATTCCTAACATTAGAAAAAAATTAGACCCAAGGGCTAAACCAACAAATGCGAATGACATTACAGACAAAACATTCAAAAATAACAAAAGAATAAAACGACATAAAAATAAAATTAAAAGAATAAGGAAAAATACTTAATAAGGAGTTATACTTATACCATTTTCTTCTTCTAATTGCAGATGTACTCACTTATAGCGATTTTTGTACTGGTAACAAGGATTACATTCATAGAGCCAACATCATTAGAAATTCGCAACTTAATGAACGACCCAATATTGTTGTTAAAAACAAATGATTGCAAATTACAGATAGGTCATATCAAAATAATTCATCCGATAAACATTACAAATTTAGAAAACAACGTTTACCTCTTTGCAACCATAGCCAGGAAAATAGATAGGAACATTCCAACTTCAAATCTTATTTTACAGAAGAGTAGGGAACTTGTTAACAACCTGCACCAGCTGAAGCCGATGAAATCTAGAAGAACCAAAAGATGGGACACATTAGGAGCCACCTGGAAGTGGATCGCCGGATCTCCAGACGCCGACGACCTGAGAATAATTAACACCACACTAAACATGCTAGTGACTCAAAACAATCAACAAACTAGAATCAACAATATCATCAACGAGAGGATCTACGAGATGACGAGTACCGTCAATAAACTCATTAAACAGCAAACCATGGAAAACAAAATTTTACTAGAGGAAATGGATGCAATAACTCTTCTACTTTACATGGACACAACGAATAAAATTTTAGAAAACCTGGAAGATACAATCCTGAGAACCCGGATAAAACTCGCAAACAGTAAGTTACTCTCGCTAAACGAAATACTTACCATAGAAACACTACTTAACGAACAAGGGATAGAAACACAATTCCCCGAAGAAGCCCTCAATTATGCCGAACCTAAGATAGTAAGCAAAGGCGACCTTTTAATGTACATTTTGCAGATTCCAAAAGTCAAAGAGAAATGCGAAATTATTCAGATTATACCATTAACGGTACAGAACGCCGTTATAATAAATCTGCCCCCATACGTCGTTCGCAGTGGAAAAGAACTTTTCAGCACTTCTAATCCCGATAATAAAATTCAAAGAGATAACTTTCTGAAGCCGCTAAGGAATAACTGTTCAGTTCACATAATTTCAGGCAAACGAAGTAATTGCAGTGCGATTTTTGATAATAGCACAAGAATTGCATTAATATCAAACAACAAAATTTTGATAAATAATGCCAGAGGGTTACACATGAAATCAACTTGTGGACCACATGACCGTACGCTTAATGGAAATTTTTTCATATCATTCTACAATTGTAGCGTACAGATTGATGAACAGACTTTCACGTCAAAAGAATTAGTTGACAATGCGAAAGAACTTCAAGGAGCCTTCCCAAGCCTAGCGATAGAATGGAATATCGCAAAGCAACATGACATTCCACGTATCCACAACGAGACCATAAGCAACAGAATTCAGCTGGAGCACGTGCAGTTGAAGATATTCGAACACAGAAATCTTCTACTTTCTACAGTCGGAGGACTATCAACAATCACGGTAATTTTAATTGTCACAACAATGACCTGTCTTTTTAGGAAGAGGATAGTTATCAAATTCGGAAATTGCGAGGAACAACCATCCCATAGGAATTAATTAAAAGTCCGAGGACGTCCTTTATTCTACCCCCGGAGGAGTTATGCACCTGAGACCCACATTCCACACTCCATACTAACAGTCACGCCACCGTAACCGGATCACCGTCAGCGGATTTTGTGCAGCGTTAACATTTAATAACAAGTTAGGGCAATCAGAATTCTAGACAGGAGTTTTAGTTCGATTTGAATAGCAAGTGTGAGTACATCGTAAGGCAGGTTAAAGATAAGTGAAAATAAAATTGTTTTTTTTATGAACGAGTAAATGCCGTTCTTATAATTATATATTACCAATACTAGTGCAACATTCAAATAAACGTTTAGGTTTTTAACGAACACATGCGATGTACAGTGCAGCGTGTGTCGCTCTAACACAATAACGTTAGCCACTTTCGGTGTATCCTGAATCATTACTTCAGGGTTTATTGTGGTATTGCGCAATACCAAAAGGATACGAGTCCAAAAACAGCTAGAAACCCATAATAAAACTGTTAATAAAGCAAATTCATTGTGGTTGCGTATATTACCACGTTAAAACTTGTTGGCTGCATTACGTCTCTTATAAAGTTACGTAGCAATACAAAATGGCGCACCAATTAAATTGTTACTTGTCAGACCGCAATATTGCGCTCTTCGCACTCAATTGGACTGCACCGTCATAAAGTGCAACCTTCAAAACTGTGACGAAAAGTGTGCTACTGATAATATCGCTAGTAATCTTATATCGATAATACCATCAAACTTTATCGTCACGGAAGAATATCGAAAATTGGAGGGTTTAAAGTGAAATCTTCTTCTTGGCTTGTTATTATTTTAACATGTTTGTTCTATTTCTTACGTATTTTCGCTTATACGGTCATATTATCGTTATTAATTATTAACGATAAGAAACCTTTATCAATAATCGTTATAGATTTTGATCGGCATTTCCCATCATTAGAACTCTCCCATATGAGCTTTCATTTGATTTAGCAGTGGCGTCAGTACCAGTTGTAGGAAAAGCAAATACCGTGTACCCCCGCTGGAATGACCTTCCTTAATCTGAACATTTTTAATCGGAACCCCGTTGGTATGAATGCATTCACATTAAAAACTGATCAAGCGTCATACACAATTGACGGTTAAGTTGAGCGGGCAAATTGAAAAAAAAAAGCAAAAAAACTTAATACGTTTCTTCTTGCTCAGCAGCTCTGGCAATATAGCTCATATGCGACTTATTTCTCTTCAGCACTTCTACAATCTGGATGTTCAGAGTTCGAGCATATTCGACATGCTTTCAAAACGTTTGTTTTCGTCAAATCAAAACAACAAGGTCATAGGGTGCGCGCCTTGCGCGTATGTGAAAGTGAATAGAGTTACCAGATATTCAGATTAAAAATGAATTCGCCTGATCTGAACGAGGTGTTTTTCATATTACACTCAAGTACTTTTTTTACACGGTTTAGTTTTTTGAGTATTAAGAACGGGGTAACTGAGAGACCATTCATTTATTTCTCAATACATTTGGGAGTACCATGCTGCATCAATATCCGGACACTTAAGCAGGTCATATTTTTAATACGCTCCGTAAACAATAATTTCGCAATATTCTAGTAATTGCTTTGTACTATAATCAAATATAAAGCTTAAATTTGCAATAACACATCAATTTTACAATCAAAACTCAATAAAATACATTGAAATAAGAAAAATTAACAGGCTTGTCGTGTTCATAAATCCGGACACCTCACATCTCAGTGAATCAATATCCGGACACTTTTGAATCGTTTTCCGGACAGGTAAAACTTTCTCATATTTTGTCTCAGAAATGTAAGCCTATAAGTAAACAATTTATCACTTGTTACATGTAGTATTAAATAATCATCTCTCTGCACATTTTTTGCACTTTTAATTGCACTTTTGTGTCATTAACGGTACGATTCTAGTCAAGTGCGACACTGACTCACTTACCTCACCAGAGAATGAAAGTGGTTAAGTACTTCTACATTAAATGCCTTAAAGTATTTTGGATTTCCAAATATTTTGCCGTTTCCATGGATCGAGGCTCCTTCTTGTATGGCACGTTCTAATTCAACCTGTCCTTTCGCATTTTCTAAGAACAACATTAGGCAGCTACCATCAAACAGTCAAACATGTCCGGATTTAAAAACATGGTTTTGTATCCGGACGGCATAATTATTTACAAAAATACACCTTATTTCAACACATTAATGAATGACGCCGTCTCAATTGATTAAAATTTACCTTCTTTGTCGATGCTAAGTTAAAAAAAATTGGTTTCTTTGAATAATAAGTTCCCAAAACCTTAAATCGCGAAAGCACTACTTCTTAGTAATCTAAAAAACTCGCAGAAAAAAAAACACTGTTTGACACCAACGGTACGTTTGGATTTATTTAAGTTATTTCGCTCAGCCTACTTAACCACCGATTATGTTTAAACGATCTTAGATATATTTGCCAAGTAAACCACATAGCTACACCTCATAAATTGGATATATTATTACTTAATAATGACAAATTAGTGAAGGTGTCCGGATATTGGTACCGTCCGGATTTTGATGCAGCATGGTAGCTCGACATTCCTCACGTAGGTTGTAAATAGTTCCTTAGCTGCACCGTTTTCGAGTAATCGAAAAAAACAAACCGTGTAAAAAAAAGACTTGAGTGTAGTATTTAATATTTCATTTATTTCATATATGCTGCATATTTGTTCAAGTTATGAATTATGCGTGGAATTATGTATTTAGAAACTATTTTTATATTATTCTTAGCGTCTTTAACAACTCTACGTAAGCATAAGAATTCAAAGAGGAATCAACCAAGATTCATGGGTTTTCCCACGAAATTTTGGCAACTTTTCTCACCTACAAAATGTGTGACTGAACAAGTGTGTTCAAAATCCAACTTTCAATGCAAAGAGCAATAAATCTGTTAGTTTTATAGAGCTATTAAAACGGTAACACCCTGACCAAACAGTTTTTTTTGCTACTGTTATGAAGAATACCAAAGTTCAACACCGAAATCGTTCTTTTATGCGAAGCCATATTGCCATATTTTAATATTTTGGCTTAGCTCGCAAACAAAAATTCATGAAAGCAAAGTATTTTGCAGAAATAAAGTTATTATCAACCGGTTTTCCTGTCACAGGAAGCACCTAAAATGATTTTGCTCGAAATTAGATTGACTAACTGAATATTTTCAATTTGTGCGCAAAGCGCGCAAAGCACAGCGAAAAGCTTTTTCAAATTATTGCGATGGCTATCAAGCAGCGAAAGCTTAACCGGTTTTATTGCTGCTTTCAGCAGAGCGTGATACGACTACTTGAGCTTATAACCAGATTCTTATAGCGGTTATGAAAACATTCTGAGGAGTGGGCCACTTGGTCAGAAAGCAGTTTTATAGTGGTCATCAGAAAGTTCGGGTGGAGCTCATTCATAGTTTTATTAGCGGTTTTATGAAATTGGTCATGAAAACCGCTATACCTACCAACGCAGTAAAACTTGGAATTGTTACTTGAGCTATGCCTTAAATCGCTTTACTGTTCATTTGTTCGGTTAATTATCGAGACTAATTCTGTCATTTGGCGTCCATTTCACGCAAATTGGTCGCGCGGAATCGAGATGGTACAGAAGAAATTCGTCCGCTATGCCCTTCGTCATCTTTCCTAGCGCGATCCACTGAACATACTGTGGTATGAAAACCGCTGCCGACTTCTTGGCAAGCGAGACAAAGCCTTTTTTAGCGCTCCTCCCCCTGTCAATGGGCACACTATCCCGCCTTTCAGAAACCCCCACTTGTCATCCAGTCACTTGTATAAATTCTATCGATCCTAATGCAAGAGAAACGCACCCCTTTACCCATTTGAACCTTCCTGCCCTTCTTGTAAGAGACTGTCCCATTTTGTCAACCTTCCTGCACTGATTATTTTAAGGAAAATGTGAGCCAAGTTTGATGAAGAACGGGCGTCCAGGCGTTCCGGAGTAATGGCGGACATACATTTATACTCACGTTCCACGAAATATTGCTATTTTATATATTTAAAGCATTCGCAGTTAGAACTGCACTTTAAAAAGATTTTCTCAATTCTTTTTGTTTGCAATGGTTGAACCCTTGGTTGGTTGGTTGCAATGGTCCCTGTTTGAACCCTTCATAGCTTTTGAAACAAAAACGTTATAAATTGTCTTCATAAAACCTTGCGATTTACTATTGTCCCATTCTGTCCAAATATTTTTATCAATCTTTGTTTTTGTCGCAAATCGGCTTCAACTTGGCCGATTTATCTATTTAGCACGGTAGTCCTTCTATTCCCGGTGCTGGTGGGATTCTTAGAGAGAACGGATTTCCCTGCACAGTCGTCCGACATGCTTGAGACGTTTCCAGCCCACTGTACTCTCCCAACTTGCCCTAGTTTACGATGGGAAACTCTTCAAGTCTGCAACTCATCCGCTATCCGTTAGTACTCATTCAAAACTAATTCGCAACATGTATCGGTCAAATACGGCAAGTGGACGTATATCTTCCGTAAGCAAAGTTACAACCTCAAGTCCGTAAAAAACTACCGGTCTGATTCGCATTGTGTACATCGTCAGCTCTGTGTTGCGATGTAAATATGCTCCTTGATCGAAGCGTCTTCCGGAGGGAAACGTATTTTCGACTTCCAGCTTTTTTTGTATTAACCCTCCACTGACCCCCACACCAAAGAGCTCAGAAAGAGCCCCCTGGTAGTGGACACTTACAAAACAAAATATTAAAAGAAAAACGCGGAGATTTAATTAACAACAATTAACAACGAAGTGAGAACCCAGTGGAACTTAGTTCCTTTGAAGGGTTTCACGTACAAAACGGAAATATAATTTACAAAACACGAAAATAATTTAAACATTGATAACGTAAATTACAATTAAGAATGCAGGAAAAAACCAGCAGGAGCCAGAAAAACCTACATTTGCAAAATGGTCAACAGATCTATATAATATATTCATTCACGTTTCTGATTAAGTGATGTTTCAGTCTGTTTTTAAAGAGAATGTTATGTGTTATTCCTTTCAGTTCGTTGGGGAGCGAGTTATACTTTAGTGGACCATAATTTAGAATGCGCGACAGGGCTAGGTTCGTGCATGCCCTATTTCTCAAAAGTTCATTTACATGTCTGGTGTTCTGAGGATTGACCCTAGTGGAGAAACAAATATTGTGATGGAATTTAGGGTTGTGCAAGACATTGTGTACAAACACGATCGTTTGAGAGTCACACAAGCCTCGAATGGGAATAACTTTGTGATGTAAACTTGTATAAAGTGAAACTGTTGAGTATAGGTGAGGTAAACCGTAAATTACTTTTAAGCATCTATTCTGCAAAGTTTGTATTTTTTTAAGTTTAGATTTAGCAGCGTGACCCCAAACAATAACTAAATATTGCAGTATGGAATGAATACATGCGTAATAGAATCGTAGCAATGCTTCATTGGGAACAAAACAACGCACTCTTTTCATGAGACCACACAATGCTGCAATTTTACTCGATACATGCTTAATATGAGCATCCCATGAAAGGGAAGAATCTAAATGCAGTCCTAGGTACTTAAAAGGTGGAACTTTTTCAATGGACAAGTTACCAATCGATGGGTCAGGGTGTTGAAGTATTTTTTTTGCGCGGCGAATGGAAAACCATATATTTTGTTTTAGCGAGATTCAGAGTAAGATGATTGCCATTAAAATATTCCATAAGAGTCACTAAATCCGTTTCGATGTCTGTTACAATTGATTGAGTACTAGAGCGAGGGTAAAATAGAGCTGTGTCATCTGCAAAGAGCCTCGGTATTCCACGCAGCTTTAAGTTTCCAAAGTCATTTATATACACTAGGAATAGAAGAGGACCTATGTTGCTTCCTTGGGGAACTCCTATATCGATTGGGCGTAAACTACTACGTACACCATTAATTGACACATATTGTTGTCGATTTGATAAATAGCTCTTTATTAAGTCGTTTGCTACTCCTCTCACCCCGTAACGATCAAGTTTTTTCAGAAGAATTTTGTGGTCCAAAGTATCAAATGCTTTTTTGAGGTCAATAAATAAACCCCCTACTATTTTTTTTTATCAATTTGACCAATTAACTCATCAACGAGTTCAGTGATGGCAGTCGATGTGCCACAGCCTTCTCGAAAGCCATACTGAAATTTATATAAAACATTGTTGGCACAAAAGAAGTTTACAAGCCGACTAGTTAATAACTTTTCCAATATTTTGTTAATGACAGACAATGTTGAAATTGGACGATAGTTGGATGGATTACAATTATCTCCAGATTTGAAAACGGGCGAAACTTTAGCGATTTTCAGTACACTTGGATAAGTTCCAGTTACTATAATTCTGTTGAAAAGTTTAGCATTAATCTCTGAAAACCGGTTTATGTTTGCTTTCAGCAAATCTGCAGGAAAGTTATCATGTCCTTTACTTTTTTTAGCGTCGAGCTGATTTATTAGAACGATGACTTCATTCATACTAGCAGGTCTTAAGAAAATAGAGCTACTTACACATTTAACAGTTTTCAAATAATCAAAATTATTTTTTGGAACTTTACTTGCTAAATTGTTCCCAATACTAGTGAAATAGCAATTGAATGCTTCAGCAACATCATGATTCGTGTCCAATTTTTTTTCGTTAACATTCAATTTGATTTGTTCATTAGGTTTAGATCGGCCGAAAATTTCATTCAGTTTTTTCCACACGCTAGAATGACTTGAACTTTTGAGCACATTTTCATAATATTCTTTTTTACATCGTTTCTTGAGAGTTTTAACCTTTTTCGATACATGAACCAGCATTTCCTTGGCTCGAACGTCATTGGGATGGCATTTAACTTTTTCGAGATATTTATTTTTAATTTGTATCAATTTCCATAGGCCATAAGTCATCCAAGGGCAATATTCACCTTTTACTTGGACAGTTTTAATAAAAGTTCTAGTACACTCAGCTAATAAATTATTATAAGTTGTAATAAGAGTATCAAGAGTAGTATCTACATCGTCGGCAACTTCAAGTTCTTCCAAAAACATTGAATATTGGTTATAAAGTTTTATACGATCAACAACATTCACTCTCAACTCTTGTTGTCTTTTTTCATTATTCAAGGGAAGGGACGAAATAACAGGAATGTGGTCATTGATATCACTAAAAACAGTGTGATTCTGAAGTTTCGCGGCAATGTCGATCGAACAGATGAAATGATCTAAAATATTGGAACTTGCTGGGCGGGTAGGGAAGGTATTTGTACATACATAACCGTAGGACTCCAATAAGTTCTTGTATCTAATGACCACATTATTATTTTGCATATTTACTGGCACATTCACATCACCAACAATGAAAATAGGTTTAGATAGAGTAGCAGTCGACAACCAGCTTTCTAAAGTTATTTGAAATTCATTGAAATCAAACGAAGGCGGACCATAAACACCAATAACGTTATAAAAATGCCCATGATGCTTGATTTCTATTCGGACATAGTGGAACCCGTGTACTACTTGACAATCTATTAATCTGTTTTCTAAAGCCGTTTTAACAAAAACAGCCAATCCGCCTGAAGAGCTATCACGGCAAGAGAAAAATGCGCGATAGCCAGGTATATTGTAAATACAACTATTTTCTATTTTCAGCCAAGTTTCGCCAACAACAATAACATCAATATCAGTTTTACATTCATTCACAAAGTAAATTATTTCATCAAACTTTTCATCATGATTTATCCCTCTCACATTCCACTGAATTATATCAAGAGTATTAGTGCCTACCATAGCACACTTTGTATTATAATCATGCAAATTATCGTAATATTTATTCAGAATCATAATTGACGAGTAATCCATTTCACACTCAATAACACTAAATTCGATTTTATACCATTATTGTACATTTTTCTTTCGTTTGGGCGAAGAAGAATGCCCAGAATCAGTGAAAATATCAGTTGCATGAGCAAGCTTCATAAAATGACTCTTGACACGATTTAGATCTTCTCTGTTTTTTATTAGTTCTGGTTTACTATTATCGTCTTTTTTTTGCTAAAATGACACCACCCCTGCCTGGCCAAACGTATTTAATATTGAGCACTTCTTGGAATTCCCTGACTTCCTTAAGCAGTTCTAAGGATAGCGGTGTTAGCTCGTCACGCAAAGAGACGTTGATTGCTCTCCCGTTAATTACAAGTTTTGAGTCGATCACCGTTGATAGGAGTTTCCCAAATTGTTTTTTCTTATTAAGCACCAGCTCTTTTGAGCCCCTATCATGAAATATAATTCTGATAGGAACCAGAGCATTGCTAATTTTACTGTTGACAAATATACGTTCGGCAAGAGCTACATGTTCAAATACACTACTCAGTCCTAAACAAGAGAGCAATTTTCCTATAATCTGGGACACATTTTCATTTTGAGTTGTTGGAATACCCCATACTACAGCATTATTTTCTAAAGATGCTTTGTTCGATTTGTCCACATTGGCTTCCAACTTATGAACCATGCCCTGTAAATGATTTTGTGTTTTTTCGAGACGCACTATTTTATCTTTCAACATTTCGTTTTCCAACTTGAGATCCTTGAAGTCAGTGACAATCTCATCAAACTTAGCAGATAAGAATTCCTGCGATTTTTCTATTGAAGCAGTAATCTGTTTGATTTCGTTAGAAACCGAATGCATTTCATTAGCGACGGAGGCTGAGATGGTCGCTTTTATATCAGCAGCAAAAGAAGACATCAAGATGCTATTATTATTCTGCATCGAAATGATTCTCTGGTAAGTCGCAGAACAATCAGCTGAGCAAAAATAGTCAATTTCCCTCAGGCGGCGAATCGCGTTTCCTACAATGTTTTTGCATTTAAAGTGTACGCTGGTGAAACAGTACAAGCACGTTAGGACTTTAGTGCTTTCAGTCTCCTTTTTCCTACAAACTGAGCAAAGTAAATTGATATATACCAGGTATATGACAATGCGAGCTGTCATATACACTTTGCACTAACACATCTACACTAGTTCTGAGATTTCGAGCATTTTGTATGGAAAATTAGTTAATTTTTTAAAAAAATCGTTGGATACGCAAGATTTGTCTATTTTGTTTCTCACAGTTTTTATGTTTATGCTTAGAACATTATTTCTAGTATGTATTTTCATGAATACAATGAAGTGCAACATTCCAAATTGCAAGCGGAAATTTTTTCGTCAAAACGGTATCAAGATGTCTCAAAGAAATGTCGTTATATCGCTTTCCTGCAAGTAGTAAAACAAAAAAGATTTTTTTTAAAATGCTCGGACATGATTGTTCAATAAGCAGCATGAGCAACATTGTTATCCGCCCGCGATATTTTTCGTCTGATTTCTGGTAAGCTTTTAAAGTGTTAATTATCTTCTAAGACCGTTTTGTAGCAATCTAAGATTACTTTTTATGGTTTTCTACGTAGTGTTGAGACGGGTAAATTTATGATAAAAAGGTATCATCTTGAAACAGTGACTTCAACTTAAGATTTTCAAGCAGTAGCACAAGCATCTATTCGAATAAAACTATTTTTTAAAAGAAGACATCAAAGGCAGATATTCAAGAGCACCATGCAAGCAAAATGTTGGATGGAACGTGTTTTAATTTAAGCAACCGTATACCGTATTGATCGTGAAGTATTAGAAACATTAATTCATTTTTCAATTGCACATCGAAATAGTTAGTCACCCATGTTCTCAAATTTTTTACGCATAATAAAGAAAGCTACAAGTGCAAATGACTTAAAAATATATTCCTTACATTTCATTGTAAATGTTCAAATATTTCTCTGGAATAATATAGCTGCATTAATTAATTACAATTAATTTAGTTTTAATTTTCATGCAAGTTCCACCATATTTCAGAACTATTTCTTCTTCTTTCTACACACACTAATGCAACCCTCGATGGTCACATACCTGGTATATATCAATTTACTTTGCAAACTGAGCACAGAAATTCATCAACCTTCATTTCATTTCCTCATCCCGTTTTCTGTCCCAACAAAAGTCACCAAAGTCAAAGAGGGTCCCTGACTATTACCTGTGCCATTGCTATTTTTTAACGTCGATATATTCCCTCCCTCTTGTACTCCGTTCACGACGCCACTGTCTATTCGCTTATCATCTCAGCTTCGCGCCTGTGCTCATCCTTGAGTTGGCTGGGTACAACAGCGCCTCCTTTCTCAGAGTTCTCCGTTTGAGCATCGGTTCTAATTGTTTCGAATCGACCATAAATCTTCACGAACCATGTGAAAATTATAGCGCGATTAATTTACACGTCCGTGTTCTGTCTACGCCCGAGACTGTACACGACAGGCAACGAAACGAAGAATGGCATCCAAAATTTAATTCGATACTGTTGATTTTTTGGAAGAAACCAAAACCACACGCTGCTGCCTGTTTGGAATTTGAAATTCCGCGAAAACGGGCACCATCCCCGGTCGGGGAAATACGTAATCAAATGAAATATCTCTTATCTCACTTAAGGCGCCATGTAGCCCGAATTCGCCTCTCGAGGGTGACGATAGGCTGTAAGGTGAGTATTTTTTCACCTACGCGTGTGTTTTGCTTTGCTGCTGGGGACCACAAACGGCAGCTCAGTTCTCACGCTTGAGCGCGGGTTGTGGTTATAAAATTAGCGGAAATTTGCAAACCCGTTGGATGGTGGGAAAGTGTTCCGCTTTGGATGGGTAAAATCAGTCTTTAAAATTTAAGCATCTCACGCAGAGATCGCATCGATTTTTGATTTGGTAGCGCTGAATCGCTACCACTGTCCGATCGGTCGGATCACGCTATCCCTGTGCTCTTTGCCGATGGATACATTTTGCGTACGGGCAGTTAATCGTATTTATGTGTTTGACAATTGGGATGGGCCTACGCTTCGGGCCCTGGCTGGGTCCGTTTTGCTGTTGCTGCCGCCGATCGACGCGACGGTGTCGTGCGGTGAACACTTCCTTTTCGTCATGGCTCCGCGCACCGGTAAAGAAACGATCAAGGCTTGGCAAATGGGTTGGGATGCAGCGCCAGGTCAGCTTCGGTCCTAAACAACGTGTTGCTTTAATTAATGGACTCCTAAAATGTAAATCTAGAGCCATAATCAATTTGCATAAATACATAATCTGGTCGCGGTTCGTGCTCAAAGGAAGACGAACATCGGTCGGGATTTTGTCGTCTCTGGCTCTTTCCGTTTGCTGCTTGCCGTTCTGCGTCGACGACGCGACCGACGACGGTGCGGTCGGTCATATGGATCCTGTTGAGTTCGGTGTGATGGCTTTTTCTTTCTCCACAGAACGACATTTGAGTATGTGACAATGTGGACAAACAGAGGAAGTGAACGTTTCGAATGACCGAAAACTGGCGATATGAAAATGAAACCGAATAGCATTAAAAAGCGAAAACAAAACAACAATTCGGTGATCTTAATGGGGAACGATTTTCGACGACGATTGGTTCGTTTGGGATTTTGTAGTGCGGCGTCTTCTGAAGCATAGGAATTAGATAAAAATGACAAATGTATGCGCAGTAACTCAGCTTTCCCTGGAACCTTTGCGGTCGTTCATTTGTTTGAAAATCATTCAGTTTGATAATGAGTCGCGCCGCCGTCTTATCGTAAAGATTTTTTCCGGTTTTTTTTCTTACGCCGAGCTAAACTGAAACGCCATTGTTCGTACCTACATAACTGTGATAAATAGTTGATTTTTAAATCTACCCCTGGACCAGTGAACTGGTCACTGAACTCAACATGAGCACATCCAGCCAGCAATTGGGCGTTGCATACCGGGCGAAACATGATCGGTTGGCATTAAGCAGGCAAGAATGTTCGCGCGAAACATCGCGGTAGCATTCCGTTCTGCACGAATCCAACAGTAAAACGTTTTCGCCAAATCTTTCATCGCACATTCTCTATTGTGGTGCGGTTCGAGCGAAATGGCCCTGTTCAACGAACCCGGTGTCCGGATCCGAATGGTGCCGGCCGGAATCGAGAAAAAATACGAAACCGTAGATGCAGGCAGAGGCACACAACATAAATATATATATGTTGAGAATAATTTCGGGTGTTGCATTACCGAGCTACTTATGTTACCGGCCATAAATAACCGAATCGACTCAGCACTTTTTGTGTTATAGTGTGTCGATTGGTGCAAGTATTTTCTGGTGTTTATTTTCATGTACATTTACATTCTGTTACCTTGGCTGGGTGCGGAGTGCGGCTGATTTTAATCGCAGTCGATGCCTTAGCGAGTGCCAGAGTCCAGAAAAGCGAACTGTTGTCCAGAGTGGTAAATACCGTCGAAATTACCAATTGGCTGGTTCCGTGGTCCCATTCATCATTCGAACTCCTGGGGAGGTTTCATCTCTTTAAAGGTCGGATGGAATAAATTTTGCGAAATACATAAAGTTTGAACAGGACGGTTTACGCTGGAGAACGCCGTTCAATCGACGATCTGAATAAAGTTTTGATTTTGAGTGGTGAAATAAAAGTTAACAATTGTTGTAATTTATGAGATGTCTGTACTATGAACACTGGCGTGCCCAGGTTGCGGCACGCTGGGGCACGTGCCCCACCTTCTCTATGAAGTTTAACATTAAGTTAAACCAATCCACAGTGGTCCAGAAACGAAAGTTAAGTGGAAAATTACTGTTAAGCGATTCATAATAGCTTCCTACAATGTTCAGCGAAGTTTTTCATCTCTAAAACACAATTAATGTGAAGTCGATGACCAAGTTCCAGTTTGGCTTGTAAACACATAACACATAATAACTTTTTCTAGTAAAGATATAGAAGAATAATTTCTTCTACAAAATTGTAGCTAAAGCATATATAAATAACTTTGCCAAAGATGTAGTAGGCGTATTTTTCATAGCTCACAGTGTATTTTATATAAAGACCTTCCCAAAATCACTTTTTCGCTTATTACTTCAAATTTAATGGTTTTATTGCATCATAATGTTTTACAAAGTTGTTTCTCTTATGAAAAGACATATTTTTGTAGAACATTGTATGCTGAAAACTCATATACGAAAACGATATTCTGATATAAGTAGGTTATTAATATTCTGATATTAGTGGGTAATAAAAAATGACATAAACAACTGAAATAATAATTTACAATATTACGTATGGAATGACCAACAATTTTATTTTTGTTTTTAGTTTTGTTTGAAAATTGTCTCAAGAAGACATTATTATTAATGATAGATTAACGATATTTGCAAAGAAATGAAAATTGAAAGATAGAGTTTTATCCATAAGGCGTGGTACACTAATTACGTAACGCAAAAATTATGGTTTTTTGACCCCCTCCCTCCCCTATGTAACAAAAAGTAACGCTTGGCATAGCCCCCCCGCTTTAAGTTACGTAACGTTAACTAGACCTCCCCCCTATCATTGAATGAAAATCGCACAATCCATTTAACTTTTTTTGGTTTTGCAAACTCAAGAAATGCATCGATTTTACATTCTTATCAAAACTACTCTGATCAGAATGTCAATTTTGAATTCTGATGAGTTGAACTACATGATTTAACACAACCAGGTCTGAGTTCAAAACAGGAATTTTGATCAAAATGGATTTGATCAAGTAGAATCGAGGCTAAAATCATAGTTTCTCAGCTGAAACAGCAATTAGGCATTACCCTATGTTGCATGTTGGGTTAAACGGGTTTCAGCTGCTCAGATCTATTTAGCAAAATATAATTCCGTATTTTTTTAATTTGATAAATTTGTTACGTAACTCTTCTCAAGACTCCCCCTCCTCCCTATGTAACAAAAAGTAACGCAAGCTTGACCTTCCCCCCCTCTGAACGTTACGTAATTTGTGCATGAAGCCTAACAGCTGGTTCAGATTGAAAACCGATGATATATTTGAAGTCCGAAGACTCTTTTACATGACAATCATAATAAATTGTGTCATCGTACGTCAAGTACGTACGTACGAGTTGAGTTAACGCTTCTAGCATGAAATAGAAATGGAAATTCAAATTTCCGAAAATCGGCCAAAAATTTTTTCTTTCGTTTTTGTCATTTTTTCGTAGATTTTTGCATGGAAATGAATAACGTATATATTAAACGCAAGAATAGATTTGGTTTTCACGTTTAAACTTAAAATAAAAATGCCTAAAATCCATTTTTTTTTGGTCGATTAAAAAATTCTCTTTGTTTTTTTTCGACCCCCCTCCCTTCAGTGGCTCAACACCGGAAGGACAAAAACTTGTCAAAATATTTGTAATGGCCTTACTCAAGTAAGAGAAAAAAAAACAGTTTTTCATTTTTACATATGTATGAGATAAAACTTCAAGCTTTTATAAACGGCCAAGTTTGATTGTTTTCGTTTGCTCCTTTTTGAGATATTCTGTTCTGAAAAAGACTAAAAAAACACTGGAAAAACGTTAGAACTCGTTATACGTATGCGTTTTCAGCATGCAATGTTCTCCAAAAATATGTCTTTTGATAAGAGAAACAACTTTGTAAAACATCATGATGCAATAAAACCATTAAATTTGCAGTAATAAGCGAAAAAGTGATTTTAGGAAGGTCTTTATATAAAATACCCTGTGAGTCAAAAGCTTTGAAAAATACGCCTACTACGTCTTTGGAAAAGTTATTTATATAATCTTTAGCTACAATTTTGTCGAAGAATTTATTCTTCTATCTCTTTTCTAGAAAAAGTTATTATGTGTTATGTGCTTACAAGCCAAACTGGAACTTGGTCATCGATTTCACATTTGTCTTTTAAAGTTAAATAATTTTGCTGAACATTATGGGAAGCTATTTTGAACCACAAAAAACTTTCCACTTAATTTTCGCTTCTGGACCACTGTGCAATCCTTGAAAAAAGTTGGCGTTATCAACACAGCAATGCACTGTACAGTTGTTCTCTCATCAATTCTTAGCAGTCGATCACAGTGTTACATATTGCCTAGCTGTGAGAAAAAATGGTTACGCATGTTGTTTGTATTCAGATTCACGTACCTACTATTCACATCCGATCGTCTGTATCTGTTATCTTGTTCAACGCATTCAAGCAATGAACATGACCTGATATTAGGTTTGTCATAATCACCTAGGCATTGCTTTGCCGTATTGATTGGAAAATGATTGAAAAAGTGATACAAGAATGAATTAACCAGAAAATGAATGCAAATTATGAATATTGATTAGCGTAATTGGTAGGAAGACTTGTTCTTTGATTTCGACCGCAGACGCAGAACTTAGACCTTGTCTCGCCTTACCTTGTCCCTGTGTTGTCTCGGCACCTACAGCTAACCATGAGACTCGGTAGCGTGGCCCTAGTAAGGCAACCTTAAAATAATTCAAAAATCAAGAAAATTTTACTCGGAACATTCGGCATGTACAAAGGCGGCGAAATAAGGATTCCATTATACTTGGTACCTGGAACTACAGATTGCTGAATTAATTAGAACCTCGAAAATTCGGCATCATGGCACTGCAGGAGATCTATCGCATAGGCAAGAAGGTGTGGAGGATCCGGTGGGATAAGCCCGGTGGGAAAAGTGCCACAATAGCTATTCCGGGGTAACGAGAGCGCAGGTTCTATGAGAAGGTGTACCTTTCTCGTAAAAGATATACACCGAAACCTGATAACTGTAGGGACGAGGAGGAAAAACTGGTTACAAACGAGCGCGATGTGTAGTTAGGTGGAAGCAGTTCTTCGATAGGCATCTCAATGGCGATGTAATAGAAGGAGACGGAACGGAAGTTTTCCTAAGAGTGCCTACATACGATGATAGATTTCGGAGAAGGAGAAGCAGAATGGATGTGGCTTGTCCCATCTATAAAAAGGGCGATTGGCTCGATTCCTATAATTAACGCGGCATTATGCTGATCAACGCGGCCTACGAGGTGCGCTCCCAGACTTTGTTACGTTTTCTACCCTCAATAGAAAGAGAATTTGTAGGTCAATATTAGTTAGGCTTTATGGGGACCCGGGCTATTATGGATCAAATTTTCACTTTCCAAAGTACAAGTACAAAGTGTGCATCATATTTTTGTGGATTTCAGGGCAGCATACGGTACAGCCGAGCACGAACAGCTGTGGCAGATAATGCACGAGAACGGTTTTCTCGACAAACTGACACTCTCAAGTCCCTTCGAATCCCACAGAGGGTTGCGGCAAAAGGATGGACTGTCCTCAGAGCCGCAGCGTGACATTGTAGCGCTCTTGGCGAAAACCCAATTTGGTGCCCCCTCGTTTCCCAAATCAGTGTTCCTTCCAGGTTTATCATTTTTTCGTATTTTCCCCTCATCCAATACTGTACTGCACTTAACGTATATATTGCAAATATGAACTTAAATGAAACAAGTTTTCCTTAAATCCTACGTTTATTAAGCCTTCCACAAATATACTTCGACTCCCTGCCAAGTGTATAGCAACGGCCGATCAAACGATAGAATATTATTCAACTCTTTCGTGGCAGTGGTGATCAGCTCCTTCTCCGTCTTGCCCACAAAATTATTAGAGTAAATGCTCCGTTTTGGCTTCGACCGAAAATTTTCTATTGGTCGCAGTTGGGGACGTTGGAAGAGTTGGATCTCTTTTATCTCCTTATCTGTTGGCATCTTGGTCCGGCTAAAGGCCACATGCTTTGCGCAATACTTCTTGATGAAGGCGCCAACTTCCGGTAGATACTTCATACTGTACCTTCGTATTTCCTCGTACACCGTAAACTCCGAATGAAAGGACAGCGGCTTGAACATCCTCTTCTCGCTGATCGTCAGCCACAAAAGGATCTTCTTCGGAAAGTTGGCGCGAAAGATGTAGTTGAGGTCATCGTTTATCTTCTTTGTGGGAGACGTGAAGTACTCAGTCCTTTGCCAGTCGTTGCCACCCAGCGTCAAGTAATTTTCGTCGCTTATCACGACCGCGACATCGTGCTTCACCGGATAGATGTTTTTTACCAGCACCTTCAGCCGTTCTCAGGGCGATTTTCTGCTACTCAGACACAGCCAGCCCCGACTAGCGCTTCCGTGAAAAATGTCCATTTAGGTCAAGTATTTTTTCACTGTTTAGCCGCTTGCTCCAACCTACCGGTTCAAGGCGCGGAACTATCAGACCAACTTGCTCTCGGTCTTTATCTTATAAGCTTTTGCTGCACGTTACCGTCACGCAGCACTTCGGGCGGCCAGAACCAGGCTTTCGTTCAACGCATGCGCCTTTCTTGCGTGAGAGGATGTTGTAAATGCCAGATTGGATCTGTTCAGCGAGTCCCAAGCAGGGCTTCGACCGATCCTTTTTTCTACCGCAGTCACACCAACGCGCATTCAAGTTCACACCGTCCGTTTAGAGGTGGAATACGAACGCTATGCATAACACAACTGGCAGTTTGCTCAGTCAAACGCCGATTGCACGCAGTAGAACGAACGCGTTCTAAAACTTTTTGATATTTTCGTTTCGATCAAGTTGCCTTTACCGTTTGGAGCAGCGAATGACTGCAAAACAGTCAAATGACTGGCAATCACCACGCTAACGAAAAGCAACCGCACAATCGTATGATTCAAGACTACAAAAAAAAAACAACCACTACATGTGCATGTGCATGGAAGATTAAAACCCACCCCCCAGAAGAAAATTTGTTTTACATTTTCAAGCTTGAAATTTCACAGTCAGCAGTTTAGGCCTGATAACCTCACCTCCAATTGCAAATCGTCACGAGACAATGAAGCAACAATGAAGTTTCGGTTTCAACAGAAGCAACACAGCTTCTAAACTGGCTTAAACCAGCGTCAGTAACATGGGTTTGACTTCATCATGACGATCGGTGTTGATCAACCCCCGGGCATCTACTATGTTTCCTGAAACCTCCACAAAATGAAGTGGCGCTACAGGCGTTTTGCTTTTAATACGCAGCATTCACACGGCAGTGAAGTGATGCGATCAAGTCAACAAAGCATAATCACGTAGAAGTGAAGAATTTTACATGAATCTCAATAACAATTCATCGATAAAAATAATTTACTTTCAACTAACAGAAAACGTCGCCTTTAGGACAAGAAATAAATGATAATGTAGCGAAAATTACGTCTGGCGCTGCAGAAATATCGTGTGAATCTTTCTTTTACACGCACACTAGTGATCCGATACGTATAAAAGTGATCTAGTGATCCAGCTATGTTGGTTTCACCTATTTTGTTCGCAAACGTCAAAGTCGCACCGGGGTGGTGTTGATGTACAATCAACGACAGCGAAACGTAGTTCTAAGTTTTTAATCGTTTACTTGAAGACGATAAAAACTTCCTAAAATAATAACAATGATCACCTTAGGAATAGTTTAGTTTTTCTTAAATTATTTTAGCTTACGTTTAGTGTTTCCAATATATACAAACTTCCATCCTGTAGTTATCTGTTCTAACCTCTATCTTTCACGATCTTTTGCAGTTCTCCAATTTCCTCTCTTTTAAGTGTTGTGTATAATTGTTATTGAATTTTTAATTTTAGATTCGTATTTTAAATTTTCATTTTCACTTCATCAAATATCAAATATTTGAAGGCCAATAACTTTTAACTCAAACGAATTGAATTTAAGTAACATTTCCTATAATATGACGTATATAATATTTAACGTAGTCAACATCGACAAATCGTGCGTGACTTTCAGTTGTCATCACTTGAACCAGTCACCAACTTCAGCTCACGCTTGCTTGAAACGTTCTGTTCAACAAATGAAACCATGTATAATCGCTTCATGTTTACCCAAGGAATTCGAAGATATTATTTATGAGCACCAGTGCTGCCAAATATTTTTAAACACAATTTGAAAACTAAATTTACATTTTTCTCTCAATGAAGACAATTTTAACTCAAGAATTTCAACTTCATCGTGTTCCGCAGATTGTTTTTACATAAGAATCACTCATCGCCCCGAGGTATTCTTTGCCGATCCCGAGATACAGCGTTTTGAATCAAGAAATACCCCATTTTTTAGGTAAAACTATAAGCAAAATAACTTTGTTTTTAAGCAGTGATTCTCTACGCAATGTAGAACTACTTTGCCATATCGGAAAAGCATTTATACAATATATAGCAAAGTTTTCCTTAACAGTGTTGCCTGCTTTTCAGTTTTTCGTTAGATTTATAGCACTAGATGAGGAAATGTTTCTTCAAAAAGGCGTAACATATACGTTAGCTGTTTGATCATAGCATTGCAAACTGTTTTTCATCTCGCTAATAGACATGAGCTTTAACCTTCCTTGTTAATTGCGTTTATTGTTGCTAGGAGACGAATATTCCCTTAATTAATGTAACTAATCATGCGGGAAACTGAAAAGCTGGCTACACTGTTAAGAAAAACCTTTTTATATACTGTATAAATGCTTTTCCGATGTGCCAATGTATTTTTACATTACGTAGAGAATTACTGCTTAAAAAAAGTTATTTTGCTCTTAGTTTTACATTATAAATGGAGAATTGATTGCTTTAAAACGTTGTATCTCGGGATTCGCAAAGAATACTTCGGGGCGATGAGTGATTTTTATGTAAAAACAATCTGCGGAACACGATGAAGTTGAAATTTTTGAGATAAAATTGTCTTCATTGAGAGAAATATGTAAATTTAGTTTTCACATTGAGTTTAAAAATGTTTGGCAGCACTGGTGCTCAAAAATAATATCTATTTCGAATTCCTTGGATGATTTCCTTTGAAAATATGGAAATAGTGTCTTTCTAAACTTAATATTTCCGGAGATATAAGCTAAAGAAAAATAGTGGTTTTGACAAAATCGGGTATTTTCCTTAAAAATGGAGACGCTCCCATTAATCGAGGGAAGGTTCGATCTGTACCAAATTTTGGGTTTTTACTTTCTGACTGAAAACGAACAATCTGGCAAAATTTGGTTCAAATCCGTGAAGGTCGATTACACGTTTGAACTTTTTCTCGGTCACTTGGCATGGAATACCCATATAGTATTTTGTTAATTTTTCTAATCTCGTTTTCTAAGAGATGTTTTAGTAATGTGAAATGGTGCTACAAATTTTGAACCACTTGTTTATATCGCTTTACTTTTAGATCTTTCATTCCGAAGGCTAGTTGAAGTAAGGTTGAACTAAATTAAACTCAATTTACCCAATGCTTCGTCATGTGGCTATGACATGTATCTAACAAAGGAAAGGCAAACACAAATACAAATGTTTTAAGTTAGTAGCGATATCCCGCATGATAATTTAAATTAATTTGGTCTGGTTTTGTAAATATGGAAAATTATAGTGGTCACAAGCGTTAGTTAAAAAATTAACGTAAAAATGAAATTTTACAACAATTTGGTCTGTCGCTCTCGTTTTGGAAACCCCCGCGCACGTCATGTACAATAATTAACCATCAGCGCTGCTTTCAAGGGTCCAAAATCAGTGTCGGATACCGCGACACGTCTCGGCGGCGGTTCGGCGGTTTTCGTTTTCCCACGCAACTCATTTGCAATTCCGTACCGTGTCGCATTTGTAGGTGATTTGAATCCAGTTCAGGTCACCGTTTATAGCTTGTTTTCACTTCCATTAGTGGCCGATTGAGTTTCGCAAACGATTTGGTTATTCATGCGTGTTTGCTTCGCTTTGCGGGCTTGGTTTAGCAGTTAGCATACACTGCTGGCACCACCGGACCGCACCGTATACCGCACCGACCAGTTAACGACCACGGTGCTGTGCGTTCCGTCGTCGTTCGGTTCTAGCCGACCAATCAAACGCGTCAAAATGCGTTACGCATTAATGACGAAGAAAATGTACTGTTTGTCACAATTTGCATACTCACATTAATCGTGCGCGTGAATTATCTCAAATTTACAAGTTATCAACTGGGTCAATCTTTATTGGTTGTTTAGTCAGGGATTAGCCAAATTTTGCGGCTTTATGGTTGGTAATGTAAAGGACGGTATTTCATTGGAGAATGTGTCCATAACCATAAACTGGGTTTTAACTAATATTAGCTTACGATAATAATGTGCAGTGCTAAGGTTGTATAACTCGTTTTTCTTCTTTCCGAAGCTATGCTTTTTTCCCAACATCTTATTTAGTGACATTTTCATTAGTTTAAATCAAGACTCGAACACAAAGTATACAATTGCTTACTAAGTGTCATCTCCACTCCGGCACTGAATGTTGCGTAGAGGATCTACAAACATTTTTCCACAATGTAATGTGCCTGCCCAACCATTGATCATCTCGTAAAGTGTCGACTTAAGGTACCTAAATCAATGCATGAGCAGAATAATGAACCTAATAGACTGTTACCAGCGGTAAAATGTCTATCTCAGGCTAACAAATATCAAGGAGGAAACAGATAAAGTATTACTATTCATTACAATCCAATAGACAGTAATAGCAGCGATTTACGACACCGTTGCCATTTGACGAAGTCACAGAGTAAACATCACAGCCAGTAGTGGTGTGACACCTACCCACTAATCGCCTCATAGTTCAGCTGCAGCCAAAGCCGATGATTTATGCAATTGGATGATGGTGCTGCCCGAGGCGTAGGATGGCTTCGCTCGTTTTCCGATGCAAATTTCGGTTCGCCTCGACCGAGCATGGCCTATTTTCCCTGCACCGAGGTAAAATATATGACAATCGATATAATTTGCAAATTGCAAAACGGTAGTAAGTCGGAAGCGGTGCTGTTAATCTGATGAATTTATCATCGAAGTACCCTAAGTAAGTTACAGTCAGCTCGGCTCAGCCGCGATCTACGCATATTCGATATTTTAACGGCGTGTCGTAAATCGGCGGTCGAAGTGATCCTACTGGAATGATAATAATTACCACTGACATCAGCCGCGGTTCTTTATCAGGCAATAAGTATAGCCATAAAAACCGATTCTTTGATGTCTGCGTCGAACGAGGCGCCACCGAACATCATGAAGGGCGGCACCGCCTGGCTTGTAAAACCAGGTCTTTCCTTACTTGTGCTACACGCAATAAAAATCTTCGACGCACTCGACGGCTTACAACAGCGACCGTGCAAGGGGCGTGCATCCGCCGAAAGCAGGGGTGTGTACAAGGTAACAAGATAAGAAAGCATGTTTTGTCGGACGACCGTACGGCTACGGAGTGGTAGCAGCTTTTTTCATACTTGAGTTGACCGGGATTGGAGTCACTTTCATTCGCATATGAGCCTAGTACTTTGAACAGTAAGTAGGAATGTCGTATGCAAAGGTAGAAATGAGCTGAGCGCCTGTTTTATGATTTGCACGATTCCGCACTAGAGCCGTCTTAAGCCGTTGCGCTAAGCCAGGTTAGCCTCGATGGTTGATTGGTTTTTTTCGTCAGTTAACCTATGAGACTATGTTTTTACTGTTGTTTACACAACGCCGCGGTCGGGTGTCGCGGTGGATGGGTTGTCACAAACAAGTAAACAAATAAATCAAAGCTAATTGGACATTTTATGCGTGTTTGATAGAAATGCTGGAACAGATGTTCGTTGTATATAATTAACGTATCCATTCCATGTAATGTTAATTATGTTAGAAAACATTGAATTGATTTAATTTAGATCGAGTGGTTGGTGAACATCCTTACATAGTTGGTTCAACGACTCCTATTCCTACCTCCTCGTGGTTCCAGCCGGAATACGAGCACTATATCCCGGCACTACACCTAAGTAAACCCAAAACGAGACTCAACTGCGTGGCCCTAGTAAGGCAAGTTACTCAAACCAAACTAACTACGAAAAATCAAAAAACTTCGGCTCGGAACATTCGACGAAATGAGGGCATGGAATAGATGCTAGGAATCTGGTACTGCAAACCGCTGAACTCCGTACGTGGTTACAGAGTATTGCTCGATCAGTTAGAACCCTGAAAGTTTGGCATCGTGGCACTACAGAAGATCTGTCGCAAAAGTGAGAAGGTGTGGAGGATCCGTGGCGGCTAAGTCCAATTTTACCACAGCGGTTGACCAATGAGCTGGGAACGGGCTTCGTAGTGATGGGCAAAATGCAGGATCGCGTAATGGACTGAAAAGCGATCAACGATATGCATGTTGAGGATGAAACATCATCATCTACATCATCTACATCAATTACATCATCATGAACGTGCACTATATACACGAGACCCGACAACGAGAAGGAAACGTTCTATTCGCAGCTGGAGGCAATGTATGATCCACAAAGATATCCACAAAACCTCCCGGAGATCAACCGATCAACGAACATTGAACCAAATCGACCATGTTCTTAGTGATGGCGAGTTTTGCTCGAACATCACCAACGTACGCTCCCTACGAGGTGCGATATTAACTCGGAACATTATGTAGTAGAATTACATGTGATATCAAAACTATCGATGGTTTAACCTCGCGACAAAGCCGTCCTCCATGGTTAAACATTCGGCAATTATGCAACTCACGGCAAGCTCTACCTCCCTCTTAGGAGCTAGGTGCTTCAAAGTTTGAAGATGGCTGGAGCAAGATATGCTCGACCATTAATGAGACCGCAACCGCGGTACTAGGTGGAGATACTTCGAGTGCACGAAATGATTGGTTTGACGGGGAATACTAACAAGCTGGAGAGGAAAAAAGAGCTTGGAAAGTCCATCTAAGTATTGCCACGTGGGGGAATTTGTCTAAGTATCGATGAGCGCGGAATGAGTTGAACACGATTCTGAGGAGGAAAAAGCGCCAAAAGGAGGACAGAGATGGTGAGGAGCGGGAAAAACTATTGAGGGCTAATGACACGCGCAAGTTTTACGAGGTGAACCAGACTCGTAAGGGTTACACACCTAAACCTGACATGTGTATGGACGGACGAGGGAGGGGATTTAATTATAAACGAGCGCGAGGTGAGCGGCAGGTGGAAGTAGTTCTTCGATGAGCACCTCAACGGCAATACAGCAGAAAGAAACGTAACGGAAGTTAACCTAGGAGTGCCTACAAACAACAACAGCGTGCCGGCTCACGATCTCGAAGAGATCCGGCGAGAAATTCGTCAGCTGAAGAATAATAGAACCGCCGCAAAGCATCGACTTCCGGCAGAGCTCTATAAAAATAGCCAAGAACCGCCAGCAACGGCACTTCACTGGATAATCTCAAGGATTTTGGAGGATGAGAAAATACCGGAGGAGTGGATGACATGCTGTTTGTCCCATCAACAAAAAGGGCAATAGGCTAGATTGCTGTAATTACCGCGGCATTACGCTGATCAACGTCGCACACAAGGTGCTCTCCCAGATTTTGATACATCATCTATTCCCAATAGCAAGAAAATTTGTAGGGCAGTATCTGGCGGGATTATTGGGGGCTCGTGTTTCTACGGATCAAATTTTTACTGTCCGACAAATACTCCAGAAATATCGGGAGCACTACGTGCCACATATTTTCGCACTACGCATTATATTTTCGAGGATTTCTGGGCAGCGTACGATACAGTCAAGCACGAACAGCTATAGCGAATAATGCACGAGAACGGTTTGCCGAACAAACAGATGCCGCTGATCAAAGCTACCCTAGAGCGAGTGCTGTGCTACGTGCGTGTTTTGGGGCCACTGACGGGCCCTTTCGAATCGCGCAAAGATTTGCAGCACGGGAATAGAGTATTCCATATAAAGTAATGTTCCGATTTTGTCAGTTCCCGATTTTGTCTATCCCCAATTTTATCTACCCTCGATTTTATCAGCTTTTTATCCCGATTTTGTCAGCCTGTAAATTTTGCTTAACTTTTGTGCTTTTAAACATGATTTATAAAACCTTTCAGCCTGCTTGAAACTATTCTGATTCTCTACGGAAAGTTTTCGAATAAAATGATGCCTTCTAGCGAGTAATTTATTTTTATAATAAAAGTTCTATAATTCCTAAACAAGCAAAGATAGAGGTATTCAAAGATAGAGGAAAATATTCAGGTTGTGTATTTTTACTATTTGCACAAAAACTTGCAAAACAGGAAAAAGTCATACAACAACTACAAAAACAGTTAAAATAGCAAAACTGATTTTAACGATTTTTCGTATATGAGAAATTGGATTCTTCTATCTTTGCTGAAGAGATAGAAGGTTACTGTCTTCAGCAAATATTTTTATAATAATATGTTGTAAAACTTTGCAGAACACATTAATGTGTTTTATTAAAACTGAAGAAAAATAATTTTTTTATTGCACTTCTAGGGGGATTAATCAACATTTGAATTTCACTGGACGATAGAACTTTTAATTTTAAGAAACTCTTCCAAAGTTTCCATAAACATAAAACCAAGTTTTCCCGCTCAATGCTAATGCGCACGGAAAAAGGTTCTGGACCAGTGTGCTGTGCCCGGTTCATTGAACTTTCGGTTGACGAATTGAGGGTTAAAATTTAATTTGTAGTAAAAGCAAAGCAAAGCAAAGCCTAGGTGCTACATTCCGTTATCGAAACTTGACCTTCTGTTTTTATTCGACAGACTTCGCAGCCAGCTGTTAGAGTACAGGGCAATTGCAGGGCCAGTTGCTACGATCCTATTGACTCTAACAGCCTCTCCCAGTCGAGATTCGAACATACGACGACTGGCTTATTAGGCCAGCGTCATACCTCGGAGCCAACTGGGAGGCTTGTAGTAAAAGTCTTGAATTTTGAAAAAACTTGCGAAGTAAAAAATTCTCGATTTTGACAGTTTCCCCATTTTGTCAGCCCAAAATTCAACATGGGGCTGACCAAATCGGAACATTACTGTATTATTTCGCTACTGAAGGTGTAATTGGCAAGCCGGCTAATTGTTAAAATTTGTGATAGGGAACAGCTACCGGAGGAGTGGAAAGATGGGGTTATCAGCCCGATTGACAGAAAGGGGGACAAGTTGGACTGTGAGAATCATCGAGCGATCACCGTTCTCAATGCCGCCTACAAAGTGCTGTCGCAAATCATTTTCCGCCGACTATCACCAATTGCGCACAGACTTGTGGGAAGATATCAGGCCGGCTTCGTCGAAGGTCGTTCTACAACAGATCAAATACTTACACTGCGGCATATACTCAAAAAGGTACATGAATACAGAGTTGCCACGCACCACTTGTTTGTTGACTTCAAAGCCGCATATGTTACTATCGACCGAAAAGAGCTATGGAAAATCAACACGGGTGGCACGGTCTTCAACAAATCTAGTCAATTCGTCGGCTCTGCCGATGACATGGATATCTGTGGCGGTGGCTGAACAGTACATCAGACTAAAGTGCCCGCTAGCCAGCGGAATCGAGGCCGACCGACGCCGCACAGTGGGCAAAATCGATCGAAAAAACGAAACTTTTTGTTGCCTCTATTTTTATGGGTTAAAAGTGACTTTTCTTGTGTAAAACATGACGAGAAATCGATTGGTGATGGTCTCAACGCGCGGAAATGACTAGAAGTAGCCTATTTCGCCCCATTTACCCCTATTTTCTAATAGTTTTGAAAGAATCACGTACAAACTCTCTCCAATTTGAGATTCTATGGCAAGGAAAGAAGAAGAACGTTGGGAAAAAGGTATATGAACAACTTTTTTTCACAAAACATAATCTAGAAGTCGGTTTTGCCCCATTTTCATCAAGGTTTTTGTACTACAGGCAAAATACCAATTCGTTATTCGTTCGCTGCCTGTTGTGCAGGTTGAAACAGTCGGAATATCGAATGGCGATCAAGTTTTTCACAAAAATGTCGTGTAAGGGAATGTTTTGCCTTGCTTTACCCTACAACTTGCACTGAAATCTGAGAAAGTATTGATCGCAAAACGAGCAACTGTAAAAGTGTTTCGATTTCGTTTAAATTTGGTTAAATTTGGCGACCGATCAGTCGAGATTCGAACATACAATGACTGGCTTGTTAGGCTAGCATTGTGCCCCGAAGCTAACAGCCACTTTAAAAGCAATTCTGCTCAAAAATTCTGTACACGATGTTTTCATTGCTTTCCTACATTCTATAAAGTAATTTAGTAGGTTAAAATACACTCTGAAAATTGTTTATCGCTAGGATGCATATGGATGATAACTAGCACAGCGTTTACAAACAGGTGAATTAAATTCTGAAGACGTGTCGATTTCTTTATGATCATTTCCAGCTCAAAACGCTAAAAAAGCCAGTTTTTACTCGATTATTTTCGATTGGAATTGGAATTTGAATGTGAAAATAGTTTCTTTCTAAACATAATATTTGACGAGTAGCATTCCAAAAGGTCCAATATGCAAATGAGAGATTCTCTTTGCGACTCGTCTCTTACGGTTATTACGGCGGCATAAATGCACTTGAATGCATCTATTTTGCATGAAACGGTTACTGGTGTTATTGGAAAGCTTATCCTTTAGAATAATTGGGTTGAAATGTATTTATGTCGCCGTAACAAGCATAAGAGAAGAAACACAAAGAGAATCTCTCATTTGCACATTGGACCTTTTGACATGTTGGTCGAGATTTCCAGGTTTATCTGTAAGTAAAAAATAAAAAGGTTTGACAAAACGGGTCTTTTTTTAAAAAGGAGGTACTACCACTAATCGTACCACTAATGGAGGTATCAATCGGCACCAAATTTAAGATTTTTGCTTTCTGACCTAAAATGAACAATCTGACAAAATTTGGTTCAAATCCGTGATAGTCGATTACACGGTTATCGGATACTTTGCATGTGTTGACTCCAATAGATAAATTTGAGATTTCACATCTGAATAACTTGAGAACGGCTGGGCCTAAGAAACAGTTTATATAAGAATTTAGTTCTAGTAGTAGTATTTAGTATTTGACTCTGTCAGTTTTATGAAAATTACAAATTCAAATACAAATCAAAAATAATATTTTAACTGAAAATGCCTATGTCAAATGACACATAAGATGGTATGACAAAGGTTCCTTTCACCACTAGGTGGATTAAATCGGGTTTTTCGATTAGGAACAAGCACACGAAATTCGAACGAAATCGGAACACTTTTACAGTTGCTCGTTTTCCTATCAATACTTTCTCAGATTTCAGTACAAGTTATAGGGTAAAACGAAGCAAAATATTCCCTTACACGACATTTTTGTGAAAAACTTGATCGTCATTCGATATTCTAACTGTTTCAACCTGCACAACAGGCAGCGAACGAATAACGAATTGGTATTTTGCCTGTAGTACAAAAACAAAATGGGGCAAAACCGACTTATGTTTTGTGAAAATAAAATTGCTCATATACCTATTTCCCAACGTTCTTTTTTTTCCTTACCATAGACATTCAAATTGGAGAGAGCTTGTACATGATTCTTTCAAAATTATTAAAAAATAGGGGTAAATGAGGCAAAATGGGCTACTTCTAGTCATTCCCGCACGTTGAGACCATCAGCAATCGATTTCTCGTGATTTTTTACATAAGAAAGGTCACTTTTTACCCCATAAAAACAACGGCAACAAAAAGTTCCGTTTTTCGATCGATTCTTCCCACTGTGCGCCGCTTGGGCAGTAGTATAATGATCGACGGCGGTGAGTTTGAGGTAGTTGTCGAATTTTTCTACCACAAATAATGGCCGTCGAGCAGACTAAGCCCCCGTACAAAATGTTCCCTGTACAGGACGCTTATTGGACCGGTTGTTGTAGCTCTACGGGCATGAAACATGGACCATGCTGACCTGCGAGTGCTCGGAGTTTTCTCCGATGCCCAGAGTACGAAGGCGGAGGATGAACCATGAACTCGCACAGCTCTATGGCAAACCATGGCAGTATCCAAGCTATCTAAAGCTGGATAAGACGGATAAGATGGGCAGGTCTTGTTTCAAGAATGCCGGAAAACTACCCTGCAAAGATAGTGTTTGCCGTAAATCCGCTAGGAACAAGACGACTTACACATACATACTCTCATTACTCTCTGAGCTCGTTTGTTGTTGAGTATAAAGGCCGCGAAAAAATTCCAAAATTTTAGTTGCCAGCCGTTACTGTGGACATTACAAGAAAAAAAAAACAAATAATGTACATGACCTCGATTGTCACTAAGAAAGTTTGGGAAAATAGAAGGTGTAAGTAAGAAAGTTATTCGACCAGAGATCAGGAAGCTCAGTGAGGATAACTCGTTTGAGTGAAGATAAACCGAAAACGAGTCGAAAAAAAGATCCTGCCAGGCCTCGTTTTGATAAGCGTATAATGAAGACGTTTATCGCGCAAAAGAACGTTTAAATCTGTGAACCCGTAAGAAGCAGAAGCAACCAAAATGGATTCCAAAACAGGAAGCGTTGATTAGGCTTAGAGTGCGAAAGCTGTGCGGTACGATACTTGCTGGGAATTCGAAGTGCATAATAATGGACGACAACACATACGCGAAATTCGACTATATAAATCCTAGCCAGGGCTACAGCATTATACGATACGAGAAGGACAGGTACTAAACCAGTCTGAAATATCCAGTAAAGTTGAAAATTTTGTTAAAAAGGCAATGGTTTGGTAAGTAATTTTGTTTGCAGCAACCATTCATGACAACTGTTTCGATTATCAGCGAAATGTACGTCAACCAGTGTTTACTAATCGTAACCAGAAGAAAACAAACACAGAAAAGGCAAGAAGCCTTCAAGTCCCACATTTACTATGTAACTGTTAGTTGAAGAAAACATTTGAAATCACTGAACTGCTGCATTTCCTGAATTTTGTGGCGGTATTTTAATAATCAACAACCAGCCAACATGGGGGGTCTCATTTTCCACAATACACATTACCATATATCCAAACCATTTAATTTTCAATTTATTAGTCTCTTTAATGAAACTCGATACTGCATAATTCTGGTTCATTAGCTAACACAAACAACTTGAAAAACTTTATCCCGCACAGAAAATCGGTCAACCCATGGGACCGTATTAGTCACCAACCTAACAAAACACTCATCTCGAAATCACCATCATCCGCGGGTGTCGAAACGGAACGTATTCGGACAAAGCAAACAATCAGTTTCCTACGTGTGTTCCTACGCACCTTCCGAGTAGCACACTCCCGGGGCTCAATCGACCACACAATCAGTGCCGGTTGCCGAATGTCCGATACGGTAACTGTCGGCGGCTTCCATTCGTTGGCATCGAAATTTTGAAGGGGTTGTGGTCTGGTGACCACTGACCAAAAACAAAGCAGCACGCCCCATCCAGTGAAGTTGAGCACACATGGCGTGAGCTTGACTGACCACTTCGGAGCTGCGCTCCGTAAGTGGCGTGTGGGTTGTCATTTCTGTCCAGTTTCCTCCGGGGACCGTGGCTGCCGAAATACAACAACGGTTCTGTCTGTTTCCGAAGTTGCTCGTATTTGCGAATTAGTTTTACTAGCACGTTCTCAACTCTCGGTGTGGAACCGTGCGGGTTGACATTATGACTAATGCAAGAGTTTCAGCATTTGCTGTTCAATTAACACCGAATCGATCGGTGATTGTTGATTTAGGTTGATATTTCAGCATGTTTATTAGCAACGAAAAACCGCTAAAAAAGCAATTTCAACAATAACTGATAGTGGCTCTCGAATACGTTGAACAGTTGAGTTCCACCGTGCCAGTTGTGCATGGATTTTTTCCCATTCCGAACGTGATTAATTGTTCGTTTCTCCAGACAGCATGATGAAGTAGTCTAAATAGGGGTCATCCGGCATGGGCAGGTCAGATCTGCTTGCTGGGGCCAATTTTCAATTAGTCAATACTTCGAACGCCGCCATTTTCGGAGCTTGGACTTGACCAGTATAGTGACGAACTGGCTGGTACCCTTCACTATCATCATCATGTTGAGCCGCGGTGGTTGTTTTATGGTCACTCGTTGCGGCTGCGGCAGCGGCTGCTACTGACTGGCGCCACCAAGCGGCATGACCTGCACGGAACACAAAGAAACAGGCGCCAGCCACCCAACCCGTCGCAGCAGACAGCGCACAGCAGAACCGCAGAGGTGATTATTATTATTATTTGAATTGTTATTGTTATTATTGAAGTACTGACAGTGCGTGAAATGCATCCAACATAATAATGAGCCTTAAGCTGTTTAAAACATTGTCCTTTTTGAGTCATTTTGTTGCCTTTGTGGAATCATTTTTGGACTCAAACAAGCGTGCTACATATGGGCTATTCACACGACCAGATAACGTTCCCTTAAAAGGGCTCTTAATTTAGCGTTCGCGATGCTGTTGAAATATCATGTTGATTTTAGGTTTTGGTGCACCAAATTGGCAAAGATACTATTAAGTACAACATACAAAACTATGTGCAGACCAAATTTTACTTCACCCCGAAATTGGAATACATGACTGAGATACATTCAACGATAATGCCATTTTTTCTTTCGATTTCATTTATTCATATGATTTGCTTATTCTCCCTTCAACAACAATTTAAGTCACAATTGCATTGAACAGATGATCAAATGTTGCCCTGATATTACACATTTTTTTTAAATATTAGTTCAGAAATTGAACAAAAATAAAACAGCAGCTAAAAAAAAGTTTTCTAAAATAAATTCTTTTTCGAATCAAATCAGTTAATCAGTTACTTACTTTCGACTTTTGTTTTTGATCTTTTTTTATTCGCTTTCGCCTTTGTTTTCCGTCTTTCATTTATCATTTTTCGTCGTTTGATTTTGTCGTCTTTTGCCTTTAATTTTTAGTCTATTTTTGTTATGATAGCATAAGCGAGTATTAGGTTGCCCTTTGCTATCCTTCTCGAGTCATTTTTTTATTTGTCTTTTCTATGTTTGTAAGTTATTTTTCTTTCTCTTTTGATTCTGGGTTTCTGGCATCTTTTGATAGACTTTTTTGCCTCTTTTCATCGATTTATTAACATTTTTATCGTCTTTTGTGGCGTATTTGGTTTGATGGTTAATTTTTGGCATTTCTGGTCATGGTTTAGCTGTCTATGTATGGTCTCTTCGTTGCTTTTTCTGCTTCTACTTACATTTTGATTGTTTTTTGGCATTTTTTGTCGCACCTTTGGTGATTTTTCGGCATCTTTTCATCGTATTTTTGCCGTCTGTCATCTCTTTTACATTGTCTTTTCCCATACTCATCATTTCTTTTTCGCCATTTTTCTATCATCTTTTCACCTTTCTCCTGTCTTTTTGTGGTCTGTTTTTTCATCGTTTTTTCCTCGTCCTTTCGTCTTCTCTTTTTTCGTCCTCATATTCGTCCTATTTATGTCATCTTTTTGCCATGTTTCTAGCGTAATTTCGTCGTTTTTAGATGCCTGCTTTTAACACTGTTAGTAGCTTTTTCTGTATTTTAACCGCCCAGTTAGCTTTGAGGTATGATACAAGTTTGACAAACTAGTCATCGTATGTTTGAATCTCGTCTGACCGGTGCTGCTAGAGTTAGTAACGTGTGCATTAATAAAATGGACCAATTTCGGATGGCGATGATGTTGACTACGTTCGATGCTTTGTTCGTACTGCTAGCTCCATCCCGGAGCTTGATGTTGAAGATATATTTGACGTCACCGTTAAAGGAGGTAATCAACATGGGAACTGGTAAAGTATCTGATTCCCTGCTAGCAGTTGCCGGTTAGCATGAAATAGGGGTCGTCATCCATTATGACCACGACGTCGCGCTTCGCCGGAAAGATATTTTCACAGATCACTAGCACTTTCAGTCGCTTCTTCTGGGTGATTGCCTGCTGCTTAGACACGGCCGGCCTCGTCTGACACTTTCGCATACAAATATGTATCCATTTTAACCAAGTACTTCATCACTGTTTGGCCGATTGTTCCGATTTCCTGGGATTGATCCGCGGAACGATGAGGCCACTCCGCTCTTGACCTTCCATTTCAGCTTCTGCTGCATTTTACGGTGGCGCAGCACCATCGGGCAGCCACAACCAGGCTTCTGTTCGACGGCCTTTCTCCAGAATAGAGACAGAATATTGTGAATGTCGGATCGGCCTATATGCGGTGGACACGAAATGCCTCACGGCGTCCAATTTTTTTCGCTACGGGATGGAGCTGGCAGTACGAACAAAGTATCGAGCGCAGTTGCTTGACTGTTTTCGCCCTGGCTGCTACAAATCAACTCGTAACTATGTCAAATATTTTCTGTAGGTGCCTAATAAACGTAAGATTCATGGACAGTTTGTTCCAGTGAATTATTTTTGTATATTTTTTTTCATCACCATCCAAAATCAGTCCATTTTTAATGCATACGTTAGGACCGTTGCACTAGCCCCGTGAATGTACTGTACTCTACAGGGTGCGGCGGGAAAAAAGGCAAAAATGTTTAAACTCTATAAAAACTATTTTCATGCCAACGTAAGAACCGATAACTCAATATTTAGTGAACGGGACATGTAAAGACTGCCCGTCAATATATATTGGCCAAACTCGTCGTAAAATCCAAGCCAGGATAAGGGAGCATAGGAATGCAACAGAGAACAAACTCATAAACAACTCCAGTGTGGCGATGCATGCCATTAGTCTTCAACATCAAATAGACTGGGACAGTGCAAAAATGTTAAAAAATGTGAGAAAATCGTCACACTTAAATGCCTGGCAAATATCTACAGCTGAGCAACCGCTAATGAATGAGGACGATGCTCCAATAATGTCGCCGCTCTTCAGTTTGACTAAGTTAAGGATGTAGATGCTCCATCTCTTCAAGATAATCAGTTGGACATCACCCCGTTGATGGGAAACATATCTCCCGAAACCGGTCGGTTTAAAAGGTAAACTATTCGTTTGTAAGAACTATTAGTGTTATGTCCCGTTCACTAAATATTGAGTTTAAACTCTAGTTTTGGGTTAATTTGTGTAACTAATGATTTATTTCTGTTGCCAGCGTATTTGTTTACGTTTACTTCCAAGTGCTGCATCAGAACAACGAAATAGTTTTATTGTAAAGTTTTAGTGATTACGAGTTTGCTGTTCGCGCAGAACAGAATGGTCGCACGTATCAGTTCATTTCACCGAAATAAATTGAGGATGTTCAGATTTGTCCATATTGTCGACTACGAGCTCTCTCAGGAGCATAAAGGTAGAGCTAGTGGAGTATTTTCGTCGAATAGATTTCCGAAATGATCGTTTTAGAGCAGAGAGAGCTTTTGCAATGAATCTTCTCTGTTCTAGGGTATCAATTCCAAGTAGCCGGCAGCGATCAATGTAGGAAGGCAGGTTGGTAGCATCACGCCATGGCAGCCATCGAAGTGTGCAGCAAACAACCCAGCTAGCACCAAATCGTACAGTAATGTATGAAAATTATCGTTAATATCTAGCATAGCATAGCATTGCATAGTTTGACCGCCCGTGAGTTGCCCGCGATTGATCTAGATCAGCTGAGATTGCACAAAGAACCATCAGAATGATGCTTGGGAGTAGCAGTTCATTCTCAGTGTGCATTTTCTAGTTATCTAATTCTTTGTGATGATCAATAGCAAAGCTGGCCACGCCCATGCAGGTCAATTTGGGAGGGAAAGGAATGTTAGTCCGACACTTGCTGCTACTAGAGACCGAGGAATCCTTTGCATCATCCACAAGTGTCACAGGAAGGAGTTGTTGTTAGTAGAAAGGAATTGATCTGGATCCACCGAGGCAGCTGGTGCGATCACTGTCATTCGAGCTCGCGTACGATTTGAGGACGTTTTTGGTTACGTCGCCATTGCGAAACAGGTAGTGGAGATCCGACATACCGATATAGGAAAAAACTATGAGAAATCAGTTTACCACACCGTGCTATCAACATATTCGATTCGTTCGAAATCGCGCGCGGTCCGTTATTAAATACCGATAGACATTTGTTGCTATGCACGAAAGTCCTGAGACAAACGGATTTATTTTGGCAATTAAATCGAAAACATTGATTGCGCGAGATACCTTTTGGCATCCTTCGATCATTAAAAACTCTGACTGCGTTATTAGGGAACTGTATAAAAGCTATCAAGCTTTTGATATTTGATAATCATATGATAGAAAGAACGCGCGATGTTCCTAGGTAACCGATTTTACAATTAAAATGCACGTTTATAAGATTTCAATAAAAGTTTCGGTTTGTTAACGCACCATTGCTAAGTGTGCTCAAATGAATTCAAAATGGCGTTCTAAAACAACCGCTGTCGGAAAAATGCAACGAGCGAGACACGAAAGCCAATGATGCTAAATTACCATACGAAAAGATTCTCAGTATGTAAGCACCGGTTGTATGAGACTAACCTGAGGATATTCGGAAATTTTCGTTCAGTAATTAGAAATTAAGATCAAAAATACAACTTTTTTATAAATGAAATATAATGGTAATGATACTACATACTGAACCATAGTTTGAAAATTTACATCGAGAAATATTATGCACATGCGAGATTTACGGTGGCTTGAAAACCTCGTGATAAACTTAAATTTATTATACCTGAAATTAAAAATCAGGCACAATGAAGTGTGCCAATATAGTCCCTAAGTTGATAAGCATTTCCTCCTATCAATACTAAAACGCAGAGATATAGCGCCCAGCACGCGTATGGAAATTATCGTAAATATCTCTTAACAAACTCGGAATCGTAACTAGTGCTTATTGAAGTGCCCCCAGTTAATTTTCAGTAGTACTGCTGATGATGTTATATATTTTGGCGCCGTCGGCATAAAACAGGCGACATCCAGATGGCAGTATAACAGTTCGTTGTTAAATAACTAGAACAAAACAGGTCCAAGATAACTCCCATGGGGGACACCCGAAAAATTGGTAAACACTTCAGAGCAAGAAGCTCTGATTTTAACACAAAGCAATCGGTTTATCAACTAGGAACAGGCGATAAAGGATCTATAGACTCCAAGTTCTTCCAGTTAGCTTAAGGGAATTCCGTGATCCGCTCGACGAATTGCTGCCTAGAAATCAGTGTAGACAGTAACAACTTGTCCACCGTTGTCCATTGTGTGAATGCATAGTGATGCAAATTCGGTCAAATCTGTCGCAACAGACCGCTTAGGATAGATACCATGCAGAGTAGTTGAAATGTTATTCTTGTATGAGCAGCAAAGCGCCTCATTGATAATGATCTGAAAAACTTTTGATCAACAAGGTCGTCAGAGTTCATTTATGGCAGTCGGTATGGCTCCGAATATCACTCTTCCCTTCTTCAGTGTACCAACATGCTCCCATAGACTCGGGAAACCATCACAAAAAAATAAAATTAGTTCAACTGACATGCTATACGTAATAAGATCTTGCAACTCGAAGCACTAAACATTGCATTTTAGAGGTCCTATTAGTTTTTGGGGCATAAATTACACTAAATACTGAGATTTTTGACCAATTAAAATTCATCACTATATTTTCTCTCTTTCATTCAAACAGTTCACTTGAATTGATATCCAATAGTTGTGGTAGTACCAATAGTTGCGCTACTATTCATTATTAATGCATATTTTCGTTACCGTAGACATTTTAAATAAAACAATTATGTTTATTATATAAAATAAGCTCTTAGGAGTATTGGTAGTTAGACCACACCACCATATTTGCTAAAATGCTGATTTTCTACAATCTGACACAACTATAGGCGCAGTTGGAACGCACAACTATAGGAGCATATTTCTATAGTTGCGCTACAATGTTTCTTCACCTAGCAACCTAGCAATGTATATGGAATAACACAATTAAAGAAACACCAAACTTAATTGAGGGAACATTAGCGCAACTATTGGTACAATATAATTGAATCGGAAAATTCATTTTTTTTCTTTATAAAGCTTCTCGTACAACGAATGCAATTGTCTGGCCTTGTGACAAATACCTTGTGTTTGGTAAATTTATATCCTACAAGCATTAGTTGAAGCATATAACTCAATAAACAAGAAAAAGAAATTACATTGTGCTTAGCTACGCGACTAATGGAGCGTCTACCCTACTTCCCAGCCAGCACCAATTCGTATATCAAAGTAAAAAAATAATCATAAATATCTCCATCCGAGTTTATTTAGACTCGGAATCGTAACTAATCTATATATAAGAGCCTCGTCTCGAGGGGCGCGATATGTATTTTCGTGGTAATAATCGCCCACATAAAGGAAAGACTCAAACCAATCATATCAGATTGACTGAAGTTTTTGGAGCGTCTTAGTAGAATACGAAACCTAAAATTAAAAAATAATCAGATATCATATCAGATTGCATTCAAGACGAGCAAAAGTAACGTAGTTGCACCTCATAGAGTTACATAGCGTTAGCGTTACATAGCGTACCTTCAATTTGTTCTCAATTAGACGCGAGGCGACGCGCGCGGTTTACAGCTAGTGCCTCATAAAGTGCGCCCAAGTTGATTTTCTGTCGTATATAATGACAGTAACTAACACACATACGATATTCAGCACAGAATCGTGTAGCAGCACGGAGCGAGCCGGACTTAATCGGATATTATCGTATATAATTACTTATATAGCTGAAACGCGTATATTTATTCCTCATCACGTATATCGCCTCCAAAATAGTACGAATATGTCAATTTTGCCGCATCAAATTCGGTTTATTAGCATGTATATATGTACGTAATGCTGATTTTTAACTTTTTTATACATATAAAAATGCTAGCTGGGTTTGTTTCGATTGCAATTTCGAATCCACGACCGTCGTTGTTGTACGTTACCAAGGGAACGGACATATATATGGAGTGATGCCAACGTAAACATTTGAGCATGAAATTGATCAATTATTTTCGCTATAAAATTAAGGGTCGTAGAGTGTCGATAATATACTTATAAAATACACTGATAATAAAATTCAACGTAAACAACATTTTATGTGATAGAATCACTGTCGAATCTAGTTCAACAGCAAAAATAGATATGCGATTCTAAGCTTCATAATTGTTCATAACAGATTATTACCTATTACTAGCAATCTTGTTCTTCTGGAAAAAGTGCCAGAGCATAAACAAAACGATAGTGGCAACAAGTACTGAAATCAGTGAAAATGCAGCTGGACTCTGACGACCTACACCTTAAAAGTGGAGGATCGTTTGGTGAGGAAGAATTGCAGATTGGATGATATTGCGAAATATCGATGTGAGACCAAAAATATATTGCGTAGTTCAATTAGGCTGCAAATTATTTTTAAAGTTTTTGTCACTCCCCCTCTTGGAAATTGGCTTGAAAAATCGGGGGGTAAAAAATAACTTGTAAGCTATAAGTTAATTTTTTTTATAAAATCAATTGTCTGTGAGCTCTATAACCTTAAAAACTCGAAAAATGCGTGTGCGAGTGGAGTTAACGCTTCTAGCACGAAACAGAAATGGAAATTCAAACGATGAAATTTCCGAAAATCGGCAGAAAATTTTCTTTCGTTTTTGTCTTTCTTTTCGTAGATTTTTGCATAAAAACTAATAAGGTATATACGAAAAGCAAGAATAGATTTGGTTTTCATGTTTAAACTTTAAGTAAAAATGGTTAAACTACATATTGTTTTGGACTATTAAAAAGAATCCTTTACTTTTTTTGCCCCCCCCCCCCTCTCGCCTTCAGTGGCCCAACATTGGAAGACAAAAACTTTATAAAATATTTGTAGTGACCTTACTGAATGGGACTCTAACCCACACTCTTTCGGTTGGCGCCCAAAAGTTTTGACAATTAAAAGATCAGTACTCGACGCCATATATTAGATAATCTCACATCTAGTGTTCGATCATTCCCGTTTAACCATTCGCACCACACCATATCTCACACCATATCTGAAGTTCAGAGTAGGCAACTTGAACCCCAAGATGAACTAACACTGGCTGGCCAGCTTCTTTCTTTTTGGAATTGACGAAATACCAAAGTCGCTTTGAATTCCTGCACGGAGATGCCTGCGTAAGGAGAACTTATTGTTGGTATGGTACAGAAATCTGTGAGAACGATTCCAGCAGGGTCTTTGTAGAGCTCTGGCCCTTATCCGTTTTAGTATTCATAGATGTAGTAGAGTTTAGTGCCTGTCAGTTATCGTGAGAGATGGCCCGTCATATTCGAAAGGATCCTCAAAAATAAACGGCGTTGGGAAATTCAACGGAACGTCCGAAGCAGGATGGTCTGCGTCAAGAGTAAGCAAAGGCTCAATGGCTTGCGAGACGGTGCAGACGGGTGTTGTGGCTTTATTAGCTAGGACCATATCAAGAAATCGAACGTTTCTGTTGGCTGTGCCATTGACTTGACAACCCATGTAACAAAACCGTAGATAAGCGTAGACCTGGCGACAGATAAAACCGTTAGGGAGTCGACCTGTAATGTCCCGTCATTTGAATTACACCACCGAAACTGAGGCTGATTATGGTCCCCAAACAGCGGGGCATAGTTCCTGAGTTGCGAGTTTGAGACCACAGCACTAATAGAGTCCACGTGATTATAAATGTCGCTAATATCGAGGGCAAAGATCCGGAGGAAAATAGATAATACCCACATTTACAACTCGACGAGGCGTAGCGATTCTAAAGCATAGCTGCTCTAGAGCATCGGAAACAGGCATTGGATCGATGTAGCTGTTCTAGCGAATTGAAATAGTAATCAGAATACCCCTGTCACGGGTTTTATACTGTTCGAGGGGTAACGAATCGTGCGATGAATAATCTTGGTCCGTAATCCTCGCACGTTTTGGTAGTACAAGTGCTTGGGGGGCTGGACCCGCTAGATAGTAGCATGGGAGAGCGATCAGAGGCTGGACGGCGATAGCTTTCGCTACAGAGACTATTGCTACAGACAGCAAAAACTCCAGGAAGCGAAGAAGAGTACGACGGTCTTGTCTGAGAAAGCACTATTTCAAACTAATTGCTAAAATATAAACATGGGAATCTCTCAAGTGTCATGATCAAGAAAACACATAGATTTAGGTAAAAGAAATTCTGTGCTGCGGATAAATATATTTTCTGGAAAGTTTTTTAAAACATCTTTATTTTGATAACAAAATCATCAGGATTAGTTAAAACCAATTCAAAAGGTTTTTGAAGAGAAGAGGGCGCTTTAAACGCCAAGTAAAAGATATTTACCGAAGCGCATTGCAGTAAGACAAACTAACTGCTTTACTGTCTCGACTGGCACCCTTTTAGTACAGTTTAGCCAGATTTGGCTGCAAAAACGCCAAAACCTTATTCGTTTCGGGAAACGTTTCGTTAGAAAAGTAATTTTGTCGGTACAAAAAGTTGTGGTAAAAATGGTGAAATGGTTAAAAAAGTGATGAGCAACATTTCTAAGAACAACAGCCGCAATGATTTGCGAGTATAAAATTTCCATTGTACGTGCTCTTATTTTCCGTTTCCGTTTAGAATAACCTACGAGTTTCTTAATATTGGACACCCCTTGAGATAAGAGTCAATAAAACATTGTTTGTTCGAAAATGATAAAAACAGTTCTGCAAAGCCAAAACAATGTTGTTTACACATGCAGGAGTGAAAAATTTCTTGAAACTATAAAAGATTGTAAACAATAATAAATTATAGAATTTTAAACATGTTGATATTGAATACTAGCAAGATGTAGATTCCATTTGATAAGGCGTAATATAGAAATACGTACCGCATATCCAAAAAAAAATCCGAATAAATTATCACTACTCGTCAACCATTGAGCGATCACCGTGCGCGTGATTGCGTTGGTAGCAACAAAAAAATAAAACACTAACATAAAGCACTCGAGACTCGGACATGGTTTGCAATCCTCCCCACCCCCCTCATCCTAGCCATAAGCCCCGCGGTCGGTAGTTTTCCGTGACAGCCAATCTGGCACCGGCGAAAACCCCGCGGGAACACTTGAACTCACACACTGCCACCGACCGACCGATCGACCGACCCACCGTTCGAACGCATGTGGCTTAGCATGTTGCTAATCTTGCGATACAACCGCGATCGATCGACCGGTTTCAACCTACACGAATTACGCGGAAGAAGCCGCTGCGCAACAAAAAAAAAATCTCCTAAGATCTGACCACTCAAAACCCACTTGACGTTCGCTTCGAACCATAACAAAAAACAACAATCGCAACAAAACAACACATTTGCATTTGCAATCGTCCTGTCTGTCAGCTTCTTACTTGTTCTGTTTACACTAATTCATGTGTCACCGCTGCTCGCTTGCTAGCTGGTTTGCTTAGCGCGTTGTCTGCCAAACGTGGAACAGTACATTTTAGCGACTTTGCCAAACACTGGTGACTAATTAGCCGAGCGAAAACCACTAAATAGCACTCCGTAGAAGCGCAAACAGAAGCCTGTTTGGCAGCAAAAGTAAACAAATAGTCACAAACCAAATCCGAATCCCACGTCGAGATTTGTGGAAGTCAACTTGCAACAGCTTACAGCCGGACGGAGACGCGACGTCGAGAAAGTCGGCAAGAGTGACCAAACGCGTGCTGAAAATTTCAACACTCACCAGTGAACTGGCCGGGAAACGCCATCGGAGCGTACTGAGCGTGCTTATAAACATTAGCTGAATGTGCGGAGAATTTTTGACCCTTTCAAGCCCTTAAGGTGCGGTATCTGCGCAGGAACTTGCGAGCTGAACACTGCTGTAGCAGCCCGACAGCCGTCATAGGAGAAATGAGCGCAAAGAACCGCGCGCACATTCAGGGAGACCACAGAGGTAGAGCATATGCATGCTTTGCACATGCATTTCTCTCTTTCGGAGTTATCAAGTATGCTCACTGCATTGCAGTTGTATGCTGAATGCAGTTAGTCAGCAGCGCAGGTTATCGTTGTGACTCTTCTGGTTCTTATCTGAGATGGGGTAATTACATACTTATATACGGTTCAGAGTTCTTGCTCATCATGCCGAAATAAGAAAACGGTACTTTCGATTTACCGAGAATAAATATAACGTAAACAGTAGGGATGTTTAGGTTTCAATTTTCCCTTCAAAAAGCGGGAAAATCATCCGTTTATTTATAACACAGCGGTCGTCGTCCAAATACAACTAGAAGTGGTTTATTTTATCCTCAATTTCAAATTATTAAATAACCATCATAAAAATTACCAGCCAGTTGCAAATAAGATGTTAGTAATCAGTAACAAGTAATAAACAATAAGTGAGTAAATCTCGCTGAAACGGGGCCGCTACACCCAAAACTTGAAACTATTACTTTAAAAGGAATAACGAAAAATTCTTCTTTTGCTAACAACTTTGTTACTTAAAGAGTAATAGCGTTCGTCGTCGGTTGAATAATAACATACACTAATGCAGATTGTATACGTTATACAGTCCAACTATCTGTCATTTGTGCCTGCGCTTTGATTTGCATTCATAGCATGACTGTTGGATAGCACTCAATACAAAAACATTGATTGTAAATGTGCGTTGTATGTTGAATTTGCTAACCGTTACCGTTTGCATCGGGGGACTAGCAGCCCCATTCCTTTCTACAACAAATGACAGCAACCGCGGGCCTTATTCGAATGCGACTGAAAACTATCATCCGGTACTGTTTGTTGTTTTTTATTGTAAAGATGATGACACAATTACAATTTGTGCAATCATCAAACTATCTAAGCAACCATTTGGTACCCGTACTGGCAGGAGTATCAGATCGGACATAACAAAGAGTAACGTGAACCACATTTTAAAACACTTAAGGTGCGTTTAGATTGCAACTTGTTCCAAACTGTTCTTCGAAGTTTCCATGAGATGCATGGCAACGTATCACAAACGTTCAAGTGGCGACCGAAACAACATTGAGCAACATGTCGCATTCCACTTGTTTCATTCGACATGTTACCAAAAAATTGTCCAGTCTAAACGCATCTTTTCAATATGTTCGATGTTAACTGCAAAACATGGCTGGCTGCCAGCTCCCTGGTTTGCATCTGTAAAGTGTAGGCGTATTGGTAAACTTTGTTTGCGTATTCCAATACAAAAAAGGGAAACTGCGCGGCCAGAATTTCTGGACAAAATGCAACTAGGTAATTATCCATTATCGGATATTTTGAAACCCATAGTTGTTTACTGAATTGCAGTATATTTTTACAGCTAAAGTTGAAGTTGAGTGAACGAAAAATTGTTCTATTAAGCTTTGTTTGCTTTGTTTTTATTGTGTAAACTTTATGGAAGAAGCAAAGCAAACTCTTTTATTCCTACCGTCCATTGAATTCTAGAATTTCTTTTGCTTAGAAAACAAAAACTGTAGAGCTTATTTTCATTTATCCGCTCTCAAAAAATGAATTGGTATACAATCGAAAGTCGATTTTCAAAAGTTAAACTACACTAGCAGCTCAGGCCATGACAAATATATAACCGGTTTCAACTATGGGGTTCGTCTACCAGTTATGGACACTTTCCATATTATGAACCCTTGCATATAATTTTTTTGTAACTTATACATATTTTTATATATATTCGATCTGAAACAGAATAAAGTCAATATAAAATACACTTTTTTTTATAAAACATTTTCCGAGTTCGATAATTAATGTCAATATTTTTAGCAAACGAATATTGTTATATAATAAAAGTGTCGCAATACGTTAAACATACAGCTCAACAATATGATAAAACAATATTGTTGATGATGTAAATATAACTTTTTGGGCATTTCGTATAATCAATTAACAATCAACAATCAACTTTTCTCTCATAAGAGAAATCAACTCAAGTACAAAAACGGTTTTGGTTATTATACCCTATCAAGATGCAAACGGACAAAAGTGACGCCGGTCTGCGAATGGATCCATGAAGAGTGGTTTGGAAATTGGGAACAGGTTACTAAAATCACAACTGCTCGATTCTGGTGCTAGTGTACTCATACGCTAGCGCCGAAATTAGTAAGTGAAGAATAGAGTAATTAGCGAATATCACATCCATACAGCCACAAGCACCTATCTCTAACTAACACATATAGCGCAGTTTTCGAATGTGTGGTTCTTTGCTGAGACGCATACATAGATGTAGCTGTCATTTTTCTTGTTACTTTAAGGTTGTTACTATTTTCGTCTAATGTACGGTCATAAGACGAAAAAAGTAATAGATTATTGCTCAAAAACAACAAAATATTCTCCCCGAGTTTTGGGTGTACTCACACTAGGTCTTCAAATATTGGAACTTTTGTACTTAATTGGTTGAAAATGGTTAAAAAATAAGATTTACACTTTTAATACCTCGAAATAGTGAACCCCTCGTTCGCCAACGGGCCTAACAGTTTCAAAACAAGTTGAATTTTGAGCAAAGCTTGACATCTATATATGATATTTCATAAATTTGCCATGAAACAACTAACAAATGATTCGGTTCTGTAAAGAAGAAAAACAGGGCTTTCAAATGAACTAAAAAAAATTTTGGCGGCCATCTTGGATTTGGTCGCCATATTGGATTTTATCAAAAAATCGCCGTTTTTACCATGAGTCCCCCAACCGATTTTAATTTTAAGACGACCATTGGAAAGCTGAGAAAAATGCTATAAGGAGCATTCTTGAAAATAGATGTGTAGTGGCATTAAATAAACAAAACAATTAATTATCTGTATCAAGGTTTACAACTCTCACTCATATAATGGAATATCCTGCTACAGAAAATTAATTGTTTTATTTAGTTGATGCCATTGCACATCTAATTTAATGAATGCTCCTTAAAGGATTTTTTCTCAGATTTCTGATGGTGGTCTTCAAATTAAAATCGGTTGAGGGGATCATGGCGAAAACAGCGATTTTTTGATAAAATCCAACATGGCGGCGAAATCCAAGATGGCCACCAATTTTTTTTCACTTCGTTTATAAGCCTTATCTGTCCTCTTTACAAAATCGTTTCGTTTGTAGTTAGTTTCTTAACAAATTTTGTAAATATCACAATAATTATATGAAAATTGTGAACCTTGCTACACATAACTGGTTATTTATGGATTTATGGATTTTAATTTTATGGATGTATAGCATTGCATTTTTTCTCAGCTTTCCAATGGTGGTCTTAAAATGAAAATCGGTTGGGGGACTCGGTAAAAACGGCGATTTTTTTTATAAAATCCAATATGGTGACCAAATCCAAGATGGCCGTCAAAAATTTTTTTACTTCATTTGAAAGCCCTGTTCTTCTGCTTTACAGAACCGAGTCATTTGTTAATTGTTTCATGGCAAATTCATGAAATATCACATCATATAGATCTCGAGGTATGCTCAAAATTCAACTTGTTTTGAAACTGTTAGGCCCCTTGGCGAACGAGGGGTCCACTATTTTGAGGTAATAAAAGTGTAAATCTTATTTTTTTAATCATTTTCAACCAATTAAGTACAAAAGTTCCAATACATATTTGAAGACCTCGTGTCAGTAGTGAATTACTCAAGTAATAAGGCCATTGCAAATCATTTTCAAAGTTTTTGTCACCCCCCCCTTTGAAAATTGCCTTGAAAAATCGTGGGGCAAAAAAATAATATGCGTTGTTAATTTCCATGCAAAAATCTACGAAAAAAAGACAAAAACGAAAGAAAAGTTGCTCGGACGATTTTCGGAAATTCCGTTGTTCGAATTTCCATTTCTGTTTCGAGCTAGAAGCGTTAATTCAACTCGGAGACTCATTTGTCGAGTTTTTCAGACTGTAGAGCCCACAGACAATTGATTTTATAAAAAGAAATTTGACTCATATCCTACAAATTATTTTTTTGCCCCCCGGTTAAAAGTAATAAGTAATAAGTAATAAGTAATAAGTAATAAGTAATAAGTAATAAGTAATAAGTAATAAGTAATAAGTAATAAGTAATAAGTAATAAGTAATAAGTAATAAGTAATAAGTAATAAGTAATAAGTAATAAGTAATAAGTAATAAGTAATAAGTAATAAGTAATAAGTAATAAGTAATAAGTAATAAGTAATAAGTAATAAGTAATAAGTTATAAGTAATAAGTAATAAGTAATAAGTAATAAGTAATAAGTAATAAGTAATAAGTAATAAGTAATAAGTAATAAGTAATAAGTAATAAGTAATAAGTAATAAGTAATAAGTAATAAGTAATAAGTAATAAGTAATAAGTAATAAGTAATAAGTAATAAGTAATAAGTAATAAGTAATAAGTAATAAGTAATAAGTAATAAGTAATAAGTAATAAGTAATAAGTAATAAGTAATAAGTAATAAGTAATAAGTAATAAGTAATAAGTGATAAGTAATAAGTAATAAGTAATAAGTAATAAGTAATAAGTAATAAGTAATAAGTAATAAGTAATAAGTAATACGTAATAAGTAATAAGTAATAAGTAATAAGTAATAAGTAATAAGTAATAAGTAATAGGGGTTAATCCCGATGCAGTAATTAGCATTCACGCCTCTCACGCCGAGGAAAAATGAACGAAATAGAGTCGACAGGGAAATTTGAGAAAACAGGAAAAGGAGAAAAAGCTGAAACAGCATCGCAAACAGAGAAAGCAGCAAAGAGTTAAATCAGAGAAAAAAGATAGCAGAGAAAACAGAGAAATGAAGGAAAAGGAAGACGAAAAGAAAAACTAAGACAACAGGGAAAACAGACAAAACAGTGCACAATGGGCAAAAATGAGCTCGTAATCCCAAGAATTAGAAGCCGCTGGTTTGGAATCTTACAAGATACCTGTTCCTATGTAAAAAAATGCAGGAAATCGATTGGTGATGGTTTTATCCTGCGCTGCGATCCTATCTTTCGGGAAGTGGTCCATTTGGCGGTCCATAAATATTATAATAAAAGCTGATTAATCACTATAAAAATTTATTTGCCGCCAGTGAAATGAACTTAAATAGCTTCCAAACGATGTCAAAACATCAGAATAAACAAATCCCATACTATTCTTGCATTTCGCACAGTATATAAGTACCTTTGGAAGCTGTTTGAGTTCATTTTACGGGCGCGAAGAAGTTTCTATATTATTTAATCATCTTTTAACATGATTTTTGAGCATAATAGGGCAAAATGGACCAGTTCTCGAAGTTTGCGCAGGAAAAAACCCCATCCCTGGCACGAACGTCATTCTCATACATTTTTCTTGAAGCCGTTTGGGCCAGGTTTGCTGGCTCGATTTTACGTCACATTTGATAGCAGCTGTAAGAATTACGCAATCATACGGTTTTATGCTTCAGAAAATTTGTTGCATGTAGGATGTAGATAGTGAAAGATGTCCATTTTTTTGTGTTTATCGGCAACGTAAGATAGCAAAAATTCTGACTTTTGATAGTCTTATTTTTTTACGACAAACAAAAGACGGGAAACAACACGCTGTATTCGTCATACTGCGCAGCATTAAATACATGCGTAGTCCCGTTTAAATTTTGTTTCGAAATTAGTTGTCTACCTCTATTACCACCACTATCGGAGGCGGCTTCAGTTGACAGCTGTCGTGACAGGGATCTGAATAAAACCATCACCAATCAATTTCCTGCATTTTTTATAGAATAGGTCTCTTGTAAGGTTTCAAACCAGCGGCTTCTAATTCTTGGGATTACGTGCACGTTTTTGCCCATTCTGCAGTGGTTGCGTTGCTCTCTAGAAAAACAGACAAAAGAGCGAGCAACAGAGAAATCATAGAAAATAGACAACATATAAAATTGAGAATACAATCAATGGAGGAAACATAAAACAGGGAAAAATAAACAATAGAGTTAACGGAGAAAATGTAAAACTGAAAAAACAGGAAAAACAGAGAAACAAGGAAACAACAGAGAAAACAGATGAGAAATCAGGGAAAACCGAGTAAATGGACACAACAAGTAAAATAGAGAAAATAGAGAAAATTGAGGCAACGGGTAGCAGAGAAAACAAAGAAAATATGGAAAAGGAAACAACGGGTAGAATAGAGAAGAAAGATACAATAGCAAAATACCTTGATTTAATCGCATCACTCGTCTTCTTCTACTGAATTGACGATCATAATAAGCTTTACATGAAATGTCTTGTTGTTCAACAGTGTAACTATATGCATACCTGTAGTTTGAAAAAAAAAAGCATTATAAAAGTCTCAGTTTTATGGTAGTCCAACACACCGCCGTCGTCATCACGAAACGGACTGTCACTCGAAAAAGGTATTGTATGTCCAATGAATGAATTTTGTCCATCTCGATTCGGTCACCGCGGAATAAATGAGCAATCATGGAAAGCGCTAGCGGGCAGCCGGGCATAACGGGCCGAGAGTGCGCTCCACTGGAGCCGCGGAGAGCAAAGGAAGGGAGTTGATTTGTAGTGGTTTTAAAAATTCATTCATTCAACCGCCTTCTCCGGTCGGCCGAGCCGCCTCCATAGAGTTTGTATTACCTTACAGTCGTCCGTCGATGCTTGCGCGAGACGTTCGGGAAGTAAACAGCGACCGGTCCGGGCGGACGGGTAGACCCGACCGGGATGGGATTGAGCTATTTCATTCATAAGCGGACGCGCACTTTTACGGCCGATCCGACACACACAGGCCGGGCCGTGGTAGAGCTGCGCGATCTCGGTTACGTTTCGGGCCCGGTCGAATCGATCGGCGGCGGCAGCAGCGGCGACGACGACGACGACGGCACATATCACTTTGTTTCGTTTACATTGATTAGCAATAACACACGTCGCTCTCCGGGTTCGGCCGGCCCTGGACCTCGCATGAAGACGGTGAGAGTGGCATTTGGTCACGATACATTATAATAGCGCCGAATCGAATCGTGCGGAATCGGATCTCGCTGCATGCAAAATTTGCGTGGGACGGATGGCTTTCGTCGCAAGGAGCCGCAGCCGCAGTCGCAGTCATTACCGCTGCCGATGTTGCTTTAATGCTTTGGGGAAAATAAACAAACTGCCGCTGCTGCAGCAGCTTTCGGGCGGCTCTTTGGCGATTCGATGAAGTGTATGTTGGCTGATCGTTTTACAAGGATTAGCCACTCTTTGCTGCACGATGTATATTGTATACATTTTGCAACAAAGTGGTTTCACTGATGATTGAAGATTTTCGGATTCGAATCGAACGATGGCGATGAAAAGCTAAACAAACTGAGCTTCTTCAATTGACTGCTACTGTGATGGAGAAATTCCGTATGTAAACATAACATTATTTTCGTGTTCGACGAATTTAACACGGAAACAGTTTTTGTGACATCGTTTGATATATTATTTTAGATTATTCTTTGCCATCGTTCAAGCGGGATCGTATATGGCTATTTGATATTTACAATACGCAATTCAACGAATTTGTTCTAGAACCAGGCATTGATAATTATTTCAGTCATCATTTTAGATCTACAAAATGAATTTATCGAAAATTAAAACACATCCTCACACGATGCGCGGATATAAGGCAACTGATATGTCAGTCGTAAGTTTTATATTGATCGTTGATTTGATAGTTAAGAACTATTTTACCAGCAATTCGACACAAAAATAATTATACCTGAAATTATACCTGAAATGTAAAAGCCCTCCAATTTTATTCAAAACTTCTGTACTTGATCTTTCGATAAATTTTAGACGTGTTTCTTCTATGGTAGTTCTGTACCAAAATTCATCACTTTTGCTAATTTTTGACTTTAAACAAAAGAAATGATCATTTTTGGTTTTTCGTTGCCGAAAATATCCATCCCCTTGCAGTCAAGAGAAAACGCCTTGCGCCTCCATTGAATCTTCAATATTTAATTTCTTTGTTGTAAAAATTAAATGCTTGATGAGAGAAGTGAAAACCTGGATGAATTGTAAAATTTTGATACAAAGCTAAAAATATTGACTAAGCAAAGGCGGCACTCGAGCCCACATCTCTCAATTTCCGGTCGAGTGTGTTGTTAAATTACACCAAATTTTATGACTACTCGTCGCCAATTCGTTGCACATCTCGACACACGCAAGTCGGCTTCAACCTGGTCGAGCCATCTAGCACATTGGGCCCCTCTATTCCTGTTTCCGGAGGGGTTCTTGAAGTAAATGGATTTCACTGCACAGTCGTCTGGCATCCTTGCGACGAGGCAGGCCCATCGTATTCTCTCAACTTTCGCCAGGTGTGCGATGGGAAGCTCTCCAAGTAGTGCCTGTAGCTCATTATTCATACGTCTCCGCCGCTCTCCGCCACCCGTTTGTACTCTGATAAAAATAGTCCGCAACCGTAAGCGTCTTCCGTAAGCAAAGTTACTGTCTGAAGTCCGTAGAGGACTATCGGTCTGATTAGCGTTTTGTACATCGTTAGCTTCGTGCGGTGGCATATTCTCCTAGATCGAAGCGCCTTGCGGAGGGAAAAGTAGGCTCCATTTACAGCTTGAATGCGTCGTTAGATCTCCTTACTCAGTAACGTCTCTACTCTGGGTAATCTCCAAGATTCGGGAGACACTACCGGAGCAATGAATGGAAGGATGATCGGCTTAACTGCTGCAACTATCGCGACATAACGCTGGTAAACGCCGCCTACAAGATACACTCCCAGATCCTGGCATGCCGGCTATCACGGATAGCACAAGTTTTCGTAGGGAATTATTTGACGGGCTCTATGAAGCTTCGCGCCACTACGGAACACATTTTTATCATCCGACAGATCTTGCAGAAATGTCGGGAGTACAACGTTACTACGCATGACACCTTTATTGATTTCAAAGCAGCGTACGATACTGTCAATCGAGACCAGCTATGTCAGATAAATGCATCTTCTACCAGCCAAGAGCCGTGATGGCTATGGCAAGAACCAAGCATTCGTGTTCACTATACTCGGTCTTTGGCACGTCGACAGTTTGTTGAGCATCTCGACACACGTAAGATGGTTTCAATCTGGTCGAGCTATCTAGCACGTTGGGCACCTCTATTCCTGGTGCTGGTGGGGTTCGTGAAGAAGACGACATCCTTGCGACGTAACCGGTTTATCTTACTCTCCCAACTTTCGCCAGGTGTACGAAGGGAATCTCTTCTAGTGGTGCCTGCAGCTAGTAGTTCATATGTCTACGACACTCCCTGCTTTCCATTTGTACTCGGCCAATAATTGTCCGTCACATTCTTCTTTCAAATACGGCAAGTGCACGTATGTCTTCCGTAAGCAAAGTTATAGTCACAAGTTCGTTGAGGACTACCGGTCTGATTAACGATTTGTACATCGTCAGTTCTGGGCGGCGTCATATGTTTCTTGATCGAAGCGTTATGTGGAGTTAAAAGTAGGCTCGACTTCCAGCTTGAATGCGTCGTTTAATCTCCTTACTTGTATTAGGTTTCTAGTTATGATGTCGAGGTCGTCTGCGAAGGCTAGTTGGCTATTCTTGTTGAAGGTCGTTCCTCTTTTTTCAGTCTATCCCTTTGCCGCAACCCTCTGCGCGATTCAAAAGGACTCGAGAGTGCCCCCAAATCGCGCACGTATCACTCGCTCCAGTGTAGCTTTGATCGGCCGCGTCAGTTGGTCCGGCAAACCGTTCTTGTGCTTTATTCACCATAGCTGTTCTCGCTTGACTGTATCGTATGGTGCCCTGAAATCTGCGAAAATATGTGGCACGTTGTACTCCCGACATTTCTGGAAGATTTCTCGGAGTGTAAAAATATTAACCATAGGAGCACGGGCCCCCATAAAGCCCGCCTAATACTGCTCTACTAATTCTCTTACTACTGAGAATAGACGACCTAATAAAATCTGGGAGAGCACCTTGCAGGCGGCGTTGACCAGTGCAATGTAAATGGGACAAACCACACTTTTCATATACTCCTTCGGTAGTTTTTTCTCCTCCCAAATCCTTGAAATTATCCATGAGGATAATTTGGGACAAAGTCGGATTATTTGAATACCATTTTTTGATGTTTTGTTGTAACCCATTAAGAAAAGCATTGAGGATAATTTCTGACAAAATCGGATTAAATACCATTTTTTGGTGATTTGTTGTTTGCTGTTTTAATTTGGCGAAAACAAACGTTTTAAAACGGTCTCTCCCTTCTGGGTGTTGTATATGAGGTATATTGCCAAAGCTGCTGTGCAAGAGGAAACGTTTTAAGTTGTTTTGCTTTTTTTTTATTTTCCCGATCAACTTAACCATCATGTATGACTTTAAAATTATCTCAGACTACATTTAAGGCGGAACCGAAAGTGGCTAACGTTATTGTGATAGTGCGACAAACACTGTACTGTACATCTCATGTGTTCGTTAAAAACCTAAACGTTTATTTGAATATTGCATTAGTATTGGTAATACATGTCAAATAGCGGAGCTTGCAAACATAAACAGCTGATCCGCAGCTAACCGCACTGACTACAAACATCCCGAAAAAGGGGTTGCTTTCTTTATCAAGGCGATCCGATTCAATCAAAATTAACAGCAGCAACTGAATAATGCGTAGGATCACTAGGATGTTTAATTAATCCGCTTGCATCGGATTGAGTTTTTGATTCCTGCTTTTGCGTTTTGTTTGTTTACTTCACTCTAAGCTCATTGATGCGGCGAAAGTTGAAAGCTCTTTAAAAGCTCATTGATGTGACGAAAGTTTGATACTGTGTTGCTGCTTTTTCGGAAATCGCTAGTTCAACGAAATATGTGCGCAACCAAATATCAACTAATTCCAAATTATACATTGGTCGCTTTTATGAACACGTAATGATCGATATGTTCAGTTAAATTTATTTTCCATTAGCAATTATGTTTTGCTGAGCGTTTATTGATACACAGCAGATCGATAAATTGAATTACAAGTTTTAGGACATTATAACAGCGCTGGAAGCACTGATTACGTGGCGAAAGCGTGCTCTGCCAATACAGATGCATTTTTAAGGCGCAAAACAATACATGCTTCGAATGGTAGCCATTTATCCAGCCATCTTTGAACCACTTTCGGTTTCCCCTTAATATCTTAAAATTTTGCATTTCAAATGTTTTGTTTTGAGTTTAAATATTTAATTTTATTCAAATTTAACGTATTATCTCAACTTTGTTTTATAACAAAATGTCTTTGTTTACTATACTGGAACTGGGAAGCACTTTGTGAAAACGAAAGTAGAAGTGTAACGTTTGAATGAAAGATTTCAAATGCTAATAACTACTAAACTACTGAACAAAACTGAACAATTTGTATGTCGTTGGATAGATAAAATGACCAGCAATTGTATAGGGGGTAAGAGAGCAATTTCAAGGAGGGCGTAAGAGGGGGCTCTTATACAAATGAAACACAAATTTCCTCAAATCTCCAGAACTTATCAAGCAAATGGGGCCAAATTTGGCATGTGGGGGTTTCCGAAGGTAGGATTTTTTCTACGGTGTACTGAGACCTCTTCTCCTTCTAAGAGCGGGGGACCTCTCATACAAACGAAATACAAATTTCCTCAAAACTTTAGAACTAATCAAGCAAATGGAACCAAATTTGGAATGTAGGGGTTTCAGAAGGCAAGAATTTTTTCTATGGTAAAATGAGACCAAAGGGGGCTCCCATACAAATAATATACAAATTTACTCATAACTCGAGTACTAATCAAGCAAATAGAACCAAATTTGACATGTGGAGGTTTTTGAAGGTAAGAAGTTGGTGTACTGAGACCGCTTACCCTTCTACGAGGGAGGGGGGGCTCCCATACAAATGAAATACAAATTTCCTCATAACTCTTGTACAAATCAAGCAAATTGAACGAAATTCGGCATGTGGGGACTTTAGAAGGCAAGAATTTTTTTTACGGTGAATTGAGACCTTCTTTAGAAGGGGGGCTCCCGAGCAAAGTTTTAGAGCAAATTGAAAACAAAATTTGATATCTTGATTGAACGGATTTTGAATACTCGGTGCGATCTCATTTTGGTAGACTTAGCGGTTAAATTGCAAAAATTCCACGCCGTGAAATTAAATTGAATACTACTTTTGCTATCAAAAATATCAAACGGAATACTAATCTTGCTGTTACACAATATTAATAGGAAAGCAGAATTAGTTGTCATTTTACTATCATATCATCATCATTTAGCTGTCATCATATAATTCCAACCAACCATTTAACTAGAAATATAATTATGTGAAAATAAATTAATTTAAATATTGAAGGTTCATTTACATCATAAATAGAATGAATTTTTTCCGTGGTATAATAATACCCATCTGTCTTTTAACAGAGGGGGGGGGGGGATTTTTTCTATGGTGAACCTTTGCTTTCTTTAAGAAGGGGAGATCCCATGCAAATGAAATACAAATTTCTTCACAACTCGAGAACTAATCAAGCAAATGGAATGGCATTTGGGGGTTTTTAATCATTCATTACCATTTCAACCTTTATGATGCACACAAGTGATTATTAAAAGAAACCTCTATGTTTCAAAGGTTGCAGGCGTTGTACTTATGAACCCCACGTCCACGTATTTTCAAAACCACCATTGCATTAAATGAAGAATTGAATCTGAATATTTCACTCTTCTCTTTTAAACATTCACTTAAAGAATGGCACTCACAGATTCTTATAAACATACATATGCCAGTAATGCAGTTTATATTAGTCTAATGATCTGATATAGTCCTACGTCACCCTTTTGTACTACGCCTAGGGCTGTATATCTTGTAGTTTTTATGTTGTACTAGCTGACCCGACAAACTTCGTATTGCCACAAATTAACCTGTGTTGTACATAAATCATGAATCTCGAATGATCAACGGCGGGTCACCGGCAACACTCGCGACCTGAATGATCTAGTGTTACTATAGATAGTTTTTGTGGTCTTGTATTGACTAATGTTTTATGGAAGAGTCTCGAATTTCTCGAGTTCGATTAGTTTTTGAGTTTCGCAAAAATTTCTATTTTATTTGTATGAGAGTCCATATCCCCCTACCACAGGGTGAGAGGTCTCTAACTATCGTAATATAAATTCAAGATTCCAAAAACACCCACATGCCAAATATGGTTCCATTTGCTTGATTAGTTCTCGAGTTATGAGGAAATTTGAATTTCATTTGTATAGGAGCCCCCCTCTTAAAGTGGGTAGGGGTCCCAATTCATCATAGAAAAAAATTTTGTCTCCAAAAACACCCATGTGCCAAATTTGGTTCTATTTGCTTGATTAGTTCTCGAGTTATGAGGAAATTTGTATTTCGTTTGTATAGGAGCACCCCCTCTTAAAGTTGGGAGGGGTCCTAATTCACCATATAAAATATTCTTGCCCTCGAAAACTTTCACATGCCAAATTTGGTTTCATTTGCTTGATTAGCTCTCGAGTTATGAGGAAATTTGTATTTCATTTGTATAGGAGCCCCCCTTCCTAAAGTGAGGAGGGGTCCCAGTTCATCATAGAAAAAATTTCTGTCTCCAAAAACACCCACGTGTCAAATTTGGTTCCATGTGCTTGATTAGTTCTCGAGTTATGAGGAAATTTGTATTTCGTTTGTATAGGAGCCCCCCCTCTTAAAGTGGGGAGGGGTCCTTATTCACCATAAAAAATATTCTTGCCCTCGAAAACTTTCACATGCCAAATTTTGTTCCATTTGCTTGATTAGTTCTTCAGTTATGAGGAAATTTGTATTTCATGTGTATAGGATCCCCCCCTCCTAAAACGGGGAGGGGTCCCAATTCATCATAGAAAAAATTTTTGTCTCCAAAAACACCCATATGCCAAATTTGGTTCCATTTGCTTAATTACTTCTCGAGTTATGAGGAAAATTGTGTTTCTGTGGTACAGGAGCCCCCCCTCTTAAAGTGGGGAGGGGTCCTAATTTACTATAGAAAATATTCTTGCCCTCGATAACCTTCACATGCCAAATTTGGTTCCATTTGCTTGATTAGTTCTCGAGTTATGAGGAAATTTGAATGGAAGCCCCCCCTTTTAAAGAGGAGAGGAGTTATAATTCCCCTTATAAAGAGGGGAGGGGTCTCAATTTACCATAGAATAAATTCTTGTCACCGAAAACACCCACATGCCAAACTTTGTTCTATTTGCTTGATTAGTTGTCGAGTTATGCAGAAATTTGTGTTTCATTTGTATAGGAGCCCCCCCCTCTTAGTTGGGGGAGGGGTTTCTAACCATCACTGAAACCTTTCCTGGCCCTAAAAAACCTCTACATGCATATTTTCATGCCGATTGGTTCAGTAGTTTTCGATTCTATAAGGAACATACGGACAGACAGACAGACAGACAGACAGACAGACAGACAGACAGACAGACAGACAGACAGACAGACAGACAGACAGACAGACAGACAGACAGACAGACAGACAGACAGACAGACAGACAGACAGACAGACAGACAGACAGACAGACAGACAGACAGACAGACAGACAGACAGACAGACAGACAGACAGACAGACAGACAGACAGACAGACAGACAGACAGACAGACAGACAGACAGACAGACAGACAGACAGACAGACAGACAGACAGACAGACAGACAGACAGACAGACAGACAGACAGACAGACAGACAGACAGACAGACAGACAGACAGACAGACAGACAGACAGACAGACAGACAGACAGACAGACAGACAGACAGACAGACAGACAGACAGACAGACAGACAGACAGACAGACAGACAGACAGACAGACAGACAGACAGACAGACAGACAGACAGACAGACAGACAGACAGACAGACAGACAGACAGACAGACAGACAGACAGACAGACAGACAGACAGACAGACAGACAGACAGACAGACAGACAGACAGACAGACAGACAGACAGACAGACAGACAGACAGACAGACAGACAGACAGACAGACAGACAGACAGACAGACAGACAGACAGACAGACAGACAGACAGACAGACAGACAGACAGACAGACAGACAGACAGACAGACAGACAGACAGACAGACAGACAGACAGACAGACAGACAGACAGACAGACAGACAGACAGACAGACAGACAGACAGACAGACAGACAGACAGACAGACAGACAGACAGACAGACAGACAGACAGACAGACAGACAGACAGACAGACAGACAGACAGACAGACAGACAGACAGACAGACAGACAGACAGACAGACAGACAGACAGACAGACAGACAGACAGACAGACAGACAGACAGACAGACAGACAGACAGACAGACAGACAGACAGACAGACAGACAGACAGACAGACAGACAGACAGACAGACAGACAGACAGACAGACAGACAGACAGACAGACAGACAGACAGACAGACAGACAGACAGACAGACAGACAGACAGACAGACAGACAGACAGACAGACAGACAGACAGACAGACAGACAGACAGACAGACAGACAGACAGACAGACAGACAGACAGACAGACAGACAGACAGACAGACAGACAGACAGACAGACAGACAGACAGACAGACAGACAGACAGACAGACAGACAGACAGACAGACAGACAGACAGACAGACAGACAGACAGACAGACAGACAGACAGACAGACAGACAGACAGACAGACAGACAGACAGACAGACAGACAGACAGACAGACAGACAGACAGACAGACAGACAGACAGACAGACAGACAGACAGACAGACAGACAGACAGACAGACAGACAGACAGACAGACAGACAGACAGACAGACAGACAGACAGACAGACAGACAGACAGACAGACAGACAGACAGACAGACAGACAGACAGACAGACAGACAGACAGACAGACAGACAGACAGACAGACAGACAGACAGACAGACAGACAGACAGACAGACAGACAGACAGACAGACAGACAGACAGACAGACAGACAGACAGACAGACAGACAGACAGACAGACAGACAGACAGACAGACAGACAGACAGACAGACAGACAGACAGACAGACAGACAGACAGACAGACAGACAGACAGACAGACAGACAGACAGACAGACAGACAGACAGACAGACAGACAGACAGACAGACAGACAGACAGACAGACAGACAGACAGACAGACAGACAGACAGACAGACAGACAGACAGACAGACAGACAGACAGACAGACAGACAGACAGACAGACAGACAGACAGACAGACAGACAGACAGACAGACAGACAGACAGACAGACAGACAGACAGACAGACAGACAGACAGACAGACAGACAGACAGACAGACAGACAGACAGACAGACAGACAGACAGACAGACAGACAGACAGACAGACAGACAGACAGACAGACAGACAGACAGACAGACAGACAGACAGACAGACAGACAGACAGACAGACAGACAGACAGACAGACAGACAGACAGACAGACAGACAGACAGACAGACAGACAGACAGACAGACAGACAGACAGACAGACAGACAGACAGACAGACAGACAGACAGACAGACAGACAGACAGACAGACAGACAGACAGACAGACAGACAGACAGACAGACAGACAGACAGACAGACAGACAGACAGACAGACAGACAGACAGACAGACAGACAGACAGACAGACAGACAGACAGACAGACAGACAGACAGACAGACAGACAGACAGACAGACAGACAGACAGACAGACAGACAGACAGACAGACAGACAGACAGACAGACAGACAGACAGACAGACAGACAGACAGACAGACAGACAGACAGACAGACAGACAGACAGACAGACAGACAGACAGACAGACAGACAGACAGACAGACAGACAGACAGACAGACAGACAGACAGACAGACAGACAGACAGACAGACAGACAGACAGACAGACAGACAGACAGACAGACAGACAGACAGACAGACAGACAGACAGACAGACAGACAGACAGACAGACAGACAGACAGACAGACAGACAGACAGACAGACAGACAGACAGACAGACAGACAGACAGACAGACAGACAGACAGACAGACAGACAGACAGACAGACAGACAGACAGACAGACAGACAGACAGACAGACAGACAGACAGACAGACAGACAGACAGACAGACAGACAGACAGACAGACAGACAGACAGACAGACAGACAGACAGACAGACAGACAGACAGACAGACAGACAGACAGACAGACAGACAGACAGACAGACAGACAGACAGACAGACAGACAGACAGACAGACAGACAGACAGACAGACAGACAGACAGACAGACAGACAGACAGACAGACAGACAGACAGACAGACAGACAGACAGACAGACAGACAGACAGACAGACAGACAGACAGACAGACAGACAGACAGACAGACAGACAGACAGACAGACAGACAGACAGACAGACAGACAGACAGACAGACAGACAGACAGACAGACAGACAGACAGACAGACAGACAGACAGACAGACAGACAGACAGACAGACAGACAGACAGACAGACAGACAGACAGACAGACAGACAGACAGACAGACAGACAGACAGACAGACAGACAGAAATCCTTCTTTATAGGTATAGATTTCGTGTTTTCTGTACAATGTGTGTATCGTTATTTCTCAGATTTCAAAAGCGAGAAAAATTTATTTACTGTTCATTAGGCAAACATTTATCTGCAGCTGCACTGAAGTAAAAGCTTATAATTGTGCACTGACAACGCTCAAACTGTTGTCTGTACGAGCAACACAATTTTCCTAGCAAAATTACTAAAAATTAGAGAAATAAACAAAAAACATGGTATGACATTTAGTTATTTTTAATTAGAGCACACTTATACTATTTGTGTCCCTTATTGAAGTTGATGCGTGAAAGATTCAAAATCGCTCAAGAAATCGCTGAGTATAGTTCTATTGTAGCGGAGTTATCCACACTTTTATCGAGTTTTCGTGATGTTTCCATTTTCAGTTTTTTTAATGACACCCTACTTTTCCGTTAGATGTAGTCTTAGGAACATTTCCTTGCATTCTTCGAACAGTTTTTTGTATTCTTCGAATATCCTGGAAACGTATTCAGACACAAAATCCGAGCAGAACCCTTTAATATTCGCTTTTCATTATTGCACCCAAGTTTCTGCTCAATGTTGTACCCAAATGCAACAGTCAGCTTTTCAGGTAGTCGGTTAAAAAATGCAATACTAGTTTACCTGTGCTGGCACTTTTTTTCATAACGCTTACGGCTAATAAGCTTAATTCATGATATGCTAGGAGCTCAGAGATACTAAATTTAATAAAATTAATGGATGGTGGTTAGTAGCTAAACACATTGTCACCCTTACCAGAAATAACACCGTTTCATTACGCGTTAGCTTGGCATGGAGCATCACTGCACATCACTGCGTTGTTTCTGAGACGGACAAGAAATCAGATGCTGGCTGTATTCCATACAATGTTGTATGCAACAGTTTTATGCAATAGTTTTATGCTTGAAATTGTGTGAAAGAAAGCTTCCCATCTGAACTGTTGTTGATTCGAAGCAAATTTGCTAGTGTGCTTCCATCGTACCTAGCTACATATTATGTGGTGTCCGATTCAGAGCAACTGTAAGCACATTCTACTCCTTACCATATCATCAAGATTGGAGAAAAGAGGATTGAAGACGATTGACGGGAAATTGCAAATTTGTTAATTTCAAATAAATTATTGTTCAACTAGTTTAATATAAACCCAAGTAAGAAACTGAGCTAGTCTTGTAGAGAAACGATTTATTGGAAGCTTTTTTTTGGAGTATGCTCACACGAGAACAACAAAGTCGCATCAGGCATCATCATTAAAGTTTAATGAAAAATATTATAAGAAATTTTGGGCACGAATGCAACGACAGCTTTCAAAATGCAGGTTTTGTTTTAATTAAGGTATTCTTTATACACCTGCTGAAAGAAATAAAAGATTTTTAATACCGAGTATCTATCACACCAAATATTAAATTCATTTTTACTTCTAACAACCATCTTCAGTGACAGCATACCATTCCTAATAGCAACAGCAGCAGTCAAACATATTCTTCGAACGGTAGACCAGGAAATCAGCAGCGGAAGACACAGAAGCAGGAATGATAGCGTGCGATTGGAGAAAGGTTAATCATGAATTCTAGAATGATAATTCTCCCCTCATTTTCATCGCATTTTGTTCCTTGGAAACCATTGCTGTCTGTCGTAAAACAAAACGAATTCACAAGATTCCCGGATAAAACATTTCAGCTGCACTTTAACTTATTTCCGTCTGAACGGGAGCAATTTACATGGTTTTAGATTACCGTTTCTGCATTTCCATTCAACCCGTTTTTGTTAGCTATGCAGCATGACAAGTAGCGAGCTCGGAAAGCATTCGCCCCTGCCATTGCCGTATTGGTGGCAGTCAGGTTGGGATAATTCGGATGCACTTTTCAATTAGCATTAATAATAAACATGCCTCCCGTCGGGACCTTACAGTGCAGCAGCAACAGCAGCAGGAGCTAACAAGATGCGCTATGCTGCGATCATACGCTTCATGGTTTGCATAATCCGCGAATGCATTCACAATCGCAAGACAGCTTGCGAACGACCCGAATGCAGAGTACCTACCGGTTTTGGTCGCGATAAGGAACTACGGTCGGTTGTGTGTGGGAGGTCGAAATTTGGTATTCGACGCGAGGAGTTTATTTTCCCAAAATTGAAACGGGTGAAAGCTGTCATGATATTACTGGCAGAGCAGACAGACGGTACAAACCCGTTCCAATGCATAAATGATGAAACGATTTTGTAGTGGGCTAATTTCGGATTACAATAGTTACAATTTTACAGTCAGACTTGCGGTTAACCGCGCGCCTCCATTAAAATGTTTTTTTGTACCACATCAAAACTGAGCACAGTGAAATAGCTATGAAAGTTGTCAAGGCTAATCCAACATGCTCTCACCCAATGTTGTCAAGCCACTTGAATTTCGGAAGCAATCAAATATAATTTTGATTCGATTTCCGAGAACTTTGAGCTTTGTCGTGGGTATTTGGTATTTCACATGTGCAGAATGCAACCGCAATTCATGCTCGCGCGTCCGGCATTCGAATTCCGAAAACTAGTGTCACGTACACATTTGAACCACTTTCCACATTGATAGTTGCAGTGCGTTTGCTTTATGAGAGCACTGAGAACTTAGCCCTTAGACATCTATTACTCTTCATTTCGATAACCGTCATCAGAAAACCATCCGCGATACAGAGGCGGACGATACGAAAAGTAAAAATTGCACGTTTGTACCGTACGATTGCACCACATTTGCTACCTCGACCCGAGGTTATCCTAGCGATTGTATCGCACTCCGGAACGATATGGTCTCCCCGTCTCGTCTCGTTTTTCCGGGAACAAACGGGCTACCGAGCGCTCCGGTTCGCAGAGGTCGACCCGGGGTTGCAATGTGAAATTTTCAAATAATCTGATTAGGACCGTACCGTATACAACTGTTTTCCACCGCATGTTGGCAGACGTAAACCGAATGGTTCGGCTTAGTCGCGACGCTTTCATTCCGGACCGGATTGCTGCAATTCTCCACGTTCCACGCACAACTTACTACCGTCGTGTCCCGCACCGTTGACCGGTCGAGATGGAGTCAATTAACGTCCTTTCTCGTTGGCGGTTTATGACCCCATTATCGCTCGGTACAGCACAGTGGGAGATCCGATTCGGGCTAGTTATCTTTTTTCTCGGTAATCCCATTATAATAATTGAGTTGAAATAAGCGCTTCCGGTGATGCTTGTGATACGTTCAATGGTAATCCAGCATCAGATATCGGAATTGGATTGGTTGGACTACATAATACGGGCGATTCCGCAGGGCAATGCTAGCTGTAAACTGTGGGAACATATGTAAGCGGGACGAAAGGAAGGGTGGCTAATTTTAGTTAGCTGTGAGTTAATCGAAAGGTGGAATGTTGGGAATGGGCATAATTAATGGTTCATGCCATTATGAATTGCTGGATTCCTATGAAATTTTCTAGAATGTCGATAAAAATGTTGATTTGACTTTGTATTTGACAAATGTATCCACTCGCTAATTTATTAAATTTGCTATTAGAAATGTAACATGTTGAAGTGCAGTGGAAAGCTGAATTACTAGAATACCATGTGAGTATTGCAGTTATATTATTTACAGTTGAAGGGTTTGCATCAAAACACTAACTGACTTGTTTAAAACGTTCCACACTTCAAAACAACTTGATGATTCTGATTATTTTGTTAATATATTTAAACTAAATACGGTTTACAATAGGAAAGTCGAAATTAACGTGAGTTTAGATCTGTAATTTCTCATTCTTGTTGAGATTTTTATTGGGGCGAACCAACCAACGGTTGAAAGCCCCTTCAAATAGTAAATAAATAAATAAATTGTTTAGATTTCTTGTATATTGTATCAAATTATCATGTGGGCTTAGTGATCTAAAGTTACATGAATAAAATGTCACAAACTTCTACGAATACGTTGACGGAAAGTTTTTGTGGACACGTTAAGATCGAACGTATCACTCGTTTTGATATCGTTCACTCATACTAATCACAGGGTCATTGTTGCCGTAGAACTAAGTGTTGTCGATTTAGCCGATCCTGTCGTTACGTATAGCTACCAATGTGTCAAGTGAGATTTTAGCCAATCAGAGAGTCTATTTGAGAAGCTAAGACGGTTAAATTCGGCGTATGGTTCTTTTTCTTTTAGCAGCATAGAACCGGGGTGGCTCTTGCCGTATCGAGAATTCCTCTCCACTATACTCGGTCCAATTCGGATTCAACCTGGTGGAGCCATCTGGTACGTTGGGCCTCTCTATACCTGGTGCCGGTGAGGTTCTTGAAGAGAACGGCTTTTACTGCACAGTCGTCTGGCATCCTTGCGACGTAGACTACGGTCCGCCGTAGTCCCTCAACTTTCGACAGGTGTACGATGGGAATCTCTCCAAGTAGTGCCTTCAGCTCGTGGTTCATACGCCTACGCCACTCTTCACTTTCCGTTTGTATTTTGCCAAAAATAATCCGCAACACCTTTCATTTGAATACGGCAAGAGCACGTGTTTCCGCTGTTCTAATGTTTTGAGTAACGATGTGAGGAATGCGCTGCTCGAACCACAGATGCTGAACGATGTCAAGGTCATCTACGTAGGATAAAAATTGGCCACTTTTGCCGGAGATGGTACCTCTCGTTTCGATGATCGCTCGTCGGATCACTCCTTCAGTAGCGATATTAAATAATATACAGGAAAGGACTCGAGAATGTCCCCGAAAGACGCACGTAGTACATCATTCGCAGCTTTGATCAGCCGTATCAGTTTGTCCGGAAAACCGTTCTCGTGCATTACGTGCCATAGTTGTTTGCGCTCGACTGTATCGTATGCAGCCCTGAAATCCACAAAAATATGCTGCGTGAACATGTTGTACTCCTGGTGCTCCTGGTGGATTGGTCGGAGAATTAATATTTGATCCGTAGTAGCATGGAAGCCCGCTTGATACTGGCCTTCAAAATCTCTTGCTATTGAGTAAAGACAACCTGGGGCCTTGTTGTAATTACAGCCATCAAGCCGATCCCCCTTTTTGCACCTTCCATTCACTCCTCCGGTAGTTTCTTCGCTTCCCAAATCCTTAAAATTATCCAGTAAAGTGCCGTTACTAGAGGCTCTTGGCTATTTTTGTAGAGTTCTGCCGCGAGTCGATTCTTTCTGGCTGCTCTATTATTCTTCAGCTGACCAATTTCTCACCAGATCTCTTCGAGATCGGGAGCCGGGACTGGGATATCGTTTGTAGGCATTACTAGGCAGAGCCGTATCGTGATATTGTGGCGCACTTGGCAACCCCCTTGTCTCCTAAACCAGTGTTCCTTCCAGGTTTATCATTTTTTCGTATTTCTCCTGTTACTTCGCGTGTCGGAAGGACCACGACAATCGACCCCAGTCCCTGGTCGAACCACTGGGGACTATCCGGGGCTGGGCTCCGAAGCCTCTTTTTATGGCTAGCTCGAGCGTCAGGTCCGGAGGCTCAATGTCGGCTGTGGGACAATGTGACACCAATCGGAAGTCCAAACACGGTCTTTTTAACAAACTTTTTACTTTAACTTACTGGATGTGTAGTGTACGTGTACGGTGCTGGGCCGGCCGGCTGATGCTGGATCTGGCGGTGTCGAATCGGGTGATGATGATGTCTGGTGGATCTGCAGTACGGTTGACAATGTCCTAGGGCCAATTTACAGGCCTAGTAACTTCAGCTACGCGTTATTACCGCTGCCGTACGTTCCGCTCGGATGACATAGACCGCGGCTTACCAGCCACGCGGTTGACTTTGAGCAAATTAGCAATAATGGGTCCTGGAGGTTAGGGAGGGAGGAACAAAACGGAACTATAATTTTCTGCCTTTAATTTTCCTTCACTTAAGCCAGTAATACCTGATTCTTCTGAATTCTTGAAATTCTGAACTTTTACTCGTCCTTAACTTTTATCTTGCAGTTTTTCCTTTAACTTTCTTCACTCGTATCACTTTTTTGCCTTCGATACGCTATCTTTCCTTTTTCAATAACTACTTATAGAATTTTTCCTCTCTGTAGTCTTTGGTGGTTTAGCAACGAATGGTATTACTTTTTAGGCTTCTATCGTTTCTAACCTAACTGCCCCTTCCTCCCTTTTCCAACCTCCTTTTGCACCCTTGACATCCCTCCTTCCAGTGCTCATTCCATCCAGGTGTTTCCGCTTGCCCAGATCCAGCAATATTTTGTGTTTAGTGTGGTAACAATTGTATTCCTTATTCTAATCCTAGCCTTAGACCGTAGATTATTAATTTTAGTGCCTACTTTAACCCTATCTCCTAATATACAAATAACATTTATTACAAATTATTCAAAAAACTACCAATGACAACTATGACGGGACTTTAGACAAATTATAGCAACATTAAATTGACGCAAATCATGCTGAATAGCAATATACCCATTCTCTCGCGTTGCTATTCCTGTGTGGTATATGGGGTAAAATGTGCAAACGGTAACACTCCCTAATCCAATACTTCGCTGCACTTAACGTATGTATTAGGAAAATAGACAAATTTCGGATGGCGATGAAAAAAATTACCAAAGATAATTCAATGAAACATTTTTTCTTAATTCCTACGTTTATTAAGCCTTTTATAAAAATGCTTCGACGCCCTGCCAGGTGGTTTTACAGTGGCGGTTTACCGGAGCTTTCGCTATGGCGAATCAAAAGATAGACGTCGGCATATTATTTAACTCTTTCGTGGCTTTGGAGATCTGCTCCTTCTCGTTTTGTCCACAAAATTATTGTAGTAAATGCTCCGTTTGAGCTTCGTCCAAAAATTTTCTGTTGGTCGCTGTTGGGGACGTTAGCATTGGGTTCATCTCCTCTAGTGATCTCTTGGTATGCTGGGCCAAGGTCAGGGCCGGCCAAATACCACATTATTTGTCCAATACTTTTTGATTATGGCGGATTTCCGTTAGGTACTTCGTACTGTATCTCCGTATCTCCTCGTTCACCGTAAACCCCGAACGAAAGAACATCGTCAGCCACAGAATGATCTTCTTCGGGAACTTGGTGTGGAAGATATACTTGAGGTAATCGTTTACCTTCTTGGTGGTGCACGTTAAGTACTCGGTCTTCTGCCAGTCATTGCCGTCCAGCATCAAATAGTTTTCGTCGCCCGTTATGGCTACAAGATCGTGCATCGTGTTTCTGCTGCAGTCCTCGTGGGAGAGGATATTGTAATTGCCAGATGGGCTCTATTCAGCGGATTGAAAGTGCTTCACCATATCCAACTTCTTCGCTACAAGGTGGAGTTGGCGGTACGAACAAATTATCGAGCGTAGTTGTTTGACTGTTTTCGTCATGGCTGTTGCATGCAAAACAACTGATAACGTGGCATAAAAAATCGCTGACATCAGTCCCGTTTTTTTAATACATATGATATTGCTGATGATTTGTTGAAATGCAGACCAGTTTTCGCACTCCTAAGAGCTAATGCCCTCTGCTTCTGTTATACGTTAAATCACTGAGATGCCCTTCGAAGAATTGGAGGAAACCTGTCGGTCACTTCGCTCTCGTTTGTGACCGGGTTTTCAGACTTCGTTGTGTGTCCTTTACAAGATTGGCTCACCTTCTCATGAAACTTGTGTGTCTCATTAGCTCGAAATAGTTATTTTAGCTCTACATGGTCCCTGTTCTCCTTCTGACACATTTTACTGCTTAGAATCGTGGTAAATTCATTTCCCCATGTCGACACATGGTCAAATTCCACGAAGATAATATTTAGATAGTCTTTCTAAACTCTTTTTGTCTCTTCACTGCTTGTTGGCAATCCTCGTCAAAGCAATCATTTCGAGCACTCGAGGTTTCTTCACCTAGCGCCAAGGTTACGACCTCTTTGACGGTCGAGCGTATCCTGCACCATTCGTTTTTGAGGGTCGAAGCTATGTCCAGTATGCGTGCGTGGTTCTCGGTGTTTCTGATCACCAGGCTGCAAAGTTGATGCATCGCTGGCTGTTATCGTTCGTGTCGGTGTGCAGGCTATGGGACCCGACTACCGGCTTATACATTTATTCCCTGCCGATCTAGGTGTTCATATCTCTGATGACGATCTTGACGTCCCGTGGCGAATAGCTATCGTACGTTGCTTCTAGCTGTGCATAGAACGTTTTCTTCGTGTCGTCGGGTCTACCTTCGTGTGGACAGTGCATGTTTGTGAAGGTCTAATAGAAGAAACGGCCTTTTGTCCTCCACATACACTTTCTGCTCATCACTATAAAGCTTGTTTCCAGCTCGCTTGGTTGCTTCACGGCACTGATAAAATAGGGCCTGGCTCCTCCACACATTCTCGCTTTTGCGACAGATCTTCTGCTGTACCACAATGCCGAAATTTCGGGGTTCTAGCTGTTCCAGTAGCACCCTGTTACCACTCACGAAATTCAGCTATCTGCAGTTCCAGATGCAAAGCTTATATTCTATATATTTCGTAGCCGAAAGGTTGGAGTCGAATCTCCTTGGTTGTTCGTAGTTAGTTTAGTTTGAGTAGGTTGCTTTACTAAATAGGGCCACGCTACCGAATCTCGAGACGTGGCTGCCATCTTAGTTGTTGGGTCGAAACAGCACAATTCTTAATTCAGCCGCTCGTTCCGGGCAAAACGCTGTCTTGAGCCGCTCCTAAACTGGAGTACAATCGCACATTTGGGTGAGGAATCGTCAAGTCATCAAGAGTCGCCCCTGACATGGGAACACATGGTCAAAGCTGTTTCTCGTTGCTACACTCGTCATTCGCACTCCATTCAATGCGAGGTTGGTTGAAGTAACCAAAGAGGATCACGGTCAGTACGGTTCATGATTTCAACAATGGTATCCAGACGTAACTGAAGGTCGTCGTAATTCTTGCGATTGTTCGGTGTGATATAGACTACATCAAGGAAAATAACCTTGTCATCAATAGCGATTTTTACCCATAAATTGGATAGATGAACAGAAGCTGCTATCAAAATTCCTCCACCTCTTTGCTGGAAACTACTATGCGCATCACGATCGTCCCGGAAGTAAAGCACGCGTCGTATGAGAACTCCGAGTTATTCAGGAACACTTCAAAGGTCTTAGACTTCGATTCGCGGTCGTTTTGGTAAAGGATGCAAAAATGCTTAGTGCGGGTGTTTGGCTGACCCCTCGCCGTTGCAGACGGAATATCAGTTTCGATTGTGCTGGAACACAAATAGTCGTAAAGGAGTATGGTCGGAAGATCCCCTCATTGGCCAACATCTTGGGGCTAAGATGTGGTTACTAAGATGGTGGTTGAAGGCTCGACTGGGTTGGGAGGCTTAGGGACTTTCTTAATGTTGTCCACAATGCTCCTGACGAAGAAGGTCGGGCGTGTTCGAAGTGTTCATACTGAAATTTTGAAGATCATCACGCCGGGAAAAGTTAGGAATGTACAAGTGAATGCTTGGGATAGCAGGCTGCAAACCCTTTTCCAAACCTCCGAATACAGAACAGGGATGACTGTGTTGACAGGATACTATTACATTGATGCTTGTAGAATTATGAGGAAAGTCCACTATATTGGGACCAGAAGGGACTTACATCATACTTTGCTGCGTGCATCCCGGTGTTGACCCCGGTCTACCTCTGTAGATTGAGCAGGATATCTAGCGGCATTCCTGACGAAGTTGTTACAATATTTGTAAAGTTGGTGTTTTCGATGAAAATGGACGTATATTGGATCTGTGTTTCGTTAGTATAGAATTCGGCAGTGACATGATTTCGGTTTACCGCAGACCCAGTACTCTTGTCAAGATAACTCGTCACCATCCAGCGCTTCACGTATTTCTCTACAATGGTATTCCTTGCTCATTTGATGAACCTAACGAACTTCTTTCGTAAGATTTTCGCAAGATCGATTCACATAGCTCATTTATTACAACTCGTATAAACATGAAATGTTCTGCAAAGTTGTAGACAGCGCCAATTTGCATATTTTTGTAGAACATGTGGATACTCTACAATTGCCGGTTTTCAAGTTGTTTAAATTTTTTGCTTTCTTTAGTGCAAACTTTAGGTGGGTGTTTCTTGTGCAGTAGCACAATGTAGCAGCTGACTTATAATGTTTTTGCAACATCCACTCTTCATGTATAAGAATTTGTATAAAATATAGTGGGATCTCATGGGCCATATGAGTAAACTGCATTTAAGTTTTTCAGCTTTGTAGATTTAACGCTCCAACGAGAAAGGCCGCCTGTGGACCTAGATCCTCAGAGCAACACATGAAATTTGTTTTGTATGAACAATATAAAAAGTTTGTTTACAACAGAATTCTTGACATTCTAGAAACCAGAAAACAACATTCTGACCATGAGTTCAAGAGTTATTAGGTATTCAAAACCAAGAATTCATGCGAATTGTAAAAAGATTATTCCGTCATTTTTACTTTTAGAGAAAAGATCATCTAGAAAAAATAAATCGACCTCAACATTTTTGTGAGTTGTTCATATGCTTTATATAAATTTTGTAATGCATTTGATTTTAAAAAACTATTTAGATATATCCTTGGAGACATGGAAATCGTAGAAAAAAGTCATTAGCTCGAACGCACGTTTTTTCGCTGTTTTCTGTTAGAGAGTTAAAGTAAAAAATATCTACCCAACAAGCCAGATGTCGCATGTTCAAATCTCGACTGGTAGATACTGCGATATGATCGCAGCACAATCCCTACGATTGTTCTGTATTCCTACAACTGTGAATTCTGTCGTAATATAATGTGTACGATTTTAAACGTTCTTTAGTGCTGTTAAACTGATAAGCCTAAATGCAGTTTATTCGATTGGCCCCAGAGATCCCACTGTCATTTATACATATTCTTATGCATAAAAAGTGTATGTTGTAAAAACATTATAAATCAGCTGCTGCATTCTGCTACTACTCAAGAAACACCCTCTAAAGTTTGAACTAAAAAAAGCAAAAAAAATTAATCAACTTGAAAACCGGCAATTGTAGAGTTTCCACATATGTTACAAAAATATGCAGCTTAGCATTGTCTACAACTTTACAGAACATCTCATGTTTATAAGAGTTGAAATAAAAGAGCTTTGTGAAAAAAACAATATTAAGGGGGTACCCGCAAGTTTCGCTCCGTAACTTTTTCCCCTTGAGAGTTAGCCACTTTCTTTCTTCTGTGAAGTTGCTCAAAATATTATTATCTGCAAATGTTTCTTACCAATCGAAGCCGTTAAGGTTGAAACTACAAAGTAATTTTTTCTATCTATTGTATTATTCCCTTAAGCCCTAATTTTCCAATACTATTAGAAAATTTTTATAAAGCGAAGAAACTTTGCAGAAGACAGTAAGGTTATATCTTTAATAGTTTCGTCACAAATATCAATGTCCGTCTTCTTTTTAATCCGTCCCACTGTGCGACGGCATTCTATCACTCTACTTTATACAGCCCATTAGCAAAAATTTTCAATATGTCCTTGCTTTCGGGTGTTTTCCTTACCATCTGGAATTCGTCGTACGTATTTTCGATTCATAAAAAAGGTTCAAAGCAGAACGTATACCTAATTATCGAGGGATTGCTTCACTTTGCGTAGGTGGGAAGTTTTTCGAGCTTATAGTTCTCTTGTTCCTATCGTTTATTTTTCCGGCTACATCGATAATACTCAACACGATTTTATGCCCAAGCGAAACCTGTACCAATTTGGTGTCTTACGTATGTTTTATAGCCCACTCGTTGCAGAAACATCTTCAAGTTGACGCAGTCTACACCGATTTCTCTGCAGTTTTTGATAAAATAAATCATCAGATTGCAGTCGCCAAACTTCAGCAATTGGGAGTAAGCGGTAATATGCTCTGTTGGTTTAAGTCTTACCTCACTGAATGCTTCATGTCTGTCAAAGTAGGCAGCATTATCTCTTCGCCATTACCCGTCACGCCTGGTGTGCCTGGTGTTTACGAATAATCTGCAGTACGTATATCGCCTCCAAAATGGTACGCATATGCTGGTTTCATGCATCTAGTGCGATTTTTCAAGATATATATAGGTACATATTTCTCATTTTTCACTTTGATATACGTACGAAAATGTTAGCTGGGTGCTCCTCTGCTTGAACGATATCAATTTTGCTTTAAAATGCATGAAATCATCGTATGCTGATGATTTTAAACTCTTTGCCGTTATCAGAAATAACACAGACATTATTTTTCTGCAAACGCAGCTGGATAATTTCGCCGACTGGTGCATAACGAATAGAATGGTACTAAATACCTCCTACTACTCGTGCAGTTCTTTTACATGCAAGAAATCAATTGTGTGCTATGATTACAAAGTCTCTGGAACATCCTTGAAAAGGGAAACATGTGTAAAAGACTTGGGAATTCTGCTCGATTCAAAATTATCTTTTAAAGACCATGTGGCCTATATTTCTGCCAAAGCCTCGAAAAATCTAGGCTGTTTATTTAGATTTACTAAGAGCTTTAACAATATCCAATGTTTAAAAACACTATATTGTTCTTTAGTGCGGTCAATAGTAGAATACGCTGAAGTTGTATGGGCACCGTACTACCATAACAGCATCCAACGGATTGAGTCCATCCAACGAAAATTCGTTCGATACGCTTTACGCCTTATCCCTTGGAATGACCCTTCAAACCTTCCTAGTTATGAACACCGCTGTAATCTGATCGGGCTTGACTCTTTAGCTATACGACGAGATGTTGCTAGGGCATTGTTCATATCTGATATTTGAAATTCTCAAATTGATAGCCCAGATGTACTCCAATAACTAAATATCAATATCCTTCTTCTGCTTGACTCCGATTTTGAAGGACACAAAGTTGAGTGGGGCAGAGTATTTTCCCAAAGGGACCAGTTTCACAACTTTAGGTTTTTATTCAGTATTCAGCTCAAGACATTCAGTGACGAAGTTAGCGATTTTGTTTCCAGTGGTAGATGGATGAAATACGGGCAAATATATCCACATCATATTCTCATCTTATTTCTAGCTGACATTAACTGTTCTGATTGCCTGAGCCGCTTTAAACTTGTAGGTGTTGTCGTTCAGTGAGAAGGTGAGCTGACAGGTATTCCGCTGTTTTCTCGTCGTCCTCTGCAGATCAGTCGAATGAGTAACGATTGGCCGTGGAATAGGAGTAGCATTCGGTTTGGCACCAGCTTTTGCAGTTAGAGCAGTTAAAACGGTGTGTAATTTAACAATGTCATCTCTAATCGATTGTATCGCTTTCGGCCTAAACGATGAACATCACTTCCCATCAGTTAGCAGTGCGCGAAAGTGACCATTCAAGAAAACTTGCATGTATCACACATCCAAAATACACTATTGCCATCAATGACCATTGTCAAACACTATAATTCGTCCGACTTTCATGGACCATCATACCTAACACGTTTATTTCTTAATTTGTTGACTTTTTTGGTGAAATAGTTACCCGTTACACTTTTTCCATGTAACGTTTCAGTCGATTTTCCTTCGACTATCATCATCCGTCATTAGGAAAACAGAAAATATGTCGTTTCAAAATTTGTTCCAGTCCAGTGGGCATTTATTCCTCTCACTCACTAAGTTGAGTATGACAATTTTCAAATATTTCCTATTCGCCACTTTTTAGTGTTTTGCGTAATGAAAACTTTACGATTGTATTATTTTCCTAAGTAATGGCCTAAAACCTTAAGACAAATGATGACGCATTACCGAAAAAAATTAACCGAAAAATTTCGATAGCAAATTCAATGTGCCCAAACCCTCCAACAACAAAGTTGACATTGAATTCCCTAATTAAGCAGAATTCTCAAATTAAACAGATAATTACAAAAACTCGATGGTGCTCATGGTGGAAAGCAAAAAGACAAAACTCCTTAATGTAATCTGTTCCCGTTGCGTCGGATATCGAGCCGGACTCTTACCCCAGCTAATCTTGCTCCTGAATAAACACCGATATCCTTTGTCCCTGTTCCATTTAATTATCGATGAAGCAGAAAAAATTGACATCACAAGGAAAATGGCATGACAACCCGTGGGTTTGATCCTTTTTCAATTTTCGGCTTACAGTTTCCACTGCTGGCTGCTGACTGCAGTCCTCTTTCGTGGATTTTGGATAAATCAGGTAATGAAACGGATTTCATTCAAAATCTGTGTGTGTGTGTCACGCTGGCTGTGCGCCCTTCGACCGCTGCTGAATACGGTGTCGTTACATTGTCTGAATTCCGCCGCCGAAGACATCGCCGACGCTGGATCATCCCGAACCAGCCAGCCAGCGATGTGCTAATGGAATTGGCTCTAACTTCGGCTGAACTGTGTTTACATAAGCTGGGAGCTTTGACTTTTAAATGAAAAGTGCCTAATTTAATTATCGGTTCATCGGAATTATAATTAGAAAAGAGATCGGGAGAAGGGTATGTGCTGGCGAGAAACAGACTTTGAAATCGTTTTGCGATTAAGTTGTTACATGGGAGAGTTTAATAAGAAATTTTTTCAATCCATTGATTGCATGATTAACACAAAAAATTAAAAATTAGGAATCGTATATCGTTCATCTCTAGAATCTGACTTTTCCCAACAGCCAAGCTCCTTGAAGCAGCCCCAAAGTCGAAAACTGATTGATTAGAACACAAATTGACAAGAGAAAACCGAGAAAATTCTTCTGCCCTGCAGAGCAGAATGAGAAGCTATCAATTGTGGATCCCCTTTTCACAAAGGGGAGTGCCACTAGAGCCCAGCCTTACCTGCCCACACGGACGATGGAGTTTGGCCATCTGTTAAATTGGTTCTGGCTGTTCCCGTGTCAGATGTCGACATCAACATGGATTTCATCTGAACCACCAGCCAGCACTGTGTTTCACTTCACATAATTGAAATTCGTCTGAACGTTTGCGGAACAAGATGTCAATCAGAAGACGTAGACCACTAGACCAAAAGAAAAAAAAAATTTCCACGGACATGCGTTCGATACGGACGGTTGGATGGATGCTATCACTACCCAGGAAACTATGCCTGTGTTCTTTTGTTTAATTAAACCTTTGCTGTGAGAAGCAAGGTTTCTCATGAAATATTAATTCCCTCCGTCTGCCGATGATGCCGGTTATGAAGTGACAGATTTCTTTTCTCTTTATTCCTGCCATTGACGCAACACTGTTTGATGTTGATACAAAATTCAGCAAAAAAAAGTCACAAAAATTCGACGAATCAACAACAGAATGGAAAAGTCTACAGGCGATGGAACTCAGAACCGGCCAGAGAAGGCTTTACCTTCGCACATTTGGTTTTTATTCCGGTTATGAATATTTAACATGGGGAAACGACACTTAATAATGTTGCATTAATTATGACCGGAGAAGTGTGTAACTCCGGGCAAAAGAGAGAAAACCTTTGGTTTGGAAATGGGCCTGTTCTGACCACCACCGGCGGTCTGGTCGTAAATTTTACTCAACAATCGAGCAGGAGCGGGCGGATGGTAATTAAACACGTACGACATGGTTTTTGACATGAACCATTTCACCGAGCAATATGCCGCTAACCACCCACCGGCGACGTGCAGGCAGCTTACAAAGAAGCAAGCGAATAAAAAAAAAGATGGCTATAAATTTGTTTCGAAAAGCCTGATGCTCCTAGAGCGGAACCTGCAGCGGAAATTTTTGCGCTGTTATGAAAAAAACGGGGCCAAAAATTGTAAGAAAAAAACTGCGTTTGATGAACATGCTTCGTACAAGACTAAATGTGAACTGAACTGAACGACTAATGACGCTTTCTGGAAAAGCAATTTGACAGGTGAAGTTCAAAGGGCTCTGACTGTGTTCAACTGGATTACCTACGAATGACCGAAATTACAAATGGCATAATATATCTAAAGGCCGAATCACGCATGGCTGAATCACAAAAGGCCGAAAGACAAATGGCCGAACGTCATATTCGGCCGAAAATATTGACGGCCTTCAACCTGCAAAAACGTTGGGTACATGCTGTCCTTACTCGCTGTCGTTCGTTCGGACTTAACTAAGGGGTAATCTCTATTAGTCAGTAAACCTAGGAAAATTTATGCACATAAAGAGAAGTATTTTTATGCAGGAGGACTGCCCTCCGCAGTGGCCGGTGCTTACGATGGCGGGTCACGGGGCTCACTCGCGGCCCACGGCGTCTCTCCATGAACCATATAGGAAACAATTGCTACTAACAGGGTAAATAGGTCCCGCACCTTATAATGAACGAAGTTCATTTGCGCTTAGGGGAACAAAGAACTATCAATCATCTATACTCTATAGTAAATAGTTGTGTTACTTATTTTGTTTTTGTTATATTAAAGTATAAAGTTATTTGTTAACTTCTGGCCAATTCAAGTTTATTTCATTGAATTGTTATTTAGGCATTCCCGAAAAATTCGGCCTTTCGGCCTGATTCGGTCGTTCGTGATTCGGCTATTCGTGATTCGGCCATAAGTGATTCGGCCTTCTGTGATTGTTGTTGAAACTCGGCCATTTGTATTTCGGTCATTCGTGATTCGGCCATTAAATAGCCAAACAAATTTTGTGTTTCGGCCATTCGGTACCAGCCCGTTCAACTGATGTAATTGGAGATGGAGATTGTGCCAAAAAAGCATATGTTTTTGTTCATTAGCTCAGTATACACACAATTTAGGAACTAAGTTGATTTCAAACCTGTCAATATATACTAAATTGTTCAATTAACAACTACCGTAGAGATGGTTTAGTTACAATGAAACATAATTTTACTGGAAGTGCATGATCTTTGGCACAATCTCACCCCTTCTAGGGGGTGACATTATGCCAAAAACATAAAATTAAGCTAAAAACCTAAACAGTGACCTTAGCATGTTTATGAACAATAAACATAAATATCAGTATGAAGTAGTGCATATGGGGCCGTCCATGAACTAAGTGGACTATTAGGGGCAGGGGGTCGGCCAAAAATAACGCATCATACAAAAAGTTTGAACGAAAATAATCCGGGGAGGTATGAAATAACTAAAAGTGAGTTCGTAGTCAATTGACAGCTTTTATATAGCCAGTAGCGTTTCTAGGGTTAACAAGGGGGAGATATATGGAGGGCGTGTATCCTAAGGGGGAAAATCTATTTGATCATTTAACAAAAGTAACCATCACTTCGTTCGAGAACCCGCGGCCGCAGAGCATGTGGCTCATTCCACCCCCCTCCCCCTCCTTAAAACTTGTGTTTATACACGGTATAATATATTCGTCTTATATTAGAGTGTTTATTCAAAGCATCTGAAATTTCCAGAGAAAAAGTGTAAATTAGTTTGAATTATTTAGCAAACCTATGATGCTGTTTGCTTCAAAATGCAATCTAATCTGTCAAAATATTGCGCTCAATAGTAAAGAATGTGAGTATACTGGCGTATTCTGACGTATTTTTGTTGTGTATATGAAATCGACAAATTGGATCAATCATTATGGCTTGGCACAATCTCACCCCCGTGAAGCTCGAAAAGTACAAAGTTTCGAAAAATATTATTTTCGTAATCAAAACTTATCCAACGCATAATAACCTTTCAATACATTGTAAATGATTAGTTTATATACCTTCAAAATAGCATGTTGATGCGATTTCTTGGTTGGGTTGGTTTATGTGGGACATTTTTTACAAGCGTTATTTCCGAGTATTTTTGATCGCCAACTTTGAAACCCTGTCAAGGCTAAATAGTTTGCTAATATTATCTGTGTTCCATTCTAAGTTATGAATAAATATGTTATGTTCATGATCATTTTGAATTTAGGTCACCAGTTTCTATAGATAAAATAAATTTTCACAAATAAACATTTTTGGTTTTTGGCACAATCTCACCTCCATGGCACAATCTCATCCCGGATGGCGGTATCACTTTAGTTGATTTTTGCGGTGAAAATAAAAACTATGATGCTTTCAGCCGACGTTTTGACTTGCTACCCTTCAGTTTTCATTTTCACTGAAAAAATGAACTAAAGTGATATATAAAATTCACGGTGACGAACTCTAACAATGGTGTAATAATAGTTTATAATAATTTTGGAGTAAAGTAAAATCTATAGTAAAATATAATTAAAGCCATTAAAACCAGCTCCAATTTATTTATTGTAAAACAATCTTCAGAAAAATGTGTATTTTAACATACTAAATAACTTTGGAGAATAGTTAAAAGCAATAAAAAAAATGGTTGCAAATTTATTGTGCATAATTGATTTTTAAGTGGCAGTTTTAAACAAATTAATATATCTCGCGGCTAGTAAAAGATATATAGTTACTATATTTGGCAAAGTTGCCCGCTCTGCAATTTTCCTGAAGAAATTTTTTTTCTGGACCCATTAAAAAACAAAAGTTTGTATCACCCTGATAGGTGAATTTATGATCACCCTAATGATGTAAGAAGATGCGCCATATTTTATATTTTACTAGCTGACCCGATAAACTTCGTATTGCCACTGTGTTGTACGTAAATCATGAATCTCGGATGATCTTTGTCACGATCTCGAGTTTTGTAAGTTTCTGAGGAGTTCAACCTTAGATGATTCATTTTGGCAGTTACGTAACTATGAAAGCATCCAAGGTAACCAATAAGCATCACCAATGCTATTCAAGTGCAAGCCAATAAGCATTTAAGTAGCATTTAAGGCGACTTAAATGCTATTGGCTTGCACTTGAATAGCATTGGTGATGCTTATTGGTTACCTGGGATGCTTTCATAGTTACGTAACTGTCAAAATGAATCATCTATGGTTGGCAAAATATACAGCTACTTTACTGCTAATCTTCTTATAATGCTGACAATGCTAATTTGCAGCTAATTACCGACACGAAGAATTTGAATAGAACTTTGGATGCCAATTTACAACACCTATGCAGTCGAAAAGCTAATATACAACAACGTGCAATATAAAATGCCAGATATGCTGTTTTGCTACTTATGTTAATGCGTATTGCTTACCTGGGATAGGTAGTTTAATATACAAATTTGCAATTTTTCCTCACAGTAGAGAAAAAAAACTCCCCTCATTGCTTAACCAGAAAGCGGATAGCAATATTCGCCGTGATTGTACAACATTTCGCCGCATACCATTTCGTGAAAAACCTTAAGCAGAATGCACCATTTCACGGAAAACTTTTTCGTGGAAAGTACCATTTTGCAGGGCTTATCCTCTCCTTACTCATAGTCGCTCGTTATGAAGGAAAGTAATAGAGCTCAGTAGACCTAGGAAAATAAATGAATCTAGACAGTGGTGATTTCAGCGGGGGGTGGACCCCGTCTCTAACCATCATAAAATAAATTCAAGACTCAAAAATCCCCCACATGCCAAATTCGGTTCCATTTGCTTGAGTAGTTCTCAAGTTATGAGAAAAGTTGTATTTCATTTGTATGGGAGCCTCTTAAACAGGGGAGGGGTCCTAATTCATAAAAAAAATCTAAGGGGTTGTGCACAAGACACGCCCGCATTGGTGACGTAGTACTACGTAAGTTTCTTTGTAGCGATGGTAGGATGTATCCATGTATGTAATAATACGATTCTTCATGTATATAACCTACATACGCAACGTTTATCCTAGTAGTAATATTGTATACGTTCTATCTTCAACCGATCTCGGAGTTATTTCCATGAATTGATTGAATCTATTTTATTAAAATGAATCGAAGTCACACTAAACCAAACAGTAAATAAATTTTCATGATCTGTTTCTATGTTGAATAGTGCTTTTCCTCTGGTAATCGATAGACGGTACGCGCGAGTTTTCAAAACTTTTCCTTCAACTTTTCCCTCGTTGCCTGTGTTATTATGGTATTAACTGTGCAAGGAAATATAATAACCTCTTCAATCGTTGTGTGATCCTTAACAGGACCGATTGTTTAATTATCATAACTCTAGCTTGCAATATACTTGCACTAGCGCACTTAACGTAATTCTCTTTTCGGTAAATTGAAGTACCGATAACCGGCAACGGACTGTTGCACGGACTGCTGTTCCGGCTTGTTGCAACGGACCAGCCGGAAAGCCTCAGCAGCTATGCGATCTACGAAGCCGTTCGGGTATGGTCATGAGTCACGATGAAATACCAGTCCAGGTGGCCAACTGCAAGTGACATGGCATAATTGTGGTCGTTTTGTTGTCGCGAGTAGCATATTTCCTGCCAATTCCAGAACTTCAGCAGCCAGATATTCCATCACGGCAGCGAGACGAGTGGTCCAGCTCCAACACACGCTCAGCATACTTTTCTTTCCTCAGCAGCCGATGAACACGTCCAACTGACGACTATGTGCACCGTAAGCAAACAATGTCTCATATACCACCTTTAAATTATGCCACGGATGTGACTCGAAAGCTGCTTGCCGATGTGTCGCCAACGAAAGCCGCTGACCGACTGACGATGCGCAGTAAAAGGCATAGCAGCCAAAACCATATTGTTCACTGGCGGATGAGTCGATGGATTCTTCGGTTTGTTGGCGTATCGCTTGGTGAATTTGGATGTCTTCGTTGCCTTATCCGGAGAAGCAGCAACAGTTGAAGCTCAACAATTTTCGATCGGATTCTATAGAGCGTAAATTATAATCATAAGGAAGGTTAACCCATAGCTTATATCGTATATATTTCTGTCATCCGTGCTAGGGAAGCACTGACGTGGGAAGGCAAAAAATGAATATAATTTAATTTTCCAATGACACGTGTTGAAAATCAATAATTTTCTATATTTTCCAAATTGATTTTCCAATTAATTGGTCTAAATATCTTGGAAATCTATTGAAAATTGACTGAATTATAAGCCGAAGTGTGAAAACGCGTTTACACTTTGATGACGTCATTTCCAACAACCAATCACGCAGCGAGAATTCTGGTTCATTATTTGCAATATTTCAATACTTCAACATCAAGAATCCATACTTTTCTTCATTTGGGCCAATTCTTAGAAGATTTTTCAATCGATTGGTGTAAGAATATTGAAAATCGATCGGAAAACCGCTGAGTTATTAGCGCTCAAAACCTATCATTTTTCGTGACGCACGCATTTTTCGATTTTTTGGAATGACATCCTATCTCCAAACTTGCCGTAAGACGTAGTCCTACGTCAAAAATCTTGCCTCCGTAAATCCCCGCATGCCAAATTTGGTTCCATTTGCTTGATTCGTTCTCAAGTTATGAGGAAATTTGTATTTCATCTGTATGAGAGCCCCGCCTCTTAAAACGAGGAGGGTTCCTACTTCACCATGGAAAAAAAATTTCTGCACCTTAAAAGTCCCACATGCCAAATTTGGTTCCATTTGTTTAATTAGTTCTCAAGCTATGAGGAAATTTGTATTTCATTTTTATGGGAGTCCCCCTCCTAAATCCAAACTCACTCTCTAATAAAAATCAATACCAGCCAACCAACTCCCCTCCTAAACAGAGGAAGGGTCCCAAGTCATAAAAAAAAATCTTGCCTCCCAAACCCCATGTCAAATGTCTATGTCAAATTAGGTTCCATTTGCTTGCTGATTTCTCGAGATAAGAGGAAATTTGTATTTCATTTGTATGGAAGCCCCCCCTCTTAAAAGGGAGAGGGGTCATGATTCACTATAGAAAAAATTTCTGCCTTCTAAAACCCGCGCATGCCACATTTGCCACCATTTGCTTGATTAGTTCTCGAGTTATGCAGAAATTTGTGTTTCATTTGTATGCGAGCCCCCCTCTTAGTGGTGGAGGGATCTATAACCATCATAAGAACTTTCCCTGGCCCCGAAAATCCCTACTTGAAAATTTTCACGCCGATCGGTTCAGTAGTTTTCGATTTCGTAAGGAACATACCGACAGACATAAATCTATTTTTATATATAAGATAATGTCCGATTAGGCGCGACTTGCTCCGTACTGATACACAATTCTGTACTGAAAATCGTATGTGTGACAGTTATTATCATTATATATAATTTAAAATCAACTTGGGTTACGATTTGGTGCTAGTTGAGTAGGCATAATGTACGTTAGGCATAACGAACGATAGGCATAATCTACAAAATGTTGTTTTCCTATGAATGACTTGAGTCAATCATCGCTGCGTCACAATACAATGAGAACCAAGGTCGCCCATTTAACATTAATTCATTTTGCATAATGCTACATGGCATAACGTCGTTTGCCATGAAAACATCGGATAAACATAAGGGATCATTAAGCAGCAAAAACATCTAGGTTTACAAACCAGTAGGCGTTATTCTTTAGTTGAGTCCGAAAGAGCGGAAAGTGGTAATGCATTTTAGCAACCACAATAAATTCGATTTATTTACAATTTTGTTATGGTATTCTAGCTGGCTATAACTGTGTTTGTACTCGTATCCTCTTAGTATTGCGCAATACCACAATAAAACCAGAGGTTTAATAAATTAATACCGCCATAAAACCTTTATAAAATTCAAGTAAAATCAAGTGGCTTTAAAATTGTTACTTGGGGTATGCAATGCACGTTTAACCTAAGTTGATTGGGTCGCTTGCAAGCTAATGGCGGATTGCCTAACGTCCATTATGCCTACCATACATTGTGCCTTCACCATGCCTACCGTGCCTTCCGCACGTCAATTCCATAATCCCAAATCCCCGCTTACCGAGTTACAAAAGTCAGTGTCGGTTTATCCACTTGGAGAAACGAATGAATATCGCAAGAGTTCTCTTTGTTGTCGATACGTTGCAGAAAAGAATGGATTGTCCTGCTCTTTGGAGCGTATCTTCAAGTAAATTGTCGAATAGTCGGCAAATGATAAGCGCGGACCTCTAAGTACTAGAGATGGTCGGGTATGAAAATTTAAATACCCGAACCCGACCCGTACCCGATCAAGAAAAAAATTGAAAACCCGTACCCGACCCGAACCCGCAAGTTTATTATTTTTGATACCCGATCCCGACCGCAACCCGACGGGTACGGGACGGGCCCGGGTACCCGACCATCTTTAGTGTTAAATGTGGTCAATAGGGATACCCGACCCGACCCGTACCCGATTTCAAAAACAAAAATTAAGAACCCATACCCGACCCGAACCCGCAAATTATTTTTTTTCAATACCCGAACCCGACCCGAACCCTCCGGGTACGGGTACGGATGCGGGTTTCGGGCAAATTTTCCGCTGACCATTTACCTGACCATCTCTACTAAGTACGTGGTAGATATCATTGAAGTACAGCAGGAATTTGAACGGCCCCAAATGACTACCTTGTGGGATTCCATACGCATTTTATTGAAAACCTGCAACTGTCACAATCAGTTTACGACTTACGAAATAGAAACCGATTGATTTGAACGTAGGTCGCAAGGCACTGCGAAATAATTAGAAGCTGAAAATACCATTTCAACACACCAACTACGAACGGAATAATTTTTTAACCGGTATACAGCGAGTTTTTAATCGAGTGGCTTCCGTATTTGATTTTAATTTGTCACTTGAAACAATCCGTCGTAACTTTTCTGTGTTTTTTCCCACAATTGAAAGCTAAGAAAATTGTCAGTGTTTGTAATTGCAATTTTTTGACTGTGATTGTTATCTGTTTAAGTAACTCAACCATCATTAGGATAATAGCCTGTAGCTTCAAATGTAAAATGTATAAGGTCATAGTTCCATTAAAACTCAAAAAACAAGTTATTAAAGTCATTTTAAAACTATTCATGTGACTTAAAACTTTGCTCTTTTATAAAAACATCTACTTCGACTAATGATTCCATACCAATTGAGCATATTGTTTACTCGTAATACTCACTAAGTATAATATCCCACATAAAATCGTGTGAAAAGAAACGCAAATAACTCTTTTAAAACTTCTAAATCTTTCCGTATGCAAACCTATTACACAGAAGAAGCCGGAAGTTGCTTCAAACTCATCCCGGCAGCTGTAATTAATGTCCCCAGCAGAGCACGAAACTCGGTAACAACTAACCAGACTACAAATTACTTATTCAGTACTAGGCAAAACACGACGCTCAGTAGCAGCAGCAGCAAATGCCACTCCGACAAGCAAGCCGGAAAGCCACAACCATGTCGTCTGTAAAAACAAAAGTAATTTCATACACCACTGAAGACATTATCGTCAAGCTTGGTAAAATACTGTGCTTCGAATTGTGCCTCCTTTCCGCAACGCCCCCCGCCCATACGGTTCGGTTGATGGAAGCAGTCACCCTTTGCTGCTCTGGCTGGCAACCGAACTCTGCCAGCCGGTATCGACGGATTTCTGAGCCAAAAGAGCCACCCCATCAGCCATCAGAAACCATATCAGATTTTGGAAACGCTCGGCAAACCTTAGCCAAATGTTCCGGGCCCTCCGATACATATGCACGTTTATCATCCACATGGTAAGCAGCATCGCAAAGATCCTCTCTAACAAGTCGACAAAGCCTTGACTTGCTTTCACCCTCAACCCCTTTGCTGGTGATCCCTTTGGAAAGGTTGCAGCTTACTTTTCGACGAACGGATAGTTTGTGTATATTGTTTTCAAGAAACGAATTTCAATTTCTAGACGCGAGACGCGGCAGGCAGAAGGACGAGCCAGCGGGCAATAATTTCACTAAAATATAACGAACGCTTACGCTTCAGTGGCTTTCTGGGTGATAAAATTGCTTTTGAGACTTCGAATGATAATGGATAATGGAACCGGAGAAATTGATACTGATTCGTACGAGCAGCTGATTGGATTCCGAGTAAACTGAATACGCCGACGGGGGGATGTTGATACGAAGACAATTTGTTGTTGGCGTCCTTACTGTGGTGCTGCTGCTGTGCTGCTGAGAAGCGTAGGTGCGTTTACCTCTTGGGATGTAAAATTGGTAAGTAAATTAGATCTGATAGAACCTGGATTCGGAAAGTTAACAAATTACGAACAGGCCACTGCACCTTTGGAGAGTGAAATTTTAGACGGGTAGCAGAAGTACATTTTTAATGACAATGATTCTTAGAATTAAATTCCTCAAGGACCCTTTTTCGACCTTCCAAACTGTGCCATATTATGATTGTCATTCTAAAATTGTTGGTAATATTTATCTTCAGAAACTATTGCTCGTTCAAACAATGAACCTAACATTTTCGCTGTTTTACAAACGAAAACAAAAATCTAGAACAGAACCCTGTCGGGCACCGTCGTCGCTAGAATCTGACTTCTCCGGTGAAGAACGTGAGCAAAGACTAGACTTAATGGAATAAGCAAATTAATGCCATTGTTTGCGAGGTTATTGACTACAACCGACGACTGTCGCTGCAGCACCCTCCTTGGTCGAGTGCTTAAGACAAAAGACAAGTCCTGCCGGGGCGGAAATCATTCACGAACGGTGGCGCCACGAGCTGAATCGGATGAAAACGACCCTGGCCCCTTCTAGGGCATGAGCATATCATACCGTTTCAATTGCTTTTGGTACATCACCACCCGTTCCGTTCCCTCCTGGTCGGCGTTCCTGGCCCGATATGTGGCTGTAAAGTCCCTCGGAGAACCGTCATTCCGGTAGCATCTCGGTATATCCCTGCTTTTTCTCAGTGCAAACTTTATTCAAATGCAAGATGGCAAAACTTTGCAAACCGAAGAGAACACTCTTGCCACATGAACGACGATTCGTAGACGTAGAGAGCAAGGGAAGACCTCTGCTGACATTCATGATTTCCGAAAGGATAAAATCCAGAGTTTCATTACCTTAATCCCACTTGTGAACAAACACACTCTACTAATTGCTGTTCAATATATTATGTTTGCGGAAGAGTCTCGTTCGGTCCTTTCGGAATTCTTCAACTCTTTCAGAGTTCTATTATTCCAGCAACTACAGTCTAGAGTCTAAAGGGGCCCAATGTCTTCCCGTAGCGTAGGTTGGTTACACTGCAAGGAAGCAAATGTCCTGAATGGGAAATTATTACGACTATCTATTCTCTAAATGCTCATCGGATTCGTTGCTCCGTGTGCAATCGGAGTGTGTGCGTACCGGTCGGAAAACCGACGTGCTAAGAACAAACACAGATACTAACTTGAACGTTCATAGAAGTTTCTAGTACCTAGAGTATAATCTGCATCACTTGAGCTTGCTACATTAGTGGTTTGACTGCTAATTTATTCGTTCAAGCGTGCGAGTCAGGAGATAAAATGTTCTGTCGGAGCCTTTTCAAGCAAATGTATATTTTTAAATTATTAGGTACTGAATTAGGGAAAATTAATCAACTGATAAAACTAGACAGAAATAAATCAATGATGTTTACTCACTGGTTTAGATAATGGCAGGTGCAAATAAATAAAACAAATCAATTTTCGCCAACTGCATCAATCATAAACAAATTTGATTGAAGATGAAATGCTCAAACATCGTCCTATATTCTTTTTAATGTTACATTGAAATTAAACATTTGAATGTACCTATCAAACATTAATAGCATTCACTTTTTATAATTTTCGTGAAAACTTTAAGTTTTTTGCCTCGGGAATAAACCATGCAGGAAGACGATGTGAGGATGAGCGTGCGCGACTGTGTGGGTAACAAAATATCTCAAACAGCACCGGTGGCTGTTTCTTTTACGCCTGCGTGTGCGACGTAAGTGTTGGTTGACTTCTCGCTCGATTCGCAACATTGATTCTTACACCAATCGATCGGAAAATCTTAGAATTGACCGTAATGAAGAAAAGTATGGATTCTTGATATTGAACTATAGAAAAATTTAAAATAATGAAGCATTATCCAACTAGATATCCCGCGTCCTGATTGGTCGAAAAAACCTGATTTAATCCACCTATTGGTGAAAGGAACCTTTGTTATACGGTCTTACTTGCTATTTGAGATAGAAATCGACACGTCTTCGGAACATAATTCATCTATTAGTTAACGTTGCATTGTGCGTTGGTTTACATAAAAATTTTGGAAATTGAATAAGCTTACAACAAAATTGTAAGCTTTGAACAAAATAGTAGCACTTACAAATTTTGATAGTTCTTTTTCTCATGAAATTGCTGAGTAAGTTGTTACTAATGTGGGTAAGTGCAAGTAAAAGTAAGTTGTAAGAAGAAATATTATTCTTTAACATATACATTGCGTAGTAAAGGTCTAGTTTATAGGTTTTTGAACTATGTATAACTATGCATCAATAAGGTTTTCTTGAAAAAAATTCATCAATTTTTATTAACCTTCGGTTACTCACGCTGTTGTATACTGAATAGCATGTGTAGGTTTTTGAATGCCAGATTTACCAATCGGAGTTTAACTAACGTATATTCTTCAAAAAAATGTTCAGCAAAATGTCTGAATTATTCAATGCAATAATACTTTAAATTGTTAGGAAAATAGATCAGCATAAACCGAGAGCACAGAAACGAAGCAAGCAGCATGTGAGGTGTACCCAAGGTTGCCACCTGGTTTTCCCAAAAATCTAGCGAACACGAATAAAAGTGTCTGGCAAAAATCTGGTAGTAAATTAGTCCGACGGGGAGGCGTTTTCCTGAAAAAATCTTGCTCGTTTTGCTCACCGTAGATGCAAAATTTTGTCCAAAATTAGAAGTGATGACCTTTTTGCAAGACGGATAATCGAAAATCTGGCACAGTGCCAAATATCTGGAAGGTTTTAAGCTTTGTCTGTTGGTCTGGCGCGCAATCAAAAATCTGGCAAAATCCAGATTTATCTGGCATACTGGCAACCGTGGGTGTACCGCTATTGGCCCCAAACTGGAATTTTTTCACGTTACTTCATATGGAAAAATGATGTCTGTATGTAGCAAAACTATCAGCAAATGTAAAATGTTTAAAATGTATCCGTCAGTTGGTAGTCGAGTAATTCGGGGTTAAAATCAGGGTATTTTTATAATCAAAGTTCTACAGTTCCTAAACAAGCAAACATAGAGGTATACTATTTTCAGCAAAGTTGTGTATTTTTACTATTTGTATAACTTTGTAACACATGAAAAAGTCATACAACAATTACAAAAAGAGCTAAAATAGAAAAACTGATTTTACAAATACAAAAACAATAAATAAGATTTCTCTGTCTTCGCTTCTATCTCAGGTTACAGTCTTCAGCAAAATTTCTTGTAATAATAGGCTCTAGAACTTTGCAGAACATATCAATGTGTTATATTGAAACTGAAAAAAATTTTTTTTTCACTTTTAGGGGGATTAATCCAAATTTAAATTGCACCAGATGATAGAGCATTCAATTTCAAGAAACTCTTCCAAAGGTTCGATAAACTTAAAAACAAGTTTTGCTAGTCAAAACTCTAGTGCGCACGTTTTCTTTGGTTTTGGGTTATTGTGCGCGCGAGTAACTGTGTTGCAAAAGTTGGCGCGAGCGTTCGAGGATTGATATCTTTTGACCGGTAAAACCAATTCTTCTGAAATTTTGCATATATATTCGTAGTGTCAAAACCTCTCGTTTGATATTAAAATAATTGAAATTAGGTAAATTATCTTGGTTAAAATCATTGTAAATTATTGTTAATTTTGGTATGGTGTATACGATTGCTCATAACTTTCAAATTAAACGTCCAATCCAAAAACCATTCAATAGTGATCTATCCGGCTATATTATCTGTCAAATAAAACTAATAGCGCATAAATCGGCTTGGCCATCTCTGAGAAACAGGCGATCATTTGAACCTTATCAAAAATGGTTTTTTAAGGCTAACTTTTAAACTGCTTGTCCGTTTTCAATAAAACTTGGTAAAAAGTTTAGTAACAGCAAGAGCTTTCGTTTGGTACTAAGATCGTTAAAATTGGTTGCGTAGTTCAGGAGAAACGCGTGTCACGTAGTTTTCACATTTTTGCTTATAACTTTTAAACGAAACGTCGGACCGCAAAGCAATTCAATAGTGATATACTAGACAATAATAGCTTTCAAACAAAAGTAAAAGCGATCAAATCGGTTCAGCCATCTTCGAGAAACAGGCGATAGAAAATGAGCTGCACACACACACATACACACATACACACATACACACACACACACAGACATTGCTCAGTTCGTCGAGCTCTATCGATTGGTATATGTGATTCGGCCCTACGGGCCTCGGATCAATTTCGTGTTTTTCGACCAATTTCTAAACCTTTGTTATATAGTATAACAAAGGTAAAAAGACATCATCAAAGTTTGCACATGACAGAAACTTCCCGTCCCAACAGGTCAAAGATTCATTACGATGCTTAAACCTATTCCAATTTGCTATCTGTGCTTGGGAAGTACGCCAGAGTGCAAAACCACCCCTCTTCTTCAACCGATTTTTTTTTGTTTGATTATTGCCACTTTAACCTGCTTGGATCATTCGTGACTTCCGAAAATCTGGAAAGATTTATCTGGAAAAATATAGATTTTTGACATAGGACTACGTCTTTCAGGAAGGTAGCTGGTGTAAGGGGTCATTCCAGAAAATCGAAAAATGCGAGCGTTACGAAAAATGAAAGATTTTGAGCGCTAATAGCTAATCGATTTTCAATATTTTTGCACCAATTGATCGGAAAATCTTCTACGCATCCACACCAATAATGAAACCTGTTGATTCATAAGTACGTACTATTGAAAAATTGAAAATTGAAGCATTGCCAAACTGGAAATCCTCGCTTCATAATTGGTTGAAATATTCTTTACGATGATTTTAACCTATATACCTATATTTATTTGATATCTGTGCTTGGGAAGCAAGCGTGTCTCCTCTCTTACGACTATTACGGGTGCATGAAAGCATTTCAATGCAATTTTTCTTAACGATTAGCTAGCATATGACGCTAAGAATCATATCGTGCGAAAAAGACGCCGTGAAGTGTATTTGCAGCGTCGTGGTAGACGTAAGAGAGGAGACGCAAAGAGAATCTCTCATTTGCAGTTATGACCTTATTCCTTATTCCTGACAATGTGGTCACCGCAGAATTATTCGCAGCTACTGAAGAAGAAGTCGCTAAGGCCGTTCGTAATATGAAGCAGTCCTATCGCCCTGGCCCCGATGGCATTTCTGCTGCTCTGCTAAAGAATTGTTACGATGCTTTGAAGTTACCGCTTACTTCTATCTTCAATCTTTCGTTGCAAAGTCATCAATTTCCTTGTAGCTGGAAGGAGGCTTTTATGTTTCCGGTGTTCAAGAAGGGCGATAAACGCAATGTAGAACAGTATCGAGGGATTTCCTGTTTGTGCGCCTGCTCAAAAGTTTTTGAAGCAATTGTCTACGATCGTCTAATGTTCAGCATAAAAAACTACATTTCTACGGCTCAGCATGGATTTTCCTTGGCAGATCCGTAGCTACCAACTTATTAGAATTTACTTCTTTCTGCTTGCGTAGTATGGATCGAGGACTTCAGGTTGACGCTGTCTATACAGACCTGAAGGCGGCATTTGATCGTGTCGATCATGGAATACTGTGTGCTAAGTGCAACAAACTCGGAGTATCTGTCGCGATGGTAGAATGGTTGGAATCGTACCTGCGGAGTCGCAAAATTGCTGTGAAATTGGGTACGTCACAATCCAGTTGGTTTAATAACAATTCAGGGGTTCCACAGGGCAGCATTCTGGGACCCCTACTGTTTTCGTTATTTATCAATGATATAACAAAGCTGTTACCTCGCGGTACACGATTATTGTATGCGGACGACACTAAACTCTATCAGGTTATTCAAACTCGTGATGATTGCTCCTGACTTCAAGCTTTAACTAATCTATTCGCTGACTGGTGCCCACGTAACTACATGACATTAAGCATTTCAAAATGCACTGCGATGAACTTTCACCGCAAAAAACAGCCTTTGTTATTTGACTACCGTATTGATGGGATGTCTCTTCAACGCAAGGAAGTCGTGACTGATCTTGGAATAATTTTGGATGCTCAACTGACATTTAGGCAGCATTACTCCATGATCATTAGCAAGGCAAAGCGTCAGCTAGGTTTAATTTTCAGAATCGTCAAGGAGTTTGACGATCCTGGGACCTTGCGGGCCCTCTATTGCTCGCTGGTACGCTCTATTCTAGGGTCTGCCTGTGTTGTATGGGACCCGTATTATGACATTTGGGTGTAGCGTATTGAGCGTGTACAAAAACATTTCATCAGACGTATCTGTCGTACACTGCCATGGAGAAATCCTGAGAGTTTGCCATCATATGAAGACCTCTGCTTGCTAATTGGAATCACTCATCGCCCATCCTCCCCATCGAACAGCGACGAAAGCATATCATGTCTCAAATGGCCCACAAAATTCTAACCGGTGGCTACGACTGTCCTAATATCCTCGCTATGTTACAAATGCATTGTCCTTTGCGCCCGCAACGTCATCAACATCTTCTACGCTTAAACGTTTATCGTACGAATTACGGCCAACATGAACCCATCCATCGTCTGGCAGTGGCTTACAATCAAAGTGATATTAGTTTTAACTTTTAATATTTGTATACTGCTGTTTTTTGTTCATTTTAAATTATTGTAATTGTTATTCTTATCCATTTAAGTTATTGTAAAGTTTTGATTAGTTGATAAGTTTTATTACTTTATAACCTTCTGTGAAAATATGCAGGGTTTTTATGCCGGCTTGAAACTGTCATTTGTGCATTTCAAGGTGGCTTTTCCCTGCCATATTTCAATATTCATTAAGACAACCTATGTCGGATGAAATAATCAATAAATAACAAATAATAACAATAACAAATAATGACCTATTCAAAATTTAGGCCAGAAATGATTTGAGACTCGTACATTTTTTTAATGCTAACAGACCAAAATTTTCTGTGCAATAAATATTTTTAATGGTGCAGATTTTGGTACAGATTTTTGAAAAACATTTTTGCCCCTTCCAGTACAGATGAGTATGTGACAACACTGATTTGAACCCGGGTCCTCGGCGCGAGAGGCGTGAATGCTAACCAATGCGCCGGGACTGACCCCCATTTAACCGATTAAAGCTTAAACATTAAACCTAGTCCATTGCGATGTCCTGAAAGTAAACAATTTTGTTAAAGTGTAAAACCACCCCTTTTCTTTAACCGCGTTTAACATTTAAGATTGAAATTAGTCCAAATTGATGTCCTGAAAGTGAAACGTCATCGAAAAGTGAGTGGTCACCTTTTCCTTTTCCCAGATTGCATCCATGTAGGTACTGCAAGAATTTGTTCGAAACTTTTGTCCTGCATTTGTGCATGTGACGTGATGCAGAATTCTCAAAGCAAGGAAAATCAGCGACTCTCGGGGAATAGGGTACGGGAGGGTATTTTCAGCCCATTAAGCGGTAGCCTGAACAATGTTCAGGAATTACGTTGAAACTATATTTATTCGAGACAAGATTTTTATACCAGTTGATAGAATAATATTTACTGAATATCGATATGCATTTTGGTTTTAATGAAACACTACTGAATTTGTGTTGTAGTCGTGAGAAATGATGAATTTGCTGCGGCTATTTTCTATAGTGGTGTCTGTGTTGTTTAAATATCCGGCAGGCCGAAAAAGCCTGCACAGGGATTAATGTCCTTCAAAAATAGATCAAAAGAGAGACATATGGATAATGTGATAACGGATAACGTCACGATATTGCCTACATACCGGCTCATTGACAACCGGCTTGCTGCTGGCGCTAGTGTATCATTGAATCGTTCATATATACTAGCACCAGAAACAAATGAAAGTCACTCAAATGCTAGCTATGTCAACACGACAGAAGAATTTCAGGCGCAACTGCCTCGCATGTTGGTAGTAGTGTAAATAGAGGAAAAGTCAAAAAATCGGAAATTTGAAAAGTCAAAAAGAAGAAAAGTCAAAAAGTTGGAACTTTTAAAAATTGATGCTTATATAGCTGAAAAGTCGAAAAGACCAAAAGCCAAAGAGTAGAAAAGTTTCAAAGTCGTAAACTAAAGTTTTTAGAGCGTCTTAGTAGAATACGAAACCTGAAATTAACTTAAAAAGAAAACTGTATCCAGGCTTGCTGATAATCGCATCATAACGCCTATTTTTAGTCTTCAAGCAGGAACGCATTCGAAGATTCAATAACGCCTCACTGCTCCAGAATGAAGATAATAATAACACTACAAAGCTTGCAGCGATGTGACTTGCGAGAGAATAATACATAGGCCGAACATTTGTGTTTTATCTTTGCGCTTTCTATTCTTCGCCTTCGGTCCGTTTGCGGTGCGAAGCGTACATGATATTCTTCACTATCTTCTTCGAATGCTTCGATCTTCATGAAGAAGCGAACAAAAATTTATCACCGAGGCGATGATTAATAGCTTAGTTTAGTTGGCTGCAGATAATGGATAAAATGTAAAAGCAAACTGTTTCCGTATTTTATTTTTGGAAACCTTAGAAAATAGTGTGTATGTATGTATGTGTGAGTGTACGTATGCGCGAGTGTACGTATGTGTGTACTTAAGAACGTTTTGCACTCACTTTTCTCAGAGTCGATAGACAGATTTGGATGATTTTGGTGACAAATGAAAGATCACTATTGAATTTTATATAAGTATATAAGCAAACGTTATTTGAAAACTGTTCTGTTTAAACCTATCAAACGAAAATAAACTATATTTAAACTTGAATACTTAGGAACGTATATAAAACAGTCAAAACGAGGATAACCAAAACATCTATCAAGTGTCGATTTTATGTATTGATGTATGTATGTGTGCTTGCATGTATGTATATGAGTATGTGTGTATTTGTGGTGTATGTACGTGTGCTTGTAACTTCGCGCAGAATTCGCCAAACCGAACCGGGAATTGTCCGCTAAGCCTTCAGAATTGCCTCGAAGAAATATTCTGAGATGTCAGTTTTGTTTTTAAAAAAGAATAAAACTGATTTTCGAATACGGTCGTGACAAAAATAATCCGTGAAACGTGCCAAAATCGGTTTGATCTGTAGCTGGTTTATAGAAATACTAGCTGACCCGACAAACTTCGTATCGCCACAAATTAACCTGTGTTGTACATAAATCATGAATCTCGGATGATCTTTGTCACAATCTCGAGTTTTGCAAGCCCCCCAGTGGGCGGCGCTTCCGACGGCGGGTCACCGGCAACACTCGCGACCGTCTCGTCCTGAATGATCTAGTGTTACTATAGATAGTTTTTGTGGTTTTGTATTGACTAATGTTTTATGGAAGAGTCTCGAATTTCTCGAGTTCGATTAGTTTTTGAGTTTCGCAAAAATTTCTGTTTTATTTGTATGAGAGTCCATATCCCCCTACCACAGGGATGAGAGGTCTCTAATTATCGTAAAATAAATTCAAGACTCCAAAATCTCCCACATGCCAAATTTGGTTCCATTTGCGTGATTAGTTCTCGAGATAAGAGGAAATTTGCATTTCATTTGTATGGAAGCCCACCCTCTTAAAGGGGAGATGGGCCATAACTCGCTTTCTAAAGAAGAGAGGGGTCTCAATTCACCATAGAAAAAAATCTTGCGTCCAACACCACTTACATGTCAAATTTGGTTCCATTTGCTTGATTAGTTCTCGAGTTATGAGGAAATTTGTTTTTCATTTGTATAGGAGCCCGCCCCTCTAAAAGTGGGGAAATCCATATAAAATATACCATAGAAAATATTCTTGCCTACAAAAACACCCACATGATAAATTTGGTTCCATTTGCTTGATTAGTTCTAGAGTTATGAGGAAATTTGTATTTCGTTTGAATGAGAGCCCCCCCTCTTAAAAAGGTAAGGGGTCCTAATTCATCATAGAAAAAATGGTTGCCTCCAAAAACACCCACATGCCAAATATGGTTCCATTTGCTTGATTAGTTCTCGAATTATGAGGAAATTTGTATTTCATTTGTGTAGAAGCACCCCCTCTTAAAGTTGGGAGGGGTCCTAATTCACCATAGAAAATATTTTTGCCTCCAGAAACCTCCACATGCCAAATTTGGTTCTATTTGCGTGATTAGTTCTCGAGTTATGAGGAAATTTGTATTTCGTTTGTATAGGAGCCCCCCCTCTTAAAGTTGGGAGGGGTCCTAATTCACCATAGAAAATATTTTTGCCCTCGAAAACTTTCACATGCCAAATTTGGTTTCATTTGCTTGATTAGCTCTCGAGTTATGAGGAAATTTGTATGTCATTTGTATAGGAGCCCCCCCACCTAAAGTGAGGAGGGGTCCCAGTTCATCATAGAAAAAATTTTTGTCTCCAAAAACACCCACGTGTCAAATTTGGTTCCATTTACTTGATTAGTTCTCGAGTTATGAGGAAATTTGTATTTCGTTTGTATAGGAGCCCCCCCTCTTAAAGTTGGGAGGGGTCCTAATTCACCATAGAAAATATTTTTGCCCTCGAAAACTTTCACATGCCAAATTTGGTTTCATTTGCTTGATTAGCTCTCGAGTTATGAGGAAATTTGTATGTCATTTGTATAGGAGCCCCCCCACCTAAAGTGAGGAGGGGTCCCAGTTCATCATAGAAAAAATTTTTGTCTCCAAAAACACCCACGTGTCAAATTTGGTTCCATTTACTTGATTAGTTCTCGAGTTATGAGGAAATTTGTATTTCGTTTGTATAGGAGCCCCCCCCCCCTCTTAAAGTGGGTAGGGGTCCTTATTCACCATAGAAAATATTCTTGCCCTCGAAAACTTTCACATGCCAAATTTTGTTCCATTTGCTTGATTAGTTCTTCAGTTATGAGGAAATTTGTATTTCATGTGTATAGGATCCCCCCCTCCTAAAACGGGGAGGGGTCCTAATTCATCATAGAAAAAAATTTTGTCTCCAAAAACACCCACATGCCAAATTTGGTTCCATTTGCTTAATTACTTCTCGAGTTATGAGGAAAATTGTGTTTCTTTGGTACAGGAGCCCCCCCTCTTAAAGTGGGGAGGGGTCCTAATTTACTATAGAAAATATTCTTGCCCTCGAAAACCTTCACATGCCAAATTTGGTTCCATTTGCTTGATTAGTTCTCGAGTTATGAAGAAATTTGTATGGAAGCCCCCCCTTTTAAAGAGGAGAGGAGTTATAATTCCCCTTATAAAGAGGGGAGGGGTTTCAATTTACCATAGAATAAATTCTTGTCACCGAAAACACCCACATGCCAAATTTTGTTCTATTTGCTTGATTAGTTGTCGAGTTATGCAGAAATTTGTGTTTCATTTGTATGGGAGCCCCCCCTCTTAGTGGGGGGAGAGGTTTCTAACCATCACTAAAACCTTTCCTGGCCCCAAAAAACCTCTACATGCATATTTTCATGCCGATTGGTTCAGTAGTTTTCGATTCTATAAGGAACATACGGACAGACAGACAGACAGACAGACAGACAGACAGACAGACAGACAGAAATCCTTCTTTATAGGTATAGATTTACTCGTAGAATTAAAATAGCAAGAACTAGTTTTCCTATACAAATTTCAAACAAATTTTGCGTTCTTGCAATCAACAAAGACTTGCACTGGACAAACAATTATTTATCTCATTCACTTTCATATTGTTTCCGTAGTTACTGATATTTTACATATATTCATAGAGGACTGAAAAAATGATCATCTATGTCAGCGGTTCCCAACCTTTTTTCGGTTCGCGTACCCCCTGACGGATTTCCCTATACTATTCTGCAGCGAACTACAGTTTTGGCGAACCCCTGGGGGTTCGCGAACCCCCATTTGGGAACCGCTGATCTATGTGATATATTTTCCTAACCATACGAATATATTTAAAATTAATAAAGGTGTTGATAAAATAAATTAACTGGGTGACGCTAAGAAATGTTTACGCACCTCAGGAAGAGAAATATCACTATTGCACCTTGCACATTCTTGAATTAGGCCATTACAAATACATATTTTATAAAGTTTTTGTGCCTTCCGGTGTTCGGCCACTGAAGGGGGGGGGGAGGGGGGGGGGGGGAAAAAACAAAGTGAATTTTTTAATCGAGCAAAAAAACATGGATTTTAAGAATTTTTATTTAAGGTTTAAACATGAAAACCGAATCTATTCTTGCTTATAATATATACGTTATTATTTTCTATGCAAAAATATACGAAAAAAGACAAAAACGAGGAAAATTTTTTTTGAATGGTTTTCGGAAATTCCATTGTTCGAATTCGTGCTAGAAGCGTTAATTCAACTCAGAATTTTCTCATCCGTCGGCTCTAGCGTATATTCGTATACTTTATATATCATGGTAAAATATTACTTTCTTCGGGAAAATAGTTTGAGTAATTGCAGCCTGGCCGATAGTATGTAAAATTGTTTTACTTGATTAAAAAAATCACATTGCCCCCCCTCCCCCTTCAGTTGCCTCACGTCGGAAGGACAAAAACTTCATAAAATATAAACAGTGGCATAACTTGAGAACGGCTGGGCCTAAAAAAAGTTAAAATGACATAACATGATAATGCGTAGCATTCGATTTTGTTCTGGTTTTACAAAAAAAGGAAAATTTGGATATTTTTGAAAAATTTATCAGATTTAAAAAAAAATCGAAAGACATTTTAGAACATGTTTTAAGCTATCTTTAATAAAAATGAGATAAATCTGAGGGGACATGTTTTGATAATTCAAGTTTAATGATTTTTGTCTTGATTTTGAAAGGTTTTTTCTTTCAGTGTATTTTTTCCGAAAATATACTTAATTTCCTATAACTTTTCCGTTGACGTCATTTTTAACAAAGAAGTGGTTTCCGAGATACGATATTTAAAAAAATCCCATTTTCATTTATAAATACGCCCTTTTGAAAAGTTACTCTTGACGAAAATAATTAAGTTTCGTAGAAAATGAATCCTTGTGTGGCATCTAACATATCAGCAAACTTTCATTTCATTAAAAAATATTCGAGACAAACCGTTTTGTTAGTTGAGTTAGAATTGCTCAGATAGTGCACTTACATCCCTTTCCTTCCAAACGAAAACCAACTTTTATTTTGCGCGTTTTTTTCATGTTTTTAAAAAAGTCATTAAACGGTAAAATTTTGACGTGAATTTTCTGGCATGCATAAAACCTTACTCAAAGTATCCTTTCCTACCATTATCTCGATTTTTTCAATTTTGTCACATACACCCCTTTCCTTCTCACCCCCTCAAATCAGACCGGACCAAGTCGCAAAATTTAAATAATTTAAATTATTGACAACAAACGGTTAAGAATTTCCAAAGCGACAATTCACTCTAATCAGAATACATAAATGTTTTAAACAGCCAAAGATACGAAATGATTTCGAACGATTGAAACCTTTAAACTACACAGTAGTAGCAAACTTGGAATTTGACTTCGACCGGCCCAAGTCGCAACATTTAATAAAATGAGTCAATGACAGCAAACGATCAAGAAATTTCTAAGCTACATTATACACTAATCAGACTACATAAATGTTGCAAACAGCCAGAGTTATGAGAAGATTTCGAACGATTCATAGCTATAAACCATACAGAGCAGCAAACTTTGAACGCGTTTTTCTCGAAATCAAAGTTTTGTTACTAGGTTCGGTTTGACTTAACGCCGACCAAATAACAGAATTAAGAGGAAAAGTTTTAGGTTTATCTAGCCGCAATGCAACAAATCTTCTGATTCTGTTTACCATCACAACGAATTTTGCCATTCGACATGAATAACTGGTTTCCCTTGTTTCCTAAAATCATTCATTCATTCGCGAGGAAGAACCAAAAAATATTCTTCATGAAGAATGTAGATGATATCGCTCACTATTGAATGCTTCTTTAGCTGAAGACTGCTTTGTGAATCGCATTAACCCGTAGTTCATGAGTGAGCAATACTTGTTGCCTGCCATACAGGCGATAATTCAGAGAAGAACGAAGAACATGAAAAAGCGAAATATGCCGAGTAGCTTCAACCGCAAAGCTGATCGAAGCTGATCTGAGAAGCTTTTTTTCACAGGTCGTGCAACTCTCTGGAGAATAACTAACAAAGAGAGTAAAGCGCTTTCGCGATAATCAGCAAGCCTGACTGTATCTGTCAAGAATAAATATACATAGTAGAATTTAATTGGAAATTTTTCTTTTTGATTTAATTTCAGGAAAAGTCCTAAATTCTAATAGTCGTTCTAATAGAAAAGTCAAAAAATCGAAATACATAAAGCCGAAAAGACGATAAGTTAAAAGGTCAAAGAGCTGAAAAGTCGAAAAATCGATAAGTTGAAAAATTGAAAAATTGAGAAGTTGAAAAGTTAAAAAGTCGAAAAGTCGAAAAGACGAAAAGTCGAAAAGTCGAAGGTCGAAAATCCAAAAAGATCAAAAGTCAAAGAGTAGAAAAGTCAAGAAGTCGACATGTTGAAAGGTCGAAAATTTAATAATTCAAAAAGACGGAAAATCAAGTATACGGGAAACCTGAAATTTAAAAAAATCGAAAATTTGAAGAGACCATAAATCAAAAATTCAGAAGTCATACATTCAAAAAGACGAAAATTATTAAAAATGTTAAAAACAAACAGTAACAAGTAAAAAGTAAAAAGTAAAAATAAAAAGTAAAAAGTAAAAAGTAAAAAGTAAAAAGTAAAAAGTAAAAAGTAAAAAGTAAAAAGTAAAAAGTAAAAAGTAAAAAGTAAAAAGTAAAAAGTAACATTTGTGAATGTGACGTTACGCAGAAAAAAGTAAAAAGTAAAAAGTAAAAAGTAAAAAGTAAAAAGTAAAAAGTAAAAAGTAAAAAGTAAAAAGTAAAAAGTAAAAAGTAAAAAGTAAAAAGTAAAAAGTAAAAAGTAAAAAGTAAAAAGTAAAAAGTAAAAAGTAAAAAGTAAAAAGTAAAAAGTAAAAAGTAAAAAGTAAAAAGTAAAAAGTAAAAAGTAAAAAGTAAAAAGTAAAAAGTAAAAAGTAAAAAGTAAAAAGTAAAAAGTAAAAAGTAAAAAGTAAAAAGTAAAAAGTAAAAAGTAAAAAGTAAAAAGTAAAAAGTAAAAAGTAAAAAGTAAAAAGTAAAAAGTAAAAAGTAAAAAGTAAAAAGTAAAAAGTAAAAAGTAAAAAGTAAAAAGTAAAAAGTAAAAAGTAACATTTGTGAATGTGACGTTACGCAGAAAAAAGTAAAAAGTAAAAAGTAAAAAGTAAAAAGTAAAAAGTAAAAAGTAAAAAGTAAAAAGTAAAAAGTAAAAAGTAAAAAGTAAAAAGTAAAAAGTAAAAAGTAAAAAGTAAAAAGTAAAAAGTAAAAAGTAAAAAGTAAAAAGTAAAAAGTAAAAAGTAAAAAGTGAAAAATGAAAAGTAAAAAGTAAAAAGTAAAAAGTAAAAAGTTAAAAGTAAAAGGCATACTAACAGCTGACTTCGGAGTCTGTTGAATAAATAGCCAGGCTCCGGGAATGAGACTAACCTTTGCGAACGCCTGTTGGCGAGAATGCTTAACTCGCTTAGCCATTGATCAAATTGTTCAATAAAATAAATTTTACAATTTACAAGACCAGCCCCAGAAACCTTACTGCCTTATTCAATTATTTCAAAGTATTAAGCCGTGGAAAAGTTATTCCAGCCGATCCGAACGTACCAGATTCACTTCCTATCCAACTCGCTACACATACATACAAAGAGTAGAAAATCCCAGTGCACCAGAATTCGAAGCATGTCGGACTTGAGGAACATAAATTAATTGTATTCCAACATCAAAAGTTTTCAATTAATGGCAATTTCATCGATGTTTAGCTTAAATATATAAACCGGCAACTGCCGGGACAGATGCTAGTTGCTTGGCAGGTTGCACTAAAGGCTATCTCCTTACTATCTTCCATAGGCACACGCACAAGTATTCAAACACCCGAACTAACGCTCGAAGCAAGTGAAAATGACGAGATTAAACTGAAAGGAAAAATGTCTATTAAAAAGTTTTCCAGGAATAGCAGCTGCCAGTTCGGGGCGTGAGAGCTCTTGCTTTCTGGGTATCAGGTCAAGCAGGGCCGCCGGACAGAAAGCCGGTGCCAAATGTTCCGGGGGTGATTTTCTAAAGCTGAACAGCATTAAAAATTTAGAAGTTACTTCCCTCGCCGAACCGAACTGCCTTTTTGAAGTGGCAGGTGTCTAGTTTACAGATGCGAAATTCGTCAGTTATTGGTCAGTTATCAATTTTGGTTTGGAATTAATTTGGTTGGTTGTTTAATAATTAAGTTACCATTTACGAGAGTAAAATTTCTAGCCGGTGTAAATAGTCATTTCAGTAGTGGTTTTGCATTTGAGAGCGAACCCACAGACTAATGAACGAATTGGCTGGCTGGCTCGAGTGCTGAAATTTGTACCTAGACGATACGATAGTGACAGCGTATAAAACAATGGCATTTTCTCGTACCGGGAACGTGAACCGTTATTTTAATCAAATCAAATCCACTAGTCAGCTGACCACTATGGCTGTCGTTTCTGTTCATTTTAGATTATGATTAGTACCTGCCTGCTGCACTGGATGACTGTAATTCGGGCAGTAACGTGACCTGAAGGCAAAACGGAGCTAAATACGGATTGGAAAAATCCCAACACAGGAATCAAACACGATTAATTAGTGCACTGGAAAAATGTCTAAAAATGGATCTAAAAATTTTAGTAATAATTTTGAATGCTTATGTTATTCAAAACCTTGATCCTTTATCGATGAAGTAAAATTATTCGCTTGAGAGCTTCTAGAATTAAACATTCAGCACTAAACTTTTCCTTCATTCGCTTGCATGAGGAATTAACTTGTTGATTCCATTTGGGGGACATCTACAATAAATCACCTACGATTAATCAAAATCTTTCGGTAATGGGGGTATCATCATTCATTAATGAAATATTCATGTCCCTGTGCCATGGATGCGTATAAAACTTCCGTTCACGTTTATGGAGCACCCACACACGCATACCTACCGGGCCCGGTTCAGTAATGGGTTCCTCTCTGCGGATGATTCCTCTGATATGGAAATTTCCCAAGAGTAATATTTTCGAGTGTATGGTGCTGCATTACTTTTATCTGAAGCTTAACGGTTATGCTTGCTTCACCATCGTGGGAGCAATCGAGACGGGGAAAATCCGAACGTCCATCCTGGACCGGTTGGTGTTTCTGTTCCATACGGCGTTGGCTTGCGGGTTGTTGCTGGCTAGCTTGCTGTTGGTTTCGGAAGCATCGAATATGTCACCGTTAATGATCATTGGAGGTAAACTGATTTGGTTCACCTGCTATATTGCGACGGTGTTTGGCATTGTGTGGAACTTTATACATCGCAGCAAAGTTTGGTCCCTTTATACGAGCGTCTATAATGTAGATCAACTGGTAAGTTTAAAATTCTAATTATTTGTTTAAATTTGATCTTTCATTTTGTCTAAGCAGCTACTATCACTTGGAGCTAAAATGTATTACACCGAAACGTACATTGTTATTATCGGGTTCTCCTCGGTGGGATTGGTCTTTTTGTGTGCACTAAACTATATGCAATTCAAGGACGTGGAGTTCAATATGCTAACCTTTCTAACTTTGAGCTATTCTAATCTCAGTCTTACGATGCTAATAACCATATTCTGTATTGCTGGATGCTTAGTTTTGTTTCGACTGTGGGCACTCAACAAACTGCTGGGGTAGGTTTTAAAAACAGTCATTAAAGCAGTAAAGTGTAAAGAAATATTTTTTCAGAAACAATTTAGTTCAATCGGATAAAACAAAAATTATTCCAGTTTTAGAAAAGGAATCGGTTCAAAGAGTTCAACAGTATATGCAAATTTATGATCAACTGTGTGACCTGACAGACACCGTTAATTTCTGTTACAGTGGACAGGTATGCTATTGATGTTGATTGATGTTTAGGAGTGACATTTTTTATGCTTCAGATTATGATCGCCGTAGCCGGATCGTTTGTTTTTCTACTTTTCTTTCTGTTCGGAGTTGTGCTTTTTATAAAACGGAACGACGCAATTTTGGATTTTCCTACTTCGACCGTAATGTGGAGTGTGTTTTATGCCGTTAATGTCATGTTAGTGGTGTTCATGGGCAGTTTCCTCAGCAGGGAGGTAAGAGTTGAATTTTTGTTCACAAAGTTGAGTCTATTTTAGAGAGTTTTTTCCAGGGTAAAATCACTATCAATTTAATCGATCAAGCTATCATTTCGTCAAAGAATGCAGAAGTAACTGAGATGGTAAGGATGTGAACAATCACCAGTTTCTTCTATGTTTTATTTACAAGCACGACAGCTTTGTTCATTGTTGGCTCTATTCTCATAGTTACCTTATTTTTCTCATCATCACCTAAAGTAACTAAAACGACGGAGGTGTACCGCTTGGGTGGCATCCTCTTCAAAAGTATATATCCAACGACGGCATCTATCAAGGTGTCTGTTCAAGTGTTCATTATATCCGATAATATATTTGTACGATCCTACGCAGAGTGTTTCCTGACCAGTCTTCCTCAACGTCTATGTTTCGTGGTTTTAGCGTGCCACCGGGAAATTAAGCTCTTGTAGAACATAATTGTTGTACGGATTTACTGACTATACGGTAACTTAGCTAGTTACGCAATCTATAGAAGATCCTGCTTGCAGCCGCTACTACCCGTTTCATTTACTTCGTCAAGGAATGCATGTATAAACCTAATCAGATTCGTTAGAAAACCATATTCGAGTAGGATGTACCATCACCCACTTTGCTTTATTGACTCACAAGCTGCTTTGAAGCTTGAGAAGAATGAGCTGATGGTGCGTCTGGAAGTTAAATTTTCGAAATTTATAGAACTGTTGTCTCGACCTGACTTGAATCCGGCTCACTATCAGATTCTGACTCGGACCCAGACCCAGATTTAGACTTAGACTGAGACTCCGACTCAGACTCAGACTTAGACTCAGACCCAGACTCAGACTCGGATTCAGACTCAAATTCCGAAGCAGATTCAGACTGACTCTCAGACTCAGACTGACTCTCAGACTCAGAATGAGGCTCAGACTCAGACTCAGAAAAGTATACTTCGCAGTGTTTGCGTTCTTTTCTACGGAGGCATTTAAAGATTGTATATTACCTATTGATCACTGAGCTTCTCTCAGTGGTGTTGGAAGTAAGCGCAGTCTTCATTAGTAAAACACGTCAAAGTTTGAGTCTGAGTTTGATTTCCTGATTTATTGGCCATCGTAGAATCCCTTCTGAGTTTTATTTAGAATATACCACAAACTTTGTCGGTGCCGGTACGAACCGTAATCAACTGAGTCAAATATAGTGGAAATTCTACCACTTGTCACGAGCTGCAAATTTTGGAGGCTTATGGGAAGCCACAGTACATGCTGTTACTCGGGGCACACGGGGCCCCTGCCGTGTAACAACGATTACACACTTTCGATGGCTTTTAAGTTCAAAATTGGTAATGAAAACCGTAATAGGAGTGCAATAAAATTTGCATTTTTACTTGGGCTCTACTAAAAAACTCAGAAAATGCTTCAGCGCTATTGAGAACAACAGGGAGAACATTATCTCACCCAGTTACCGAATTCCACCAAAAGTTTTACAAATAATCTAGTCTCGGTGAAAATGGCTTCAGGCGTGATACAAGCCTACAGTCAACCATTCTTGCCCACTACCTAGCAAGAAGAGGATGCTGACCAGAAATTTCGGAAAATTAATGTGGATTCGCATTTCTCCATTTTTAGTCTGTTATAGATTGCCGTCGCTGTCCCTAAGCTTTTGGTAACAACATTGAAGTTAAATTGCATCCACGATAGCTTTCCTTGCCGCAACCCTGAGCAGAAATCAATGGGGCTAAAGAGTGCAGTTTATACATCACCCTGCTAGCACCAACTTGGATATCAATGTACGAAAATTATCATAAATATCTCTTAACAAATTCGAAATCGAAATCGAAAGCGAGCTGGAAAATTATAAATAATGATTTCATCCAGCATCAATTATTTTGGCAATTCATCCAGTTATGTGCTCCTAATTTTGGAGGCCTATGGAAAACCATTGTGCATGCTGTGAAAACCCGTCTGGAATCGCGAAAGTGGCGATCAATATTATGTTAAGAGGAAGTTATACCATTGCTAATATAAATCAATACTGCACTGAACTGCTATCTGTCCTATCGGTAGTATTTGTGGCGCTTCGTCACATTTCTTAATTAGTTTGACTCTCTACATACGCGTTTCATCGTATAAGTAATTATATACGATAATATCCGATTTAGTCCGACCCGCTCCGTACTGCTATACGATTCTGTGCTGAATATCGTATGTATGTCAGCTAATATCAATATATACGACTAAAAATCAACTTGGGAAGATTTCATTGAGTTTTAGTTACGATTCCGAATTTGTTAAGAGTTATTTACGATAATTTTCGGTTATTGGTGTACGATTTAGTGCTAGCTGGGACCTTGAACGTCTACCAGTAAACTAAACAAACGTTTTAAACGCTGTAGAGAACGATGGAGAAAGCAGTATCTCGTCCAGTTATCGACTACCGATAAAGAATCTTCCAGTTAGCCTCATGCGGATTGGCCATATTGCCATACTGCGAGACGGCCTTACGTTATTACGCGGCCCGTTTAGCACACTTGCAGAGGTGCATCTTGGTTCAGATGGAGTTGTGTCTCCTGTAGTTACTGTGAAGGCGACTTTAAGCGCGAACAAACGTGTAGTTAACCGTATTTTCCATAACTTTATAGAGACGAGGATTAATGCTTACCTGTGTGCTATCCAGAACTTTTGGACACATATTGACACCTCTACTTTTTGGACTTTCCTATAAATTGAAAATCTCGAAGCTTCAATACAGTTGACTGAAGTTTTTGGAGCGTCTTAGTAGAATACGAAACCTAAAATTAAAAAAGAAGAAAACTTATCCAATTTAATTCTACTATGTATATTTTATTCACGACAGATACGTATTTGGCCTACGACTTGCAGGCAGATGAACAGTTCAACGACAGTTCTGTCGTGAATAAAATATACATAGTAGAATTAAATTGGATAAGTTTTCTACTTTTTTAATTTTAGGCTCAATACAGTTTGCTGAATGGCTAAAATCTTATCTAATTGACCGTTCGATCTGTGTTAAATTAAGCAACCTTTTCAGGCAGTTACGTTACCTATTCTGGTGTTCCGCAGATGAGTAATCTGGGACCACTACTGAAATCATTATCTTATATATAAAAATTGATTTCTGTCTGTCTGTCTGTCTGTCGGGATGTTCCTTATAGAATCAAAAACTACTGAACTAATCGGCGTCAAAATTTGCACGTAGAGGTTTTTGGGGCCAGGAAAGCTTCTAGTGATGGTTAGAGACCCCTCCCCCCACTAAGAGGGGGGGGGGGGGGCTCCCATACCAATTAAACACAAATTTCTGCATAGCTCGAGAACTACAGTACTGGACAATATAAAGTACGCACCCGCTCTCATACTATATAACACGCGGTATCTTTTTTATTGTCAAACATATGAACTCGGTATATTTGGACAAATTGTAGCATTTTCAATGTTTTAAACGATTTATGTATCGTTAAATATAAACATTAGCTATTTTGATCAAGCTATTGTATAGTTCTAGAAAAAGTCAATTTTTAGTTGGTCATAATAAAGTACGCACTACTAATATAATGACTGCACAACGCCGCCGACTGCATACGAATAGTTTCCTCACCATCGGGCTGCAGCGAAGTGTCAAAACAAATTGTTTGTGATTGATTTTTCATTACTGGTGCGCGTTTTTATCTGGTACGATGGCAAAAAAGCAAATTTGTGAAGATATCCGTAAACTTATCGTTAAAAATCGTAAGAAAGGTTTCTCGAATAGAGAAATTGCTCGAAGATATGAAGTTAGTGAGACAGGAGTACGAAAAACATTGAAAAAATATGAGGAATTTGGAAGCGTGAAAGACCGGACTGAAAGAGGAAGAAAGCGGAGGACTACAACCAGTGATGATTCGTCGAAATTCGACGAAAAGAAGACAAAATTTTATTTTTTCAGGCATCTATTTTTCTTCTTTTTCATTTTTCTCTGGCTGTGTTTTGTTTACAAACCTGAAAAGTTATAAAAGTCTTTGCCAAGCTTCTACAATTGGAAAAATTGCAAATTTGTATATTAAACTACCCATTCCCGGTAACTAATAAGCACTAAGATACCCAAGTAACAATCCAATAGCAAATTGGTCTTATGCATTTCTTATAGTAGTTTTATCAGAGCATTGCAAAATCTATCAGGTTTTATAATGTTTTTCCTCAAGTGAATGTTATCTTATTTGATTAACATTTCTGAAGTATGATTGAAGGAGACTTGAAGAAACACGCATAAAACTGAAATATCAATAAGTGTAATTCACCTTATAAACGCTGATTTCTGCTCAAAAACGTTGAGCAGAAATCAAGTATCCTTTAAAACCACTCTCCTTAAAACCTAGCAATAGTTTTGACAAAAATTTATGACATTCTTCTGCAAGATTGGTTTGTCTTAACAATACTACCATAAAACCGTCTTAAAACTGTATATTCTTGTAAGAGAAATCATACTCTGTAGAAAGAACATTCGAGCGTAAACAACTGATCTGTCAAAATGGGCATCTGAACCAGGAGAAAATTGAACAAATATGGATCTTTTAATCGAAACTTTAGCAAGATTTCATATGAAAAATCCGCGAAATCAAAAAACAATGAATATTTCCAAATGAGCTGAGGAAGGACTATGCCGGTGATGATGCATCAATGGTAGATTTTTAGATTGTATTTTGACGGAAGCGGTGCCGGTGCCGGTTTGTAGAGTTGTTTGTATTTTTTAAACTGAATATAGAGGTCATTAGCCGGTGTTGGGAAAATGTTTGAAGGGGTTGAAGCAGTTAAAGCATATTTTTTTAAAGACGGTTGTAACGACAAAGTTTATAAAAAATTTTGCAGATTAAACTTTACGCATGGAACTGCCGTGCAGCCCTCTTTTAATTTTTAAAATCAATTTGTATTGGTAATCATAATGACTGCTGTACTTAAAAAATATTAAAATCAATATAAGTAGGTAAACCTCCAGCACAAAAAACATCTTACATTGACACTTTGTTGACGTTATCTTTGTGATTATCTATGCTTATCTTGCAAAAAACTTGGTCCCCTTAAGTAATTCAAACAATTCTTGTTCAAGCACAACTTGTCTTCTTCAAGAATACAATAAGTATAGATGAACTTATCGACCTCTTGGAAAATTTTTCTTTGTCTTGTGCAAGAAATGTTAGTCTAATAAGCGCTTTCAGGTTGATTTAGTTAAAACCATCGAAAAAATGGCGAACAGGACTGTTTTGATTACTTTTGAAACTCTAGCCAATTGCATATGGGCGTTTATAAATATGTTGTTATACAATACCATAAGTGATCTTATATTTTTAAATAAATGTTCGGACACTTAAAAGACTTTTTGCCGCAATTTGTTAAAAATTTGGTAGCTATCAACTTCTTCATGAAATTATTGAATTTTTTTTATTAATTAAATTTTTAAATAATCTAGCGAAAATAACCGGCGCGTTAAAATTTTCTAACTTTCATGTCACAAAACATCGACAAACTGAGCGTGACATGAAAAATTTCTCATTGATTGACAACAAAGCAGCTGCTTTTATTTTCAATTTTCATTTACATCCATTTTGGAAAAGCAATATCTGTGAATGCTTTTTCTCTCATAGCTTTTAGACAATTTAAACAAATTAAGACTGTGAAAAGTGTATGATGTCTTGCAAGTGTTCTTTGAGACGACAACCATTAAATCATCAACACTTGTGGTGGTTTTCTTTTAGTTTCAACCGACTCTTGGAAGTCACTATAAATACATATCGATAAGAATTACAAGTTTTAAAAGGACCTTTGGAAATATTCTTGAGAACCTTCTTTAGTGTGGGCCTCCCCAGATTTATAAGGGTTTTATGGCTGTTTTATTGCAGATTTGTAGAATTGCAAGTTTTATATTCGGTTTTAAGGAGCAAATGCTGGAAACCTCTTCAAATGCATCTTAAAATTGAATTTGTTACTTGGGTAAGCAGCAAATCAGCGTATCTGGCATTTTATACTGCACGTTGTTGTATATTAGCTTTTTGACTGCATAGGTGTTGTAAATTAGCATCCAAAATTGTATTCAAATTCTTACTGTCGGTAATTAGCTGCAAATTAGCATTGTCAGTATTATAAGAAGATAAGTAGTAAATTAGCTGTATATTTTGCCAAAATAACATTTAAGTAGCTTTAAGGCGACTTAAATGCCTATTGGCTTGCACTTGAATAGCATTGGTGATTCTTATTGGTTACCTGGGATGCTTTCATAGTTACGTAACTGCCAAAATGAATAATCTAAGGTTAAACTCCTCAGAAACTTGCAAAACTCGAGATTGTGACAAAGATCATCCGAGATTCATGATTTATGTACAACACAGGTTATTTTGTGGCAATACGAAGTTTGTCAGGTCAGCTAGGTTCTAAATAACTTGTGCTTCATTATCTTGCCTAGCTGTAAACGAATCTATGTTAATGAGCTGAAATTATTTCTTGTCATGCGAACTTTGACCGCTGGGCTACCCAGGGTGGGACACGTGTCCCACATTCTATTACAAATTTAATGTACAACAAAATAATTTTTCAATACTCAACTGGGAAGTCCGGAGTTGTCAATTCATTGCCCGGCAAGAAAATTAATTGCGCCAAAATAGATTCTGCTTCAAGGCCAATTTTAACTTTAATTTAAGGGGGGACCCTACTCTGGAAGATCGAAAAATAATAGATTTTCCTAAAGTTTTTCAGATGCTAGAATTATAGTTAAGTGTTAAGGCATTTTGGTTGTTGGTTAAGGTACATTTGAAGTTATATTTTGTATATTTTGGATACCAGCAGCAGAACAGCTCTAACAACGCCGGGCAGTCGATATGATGATATTGATCTCACAAGCGAATTGTATAGCGGTTTCAGGCCTAATGGGTCACGAAACTCATCCGCAATCTTGAAAATAAATCCCAGCTGTCGGTTGGCCCTCGAGATGATGTTTTCGTAGTGGTTCTTGAATGTAAGTTCATTGTCTAGAAGCACTCCCAGATCTTTTATGTACTGTATACGGAGAAGGCGATGGTCGGCAATAGTGTAGTTATATTAAACGGGCGTACGTTTTCGGTGAAACAAAATCACATTGCATTTCTCTATGCTTAACGTCAAGCGATTTCTAGCACACCAATCCACAAATATGTTCAAGTCTCTTGCAGCTTCGCGCAGTCATTCAGGCACGTAATGACTTTAATTTTTTTTTGTGTCGTCGGCATAAAATAATCGGCAGTCATGTGAGAGCAAAAGTGAGACATCGTTTATAAAAATTGAAAATAGCAGTGGACCCAGGTTGCTGCCTTGTGGGACATCTGATTGATTAGAGAAACAGCTGGAGACAGCAGAGTCTATTTTGACACACAAACTTCTATTAGTCAAGTAAGATCTGAACCAGCATACGGCGTTTACAGATACACCTGGTTTTTCCATTTTACTAAGCAATATTCCGTGATCAACTCGATCGAAAGCAGCTTTCAGGTCAAGGTAAATAGCGTCAGTTTGAAAGCTTGAATTCAAACTTTGTAGACAACGGGAAACAAATTGCATCAGATTTGTGGCCACTGATCTTTTCGGAAAAAATCCGTGCTGGTCAACGTCAATATATAATTTACAGCAAGCAAACAAAGCGTCATTTATGATCATTTTGAATAATATAATTTTGAGCAAGCGCTCAATGATGTGATCCCGCGGTATTTAGTGTTGTCTCGTTTGTTACCTTTTTTGTGTATTGGAAACAGATAGGAAAACATCCATTGGTCAGGAAATTTACGCTGCTGTGTCGACATATTAAAAAGTTTCGCGATTTGTGGGCTAAGCACGTTACTGCACCCGGACCAGATGCATATGAAGTCTTCAGTTTACCCAGCGCGGCATTTACAATATCACTGTTAATATCCGGTAACTCAAACGAAAAAACATCACGTGGCACTCCATTGCTGACTTCTTTGATTTCTGTAGCAGATGCGATGGAATCGTTGAATACAGGTTTGAAATACTCGGCAAAAAGGCCACATTTCTCGCTTTCCCTATTAGCGATGCAGTTGCCCAAAAACATAGAAGAGGGTATTCCACATTCTTTTCGTTTCACGTTCACAAACGACCAGAATTGTTTAGGCTGCTTGCGAAGACGATCTTGAATGCGATTCACATAGCGATTGTACAGATAACGATTGTAACTACGATAACGGTTGCTTGCAGAGTTGAACTGATGTTTGTAATACGGTGAGCGATGGCAGCAATATTTTCGCAACTCGGTCGATCGCAGACGCAGGCGTGCATTGGACCATGCTAGCTTCCGTAATGGTCCACATACTGGAACTACCCGATTGGTGACATTTTGAATGGCACTGCTAAAAGAACAAACCGCATCGTCGATACTAGAGGTTTCCAAAAGAGCATTACAATTAACCTCAGAGAAGACGCACAATTCTATGTAGTCGGCCCGGCGAAAATTCAAAATTGAGTTCTGCGACGGCTGGTCATACTGCACTGGTCATGGGATATTAAGTGACGCAATTTTGCCGGGGGAACAGCTTAAATGCCATCGTAAGAATGTAACAAAACCCAAATTGTTACTTGGGAGTTTTGCATAGCCAATTTGTTTGCAAGAATAAGATCAAGCATGCGACCGATTCAAAATTGTGTTGATTTGAGTCAGCCCATGCAAACTGAAACCATCTAGTAGGGCACAGCAGCAAACAGACATTTGCGACCGTAGTGTATTCACTATAGGCAGACCCTTGTTTGAAATGTGCCAGCTCAAACCAGACTGGTTATAGTCACCGAATAGTAACGCCAGTGTATGAGGATCCTTACACGACAATACAGCTCCTATTGAATCGATATGCCATTGAATGAGCTGAGGATCAGATTTTCGATCGGGTGGCAAATATATAACGCCTACGCTGACGACCGAACACGATGTTTCGATGATCACCCATAATTGTTCAAGAGTGTCGAAGATAGGAGCGGTATCAATGTGGCAATTTAGATTGTTAGAAACAGAAATCAGTATGCCTCCATCCCGCGTTTTTAAACTAGATTGATGAGACCGGTCATTCCGGAATACAGTATAGAGATCGATCAAATAGTTGAGAAAATGCGGTCGTCGAGCCACGTTTCGGTGAGTACTCTTACGTCGTAGTCTCCTTCAGAAACCGTCAAAAAGAAGGAGTCCATAATGAAAATTGTTGAGTTTTTGCACGGTTTTGTGGTTGATCACTACTTTAAAGATCTTGTAAGAATACATGCAGTAGAGTTCGTTTTCAATTTTGGAAACGTTTTTCTTTGAATCCGCATTATTTGGAGAAAAGCGGTAGGCATACGAATGAAGCAGCAAACGAGAATACCAAAAACCACTACACCTTTTGTCATGCATGGTGCTAGAATGTTGAAGCACGTCTCTGCCGCTCCGAAGTGTGTGCGACACGACGATCAAGCGATGTTATCGTTATTCTGGTATTTCTTTTGGTGTGTACTAGAAATCTGCCGAATGACTGGTCACAAGAAATAATGTCAAATGTCTTTAGATTTTGGTCACCAACCAGTACATTTTACGTCCCTGGATTGGGTTGAGGATAAACACGTCACGAAGTATATGCTGGCGGGCAGGACCCAGCGCGTCCGTGGTAATCGACGGGGATGAGTTTGAGGTAGTCGACGAGTTCGTATACCTTGGCGCACTGGCAACAGAGGACAACAATACCAGCCGTGAGATTACCGCTAATTTGATCGGTTGTCCTCTACAGGCACGAAACGTGGACACTGCTAGAAGGGGAGCTACGAGCACTCGGAATTTTCGAGCGACGGGTGCTAAGATAGGAACCATCTTTGGCGGATTGCAAGAGAACGGTGTATAGAGGCGAAGAATGAACCACGAGCTCATGTGTCCCTACGGCGAATTGCTACATCCCATATGAGTCGATCGGTATCTAAAGCATGAAAATCCAGTCAGAATTGGCAGAGCTATTAGTGTTCAAAATCTTTCATATTTTTGTGAATCTAAATGATGGAATGACACCCTGCGGTAAGACGTAGTCTTATGTCAAAAATGCTAGTTCTAAATTACACGAAGAGACACAAACACACAGGATTTAAACTAAATCGGGACACTCTTTACTTGTACTTTTTAACATGGATTTATTAAATATTTTATTCGGATTGAAGGCCAAAGCTTAATTAAGGCAAACGCTTTAGCTGACTTCAACAATATATTCCAGTCGTTCCTTTAATCATTCGTATCGACTCTATCTTTTGTTTCACAGTTACTGGTCATTAAAATCGAACATCAATTACATTGAAACACATATACATTCTATGAATTGTAGCATTCATTGCACTATAGCGATCCTTTGTTTCCGTCTATTCCCGTTCATGTTCCCGTTCCTGTAGACTGCACAATGCACTTGCCCAACCTGGCACCGTCCGTCCGCCAACTGTGTGTCTGCAGCTATCATTTGTCCACGAGCCACTGCTGGCCGATATCAGCTGTCGCGACGAATAAAATCCAATGAATCACTTACTCCGTTAGCTGTTTCGAATCAATTTAACTTTAACAGAGAAATTACGCTTTTCTGTTATTTTTTTTATTCTTGTCTCTTGTCATGCATTCCCAATGGGCTACATTGTTCTTCACTTCACATGGGCCTCGAATGGACCAACAAACGCCGACGGACGAACGGACGGATCCATCCGACGAACACAAAACCGGACCTGCAACCGCTTCCGGCATCAACAACGGCCGGCATGCAGCTGCATCTATTTTTGATGCAACTGGGGCATAGATCACCGGCATTAACATGCGGATTGTTTCCGTTCGATTGGACACTCGTTTACTCGGTGAGTAGCGGCCAGCCAGACCGGGGGATATTTCTGTTTTGGGCAAAGGCCCGGCGCATCAATACTGAAGGAGAAGTGTTTTTCGGCGGATTTGTTTCAAAACTTCATTGTTGGCGTACATTCAACGTCAAACCGCTGGCTGCTAAACTGCTTGTTGGCAGTTTGGGTTTTAATTTTTTCTCTGACTGCTGCTGAGTTGTCGATGGTCAGTTAGTATGCAATGAAATGAGAATCCCGATGATAATGCTGACTTCGAGAATTTTTAGAATATGAATTTGGATGGTAAACATTTTGTTTGCATCAATTTAAGTGAACTGAACTGCAAACCACTTGCTGGCTGTTCTAGGTGACAGTTTTGAATAGGATGGGGTCCCCAGCTTTATCTCTCAGTGTTATCGTTCAGTGTTTAATTAAATGTGTGGCATTCGAAGTTCACTCATTGTATTTTCGATTGTGTTTATTTGTTGACCACGGCCAGTTCAATTTCAATACCAAACAAAACGAGCAAATTGATTTGCGTGATGTTTGTAAATCGAAAAGTTGCAGCAGATCGGTATTAACAGAGGAAAAGAAAAATACGAATCCCGCCATGATTTACCGAAAAGGTAAATTTTATCATTCGGCTGATGTTTATTTAATTTTAATTTGAATTAACACTTTCCAACGTACGTTAGAGTGGTTCCACTTTTTACACGATCAATAAGTTGCATTGTAACTGCGTCATTTTTTCGGAGATTATCTGGGAAGCTAGGAACCACTCTATTCTTCAGTGCTTCAGTGTACGATCCACACAACGGGTCTGCAGAGAATAATTCCGATTCAACTTTTTTTTTACCCCACAGATGATGGCCTCTTCAACAACTTACCTGCTCATATTGATCCAGTTCGAAAACTCACGTTGATTGTATTTGTAATGCTGCCGGGATTGCCGTGAAAATATTCGTGTGCATATAGCTTTTTTTTTTATGATAAACAGAACGATGAATTAAATTCCCTCTCCAGAGCCGCTGTTTATTTTGTTTTTGTACGTTTATCGTGTTGATTTCAGGAAGTAAAATGCTCGGTGGCTGTTGGTTGAAAGCACGAATATTAAGCTAGCAATGCTGAAAACAATCCCCTTTTGAGGATTGTCGTAATAAGAATTTATATAGTAATTAGTTATCTTGGAATTAGTTACGTTAAATGTAATGTAATATCAAAACGGTAGAGGATTCCCCAATCAATAAGATTTTTATTGGATACTTGACTGTTCTAATAATCAAAACTCCTTGTTTTTTCGAAATTCAATTTTAATTTAATTGTCATCAATCATCAATTATTTTGGATCGCACAAGTTTGAATCCCCTTTTCAATTTCTATCAGATATTACAAGCTTATTATTTCCATTAATCGCTAGCATAAATCTTGCGACAGCGGGAAAATAGATTTTAACAACCCTATAATTAACAGCTTTGCCTGTTTTATCGAAATTAACGCGTGCTTGCTGATAATATACACGCGCAGTTCCGCCGTGTCTTGGTAGAGGCGACACGGAAAATGTAAGTGAGTATCGAAGAATTGAGCTTTCCGAGCAAAACGGAACGAACGGTAACGAACGGACGATGTTTACCATCAAAAGAAGTTAATTTATGGTCAAAAGTTTTCCAATTAATTTTCACGGAATTGATGAACTCTCCCGCTGCTGGTTGGTGTGGGTTTTTTTCCGTAAGGATCGAAGGAAAACCTCTCTATATACAGTGTGATACGATTACGACGACAAAACCACTGACGTTGGTGGGGGAGAAAATTTCTGTCCTACCCACAGAGTTCAAGACACGGAAACGGTGCATAAGTGTGGAAAGCAGCCCCGCGGGGCTGTTGAGCTACAATTAATCAACAAAGGATTTATCGCTTTCCCCCAGATGAGGAGTGAAAATGCTTAAAGCATAAACAATCAATTTTAGAGATTAATGATTGGTGTGATCTTAATAATGCGTTTGTATAATTTTTTGTCAAGTACCAAGTTAAAAAAGCAAAACGCCAAAAAGGCAAAATACCTGGAACACCGAAACACATTCAACAAGCGAACCATCAAAGGAGGAAACAAACAGGCAAAAAAGCAATCGAATGCATTTATCTGAAATATCACCAGAACATTCCTGGGAAATTTCTCATTCCACTACCCCGGGGAAACCGAGTTGGGGGAAACTTTGCGCGAATAACAGCGTGTGGGATGTAATTTTACCCGTCCACCACCTGATGGCTGCATTGGCATCACACGCGGACGGAAAACGCGGACTCCCTCTCTCTCTCTCTCGCGTTCTGCCGTGGGCTAACCGGAGGACCCATTAACAGTTTGTACAAGTTCATAATGAGTGAGAAGAGTTTCCGGCCGCACGCCAGGTGAATCACAATCAAGCGCACAGTGAAGAATTTTCCCCCGAACCGGGAAACCTTTCGCGCTGCTCACGTCCTTGCCGCGCCGGGTGCCGGGTGTGGGTGTGTGACTCGGGACGAATATGTGCCGCTGCTGCTGCTATCGAAGCCAGGGGCAGAAAACTCAGCCAACCACTTCGTATAATGATTATAAAAGCGAGAAGCTCTTCTAATGATATATATTGTCGATGACGGTGTAATTAGGTATGATGTACGGCTGCTGCCGCCGGCAATTGCTCTCGGGAAGTTTTGTGTCACGTCCTGATGCTAAGCACGGAAAAGCGAATGGGTAACCCCTATTTCCGAAGGTGTTACACTGCTACCTGGTCTGTTGGTGATAAAGAATGCACGTGAACTTCCGTTCGAAAGCTCGCTATCCTTCCAGGTTTCGCACATAGTCTCACACTTTCCGTTCCGACAGCCATTCCGGTTTGCCCTGCTACTGTATTCCGGAAAAATATTCCACCCAATACGTGCGGTGAAAACTATCTTCCTTCGGGTTGGTGCATAGTTCTGCTGCAATCTGCGCCACCTGCCGGAAGTGTTGCGCTTTGGGTTGAAGGTGTGAAAAAGTTGCGCCAATTTGTTACCACCTACCTGGTACGGTGTGCACTGAAGGGATGTGATTCGGTTTTGCCTTGCCGGGTTTCTCTGCGAAAGTAATGGTTCCACACTGGACAGGACCGGAGAGCAAACGTTGAAAAATAAGAATTTAAAGTACATTTGGTGTTTCTGAGACGATTGTAGGAACAAAATTACGTTTTTTTACAGTTTTTTTTTTCTGAAAATTCACATGCATTTACACACACACACACACACACACACACACACACACACACACACACACACACACACACACACACACACACACACACACACACACACACACACACACACACACACACACACACACACACACACACACACACACACACACACACACACACACACACACACACACACACACACACACACACACACACACACACACACACACACACACACACACACACACACACACACACACACACACACACACACACACACACACACCGTGACGGCGCCGAAGGCAGTACAGACGGACGCCTGCCCGTTGACGGAATGTCGCAACGTGGCCCAGGAGGCCAAGGAAAGCGCTATCAGCAGCGGTAAGGCGTCGGCCAAGCGTCTGAGATAGTCCCCGGGGGATGGCACCCCTGGTGGCCCGAAAAAACGCCTGATCGATAGAAGCCCTCAGGCTAGCGGGTTGGCCGAGCTAACCGATGAACCAGCGGGAGGGGCCCGTGCCGAGTTGAGGGCCAAGAAAAAAGGCAGAGAAAGCTCCACTATAAACCTGATTTAATCCACCTAGTGGTGAAAGGAACCTTTGTTATACCGTCTTACTTGCTATTTGAGATAGAAATCGACACGTTTGGTTTATATGAAATTTTTGGAAATTGAATAAGTTTACAAAATTTGAAACAAATAGAAGCACTTATAAATTTTGATAGTTTCTTTTCTCATGAAATTGCTGAGTAAGTTGTTACTAATGAGGGTAAGTGCAAGTAAAAGTAAGTTGTAAGATGAAATATTATTGTTTAACATATACATTGCGTAGTAAAGGTCTAGTTAAAAGGTTTTGCCTTTCTACTATATAAATATATAGTATAAAAGTATAGAAATCACTTGGAAAACCGGAAATGGAAAGAAGGTCCTGCGGACCGAATGTCATATACCATTCGACTCAGTTTCGAAAACTGAGCATTTTCTGTGTGTGTGTATGTATGTGTGTGTGTGTGTGTGTGTATGTGTGTGTGTGTGTGTGTGTATGTGACGCTTTTAATCTCACTCACTTTTCTCGGAGATGGCTGGACCGATTTTAATGTTCTTAGTGTCAAATGAAAGGTCTAGGTGTCCCATTGGTCGCTATTGAATTTGATACTGATCGGACTTTTAGTTCAAAAGTTATGTATAAAAATATGAAAAATATGGGACTTCATTATCTCATAGGTCCCTTAACCGATTTGAACAAAATTGATTGCATATGAAAGAGGAGCCTTGCAAACCCTTAACTTCCAAATTTCATGACGATTGGGCTTGTAGTTTGAAAGTTACATAAAGAAATGTGAAAAAATAGTATTTAAAACATATTTTTGTAACATATAAGCATTAATTCAATGAAAAACATCACACATTTTATTATTATTTGAAAATTACTACTGAGATCTATCAAACGAAACCGAGTTATTTAAAATCGGACAGTTCATTCAAAAGTTATTTAAACTTTTACACTTAAGCACCGTATATTAAACCGTTAAAACGTGTGAATTCAAAACAAATGTTGATTGTATTCAATGTGTGTGATGTATGTGTAACTGGTACCTTGGTGTGTCTTTACTGTGTGTACCGGGAAAGCTCAGTAGCAAGAGACCCTGTGACTATGGTCCCAGGATCGGCTTACTACTGGGTAATCAGAGGGGCTTCGCGAACAAACGTGCAGTCGACTTTCACCTTGCTTGGCTTGGGCTATTGTGATAATTTGGTTTTGGAGGTTGAAAAGATTGGAATTATGAAAAACTATTGATTTTATTCTTTTCTATTGTGGGTGTGTATGTGTGTGTGGGTGTGGGTGATGGGTGAAAACCGGTACGTACCGCTGCCGCTGCTGGTCGAGTTTTCCGCTGCTGACTTACTGTTCGGGTGAGGCTGGGGAAGGCTGGGGGACGCTCTGCGCGACTCGCTGCTGCCTTCGCAAATACTGCTGACGACGCCGCTTGGTTTAAGGCGACGCTGGCCGGTGCTAGTCCGTTCGTTCTGGTCTTCCCTCTTTGACGAAGATCGACAGGCCCAGGACGATACCGGAATGACCGTGCCGAGAGGGGAACGTCCTCCTTAATAATTATGGCCCAAGGCCAGAGGACTGCCGCTGGTCCTTTACGGGTTAGACGTAGCGAGCATCCAGGGCTCGCTAGGCCGATCGTGTGCTGACCTTTCCTCGAACCGTCTCAACGGTTGTATGAATAAAAACGTGGATTAAAAGGTCCTGTGAGGGTGACAATGGATGATAATTATCCACTTGTATTACGGACAGACAATTCCGTTTTCAGGGTTTAATTGTTACCTGAATAAACTTAATTCCACCACTCACTACTAGCACTTGTTCTTACTTAAAAAGTATTAAGTCTTTTGCACACGACAACCAGATACTATCTGAGCAATGGAGGTTGCTCAAGCCACCAAGAAGCTTTTTCGCGGTAATTATAACCGCTAATGGCCGCATATTTCGCGCAGTTTCCATAGTGACATATCATCGTATACCAGTTTTCTTCCCGTCAGCTTTTCTGTTATAATCTCCCAGTGGTGACTGTCGTTGCACCACCCACTTGTACCCACTGTGTCACGTGTTTAATGTTTTAGTGTGTTGACAATATTTTACTTATTTATTTATTTGTTTTACTAACCTAACTAACCTATTTTAACAATTTTTAACATTTAACTAACCCTACTAACAATAACCCTAGAAACGTGAAAGTAAACAAACATCATGCACATATTAAAAAAACAGAAGATCCTGTAACGCACGGTTACATATGTGTGTATGTATGTATGTATGTATGTATGTATGTATGTATGTATGTATGTATGTATGTATGTATGTATGTATGTATGTATGTATGTATGTATGTATGTATGTATGTATGTATGTATGTATGTATGTATGTATGTATGTATGTATGTATGTATGTATGTATGTATGTATGTATGTATGTATGTATGTATGTATGTATGTATGTATGTATGTATGTATGTATGTATGTATGTATGTATGTATGTATGTATGTATGTATGTATGTATGTATATATGCATGTATGTATGTATGTATGTATGTATGTATGTATGTATGTATGTATGTGTGTGTATGTGATCCCAAGCAACAATGTGAGTTTGATTGTACTCTTCTGGTGGTTTTCATGACCAATTTTGGTCTTGAATGTCATCATAAGAGTGTAATAAAACTCAAATTGTTACTTGGGATGACAATTTGCAATTTTTAAATTTGCATTGAAATTCAAGAAAAGATGTTTCTCACTTTTCTGAATCAATTGTCTGAAATTTTTGAAGCCTCTTAGTGGAATACGAAATTTGAAATTAAAGAAAAGAAAAAACTTTTACCGACTAAATCCCACTATTTAATATTTATTCGCAACAGATACGTATACGCTTTGAAATAAGACGCTGTTGAAGCCTGCACGTCGTAGGCGAACTACGTATCTGTTGCAAATAAATATTAAATAATGGGATTCAATCGAAAAGCTTTTTCTTTTCTTTGATTTCAGATTTCAATTGTCATTTTGTTCACTTGCTGTTACTCACAATTGTACACGAAAAGCAAACAGCGAAGAAAAGCAGTTAATTTAAGCATGAAGGTATAGTGGTGTATAGGATTAAAAATGAGTTGATTTTTCCAAATAAATTTATACAAATTTCAAACAAATTTTGCGCATCAATAGATGCTCTTTTCAATCAATAGATACTAGAGCTTAGAAATGTTATATGAAAAATAGAAAGTAAACGTTGCACGGTAGTAATTTTGTAAGATTTGTTTTCGTTAATGACATTTTAAAGGACAGATGTCTTATGTCATGTATCATGTTTCAACAAATAAATCAAAAATGACAAGCACTGAAAATCATATCGATCATATTTCCCATTCTCAAGCATGTTTAAGGCGCAGCTTTTGCAACCCTCTTGTTTTCCTAACCCTCCAACATTGTAAAAACGATGCGATCAAGCTAATGACTATCTTTTCATGAAAGTACATTCAAAAAAAGCATAAGTTTTGATTTTCATTCAAAAATAATTATCTGAAGGAGCGCCAGCTAAGAAAAAGTTCAATTTCTCTTTTTCATATCTAATGCTCTATTCAGTTATTTTTTCTAATTCAGATATACTGCAAAATTGAAGCCAAGCAAACTAATAGTAAAATTTTGAGATTAATCATTTTGTTGTTGATATTCTTTGTCTTCAAAGGCGAAGTATAATAATAATTTTTCTGAACTCTTGTTTTTCAAAGATGCTAACTTTTGAACACATGGTATTAATTAATTATCAAAAAATCTGTTCTGAACACATATTTCATATTGTCAATTCAAAACAAGTTTCCTATGTGGCTCTGAAGCCCGAAAGTTTAGGCCGACCGATTATAAAACTAAATAAGGTGTTACAAGTATTTACGCACACAAGGAAAGAAAATTTAATTATTCTACGCAATACGTTGTGAATTTTACTGGCAAATAAGGATTTTGAGGAATACGGAACGGATATTTAAAAATATAGTCAAGTTAATTATACATAGATGTTCCTGAGAAATTAAATGATGATTATTGTGACAGTAGAAAGGCTAGGTCACGCCGCTAGGTGGATTAATTCGGGTTTTGAACTATGCATAATTTCCTGTAACGCCATTCTATTTGATTCACAATAATAAAGTTCTCTTGAATAAATTTCATCAATTTTTATGAACCTTCGGTTACTCACGTTGTTGTATTTTGTACACCATATGTAGGTTTTTGAATGCCATATTGTTATATAGTTACAAATCGTATATTTCGTATATACTAACGTATATTCTTCAATAAACTTGTTATGAGCAAAATGTCAGAATTATTCAATGCATTATTACTTTAAATTGTTAGGAAAATAGATTAGCATAAACCGACATCACAGAAACGAAGCAAGTAGCATGTGAGGTGTACCGCAATTGGCCCCAACTGGAATTTTCTTTCGTTTCTTCATATGGAAAAATGGTGTCTGTGTGCAGCAAAACTACCAGCAAATGTAAAATGTTTAAAATGTATCCGTCTGTTGGTAGTCGAGTAATTCGGGGTCAAAATCAGGGTATTTTTTATAATCAAAGTTCTACAGTTCGTAAACAAGGAAACATAGAGGTATACTATGTTCAGCAAAGTTGTGTATTTTTATTATTTATACAACTTTGTAATACATGAAAAAGTCATACAACAATTACAAAAAGAGTTAAAATAGAAAAACTGATTTTTCAAATTCATATACAATAAATAAGATCTCTTCGTTGAAGAGATAGAAGGTTACTGTCTTCAGCAAAATTTCTTGTACTAATATGCTCTAAAACTTTGCAGAACACATCAATGTGTTATATGGAAACTGAAGGAAAATAATTTTTTTATTTCACTTTTAGGGGGATTAATCAAAATTCAAATTCTACCAGACGATAGAGCTTTCAATTTCAAGTAACTCTTCCAAAGGTTCGATAAACTTAAAACCAAGTTTTCCTAGTAAAAACTCTAGTGCGCACGTTTTCTTTGGTTTTGGGCTATTGTGCGCGCGAGTAACTGTGTTATAAAAGTTGGCGCGAGTGTTCGAGGGTTAATATCTTTTGACCGGTAAAACCAATTCTTATGAAACCTCTCGTTTGATATTAAAATAATTGAAATTAGGTTATTTTTCTTGGTTAAAATCAATATAAATTATTGCTAATTTTGGTGTAGTGTATTGAATTACTCATAACTTTCAAATTAAACATCCAATCAAAAAACTATTCAATAGTGATCTATCCGGCTATATTACCTGCCAAATGAAACTAATAGCACGTAAATCAGTTTGGCCATCTCTGAGAAACAGGCGATCATTTGAACCTTGTCAAAACTGGTTTTTTAAGCATAACTTTTAAACCACTTGTTTGTTTTCAATAAAAATCGGCGTGAAGTTTAGCAATAGTAAGAGCTTTCATTTGGTACTAAGATCGATGAAATCGGTTATGTGGTTCCGGAGAAAATCGTGTCACGTAATTTTCACATTTTTGCTTATAACTTTTAAACTAAAAGTCAGACCTCGAAACCATTTAATAGTGATATACTAGGTAAAAATACCTTTCAAATACAAGTTATAGCAGACGAATCGGTTCAGCCATCTCCGAGAAATAGGCGATTGAAAATTGAAGCGCACACACATACACACATACACACACACACACACACACACATATACATTGCTCATTCGTCGAATCTGATCGATTGGTATATGTGACACGGTCCTCCGGGCCTCATATCGACTTCGTGTTTTTCGATCAATTCCTAAACCTTTGTTATATTGTATAACAAAGGTAAAAACAGCTAAACCGACAAGGAAGCGACCGAAGAAGAGCGACGCTCTTATCCTGAAAACCGACGGGTCGAAATACTCGGAGGTTCTGAAGACCATGACCGGAGACGCAGGGATCTGGGTGCGGACGTGCGGAGCATCCGCTGCTCACGCACGGGCAATCCTTGAGTTAAAGAAGGACGCCACGAAGGAGAGTTTCGCATATAAGTCCATAGCGAGTGCTCGGGGTCGGAGTGCAGGTACGTGCTCTCACACCAGAAGTGACTCACCAGCTTAAGAACCTGGATGAGATCACCGAGAGCGTGCTCATGCATTCGGAAGCTTATTTCTGGTGCTTCGAGCACGGACATAAAGGTTGGAACTGCAAAGGGCCAGATAGGAGCCAATTGTGCAGGAGATGTGGCAGTGCTGGTCATAAAGCGAGGGACTGCGCGGAGCCTCCCAAGTGCCTGATCTGTACCGGGACCTGAACCACTGCAGCACAGCTCAGCAGATGTTACACCAAGCAGTTTTTGAGTCAACAATGGACATTGCCATAATCTCGGGCCCATATCGCGTCCCTGCCTAAACGGCAACTGGGTCTCGGATAGGTCCGGGACGGCGGCTATGTGGACGACCAGCAGGTTCCCGGTTTAGGGGATTATGTCAACTGCAGACGAGGGATTTGCGGTTCCCAAAGTGGGTGGAGTGTTCTACAGGAGCTGTTATGCTCCGCCGAGTTGGTCTATCGAGCAGTTTACGCGGATGGTAGACCGAGTATCAGTTGTGCTGACTGGTCTAAGGCCGGTAGTTGTGGCGGGAGACTTTAACGCTTGGGCGGTAGAGTGGGGAAGTCGTCGCACGAACCATAGGGGTCGGATTCTGTTTGAGGCTCTGGCAAAGCTTAACGTATATCTGGCCAACGTCGGCACCACAAGTACCTTCAGTAGGAACGGTGCGGAGTCTATCATCGACGTGACTTTCGGCAATCCTGATCTGATAGGAGACTGGAGGGTAGACAATGGCTACACTCACAGCGACCATCAGGCGGTCCGCTATGGTGTCGGTCAGATAACGAGGCGGCAGGCGGCGAGTAGAGCCGACACTCCAACCACCCGTGGATGGAAGACATCATACTTCGATCCCGAAGTATTTGTGGCAGCGATCCGTAGAGAGTGTGGTGATCGCGGTATGCCCGATTCGAACGCTGGTCATTTGGTTGAGGTACTTTCGTGAGCGTGTGACGCTACCATGCCTAGGAAAAGCCGACCTAGGTATGGGAGGTCACCGGCTTACTGGTGGACAGCTGAAATTGCGGACGAAGGTAGGGCTGAAGCCATCTGTCTACTCGATACTGCCGGCTACGTGCTGAAGAGGGTTTTTCTTAACAGACTCGTACAGTACACTGGAGGTACAAACGGGATGTCAAGAAAACAATTCGGCTTCCGAAAAAGCAAATTTACTGTGGATGCCAATTTTTTTCTTAGTTTTCCAATGGTGGTCTTGAAATTAAAATCAGTTGAGGGCATCTTTGCGAAAATTTTGATTTTTTTATAAAATCCAGTATGGCGGTTTCATTCGAAATCCCTATCCTTCCGCTTTACAAAGTCATGTTGTTTGTAGTTTATTTCATAGCAAATTTTGGATATATGTATCACAAACATTATTTTAAAATTGTAAACCTAGCTACAAGTAATTGGTTGTTCTATTTAGTGCAATGCACAGCTAATTTTAGGAATGTTTCGCTTTCGGTTGGGGGGCTCATGGCAAAAACGGCGATTTTTTATGAAATCCAATATGGCGGCCATATCCAAAATGGCTAAAATAGAACCGATTACGCAGTCTACACGACGGAAGCACAGTGTAGCACTACCAAGAAAGTGTATCACGTGATGTATTCTCTGATACTGGAGCAACGCAATGTAATATTCTGTCTCAGGGCTACTCAGCCCCCACAATATCTGGCAGCACTGAATAACTTATACTGTTGGGTGTCTGATGGGAGGTGAACAAACAGTTTTGAGTTAACTGAAAAATGTCGAATCAAGAAAATAATCGGTCAGACGTCGTCGTTTTATTGCTCGCCGGAGCAAGCGTAAAGGAGGAAAACTATACTCGAAGGTGACCAAATCGGTCATTTTCGCATACTTCGGGAGTTCAATCTGACACCCTTAGTAATTTCAGACTCTGACTGCATGGAAGCCAGGCCCAATATGGACGTTCCATATGAGGTGATTGAAACAGATCGATGACACCCCGTTAGGCATACGGACGTTAGGCATACGGACGCAAGGCATAGTACGCTAGGCATAATGGATATAAGGCATACGGATACAAGGCATATAGACGCGAGGCCGAATGGACACGAGGCCGAATAGACGCAAGGCCGAATAGACGCAATGCCGAATAGACACGAGGCCGAATAGACACGAGGCCGAATGGATGCGAGGCCGAATGGATGCGAGGCCGAATGGATGCGGGGCCGAATGCACACGAGGCCGAATGTATGCTTGGCAAAACAGATATGTCAAAATCAAATCAGATCACTACAGACAAGGAAACAGTAAAACGATAGCGGCGACAAACGTTCAAGTTTAAATTTAAATTATAAGTTGTTTGTCATAAATTTCTGAGGATGGCTGAATAAAGTAAGCAGAAACGTTAACAATACTAAGTTAATTCAATAATTCACCGAAAAGAGTCAATTTAAATCTGATAAGAAAATTGCACGGTGATCAAAAAAGACCAAAAGAACAGATATGATAACGAGCCAAAGGTGGTGGTACGAAACATCCAGCAAACGACGTGCCATGCGGTAACCGCGTCGTCAAAGCAAAATTGATGCAATTACCGTTTGGCTCAATATATTCGTTCGAATGACTTTTTTGATGAAATGCAATGTCGCTTAAAACACTGAAAATTCCTAAAAATAAAAAATAAGAAAACTTATCCAATTTAATTCTACTATGTGTATTTTATTCAATGACAGATACGTATTTCGCCTACGACTTGCAGGCTTCCTCAGTGTCTGTTTTCGAAAAAATTCTGAAAATTCATCAGTGATGCGATGATAACTTTAACTAATTACTTTCCAGTTTCTATTTTTTTGTTTTATGCGGTGTTGGGTATTAGTGTTCTAATTTCCAAATTTTTTTATTAAGTAACCCTCCTCGACGATTTTATAACATTAGCCCGGAAACCACTAGCCCGAAAGTAACTAGCCAAATAGCAAACCCGAATGTACCATTAGGCGCTCCGCAAGGTTGCTGAATCTACTATACTGGTAAGATGAGCTAGTAAGAACGCACCAACCAAGGATCATATGCTCATGAGGCCTCGGTAGAGTTATATGTACAATTGCAAATTAATACAATTAGACGTAATAATTCTATTGAATACCAATACAATACGAATATGAATAGCAAAAATGTAAAAAATCCTTTGGAAAAATGAAATATTCGCAGGCCGACTACGCTTTTGATCATCTAGGATAAATTATTTCCATAATGTCGCATATTTTTTAGTATATTTCGCCATTTTCGCCGAAAGTACTATTTGGCGGAGAACCACCGCTTATTCAGTTTGAAAGCTGCAAAAAGCGGCTTCGCCGCTTTGTATTCAACAAAAGTTAAATCGATGCGAGGGCTAGGGAAAACTAACTAGAGGTCGGTAGACCTAGGAAATCGAATAGACCTAGATAGATGTGATTTCTGCGGGGGGGCTGCCCCCCCGCAGTGGCCGGCGCTTCCGACGGCGGGTCACCGGCGAACACTCGCCGTTGCCTGCGGCCGGCTCGCCCTGAATCATCCAGGAAACGTGCGATACTAACATGATAAAAAAGTTTCATATCTTATGACAAGCATAACTCATAACATGGTTAACCGAGCTTCCTTTTGTCACTTCAATTCAATTGAATTAGAATACGCCTTAAACATTTAGGCAAGTTCGGGCTAGTGTGATAAAACCCTCCGCAACACCCCCGTTACCAAAAAATCACAGAAAATGAAATTCGCGTTAGGCCAAGATTTGAATTGGATCTATAACGCTGTATAAAACTTCGAAATGAAATGCAAAGTCAGGTAACGCACATTGTGCCAGCAGAACACAATTGTGTCTTTAGCTTGAAAAAAAAACGAAAATCGGTTTTGTCATCGATGCGAGGACTAGGAAAAACTAACTAGGGGCAGTAGTCATAGGAAAGCGAACCGGTTCGCCCTGAAACATCTTAAAAGCGTTTGCAGCATCTGGCTAGTAAGCTGACTAGCCACTTCGGTTCTCACTGTTGTGCAGGTGGTCTACTGTCTATTCGGCCTCGTGTCGATTCGGCCTCGCGTCCATTCGGCCTCACGTTTATTCGGCCTCTCGTCCATTCGGCCTTGCGGTCACTCGGCCTCAGATCCATTATGCCTTTTGGCGGTATGCCTTCAATCCAGTATGCCTCATATCCATTATGCCTGACGTCTGTATGCCTAGCGTGCTATGCCTTGCGTCCGTATGCCTAACATCTGTATGCCTCGCGTCCCGTCCCCAAACAGATCGCTCAATGTGGAATAATGGAGGGCCCGATCTTCCATCTGGAACTATTTGTTTTTTTACAGATGGTTCAAAAATGGGGGCCTACACAGGCTCCGGAGTCTACGGACCCGGCATAAGGGAAACTATCTCATTAGGAAAGTGGCCTACCGTTTTTCAAGCAGAAGTATATGCAATATACATCTGTGCAACAATATGCTTGAAACTAGTTTGGGAGTGTAGCACAGCATTGAGGGAGCTCTCCCGCCAAAACAAAGTTTTATTATTTTGGGTGCCCGGTCACTGCAGAATCGAGGGCAATGAATTTACTGACAACCTAGCAAGACAAGGATCAGCTCAGCAATTTATTGGTCCTGAGCCGTTTCTGGGCACCTCCACATCTGCCGTGACAGGCGAACTGATGGCATGGGAAACGCTAGAAATAGCAAACTTTTACAAAAGTACCAGAAAGAAAATAATTCTGCAACAGATAGAGAAACAGACGTGGATGAGGTCCTGTGAAATTATTATGAACATATACGAATAATAAAACCCTGATAACTTACTAAAACCAGCATATATGTATGTAATTCATTTTGAAATAACCAAAATGCCCTACCAGACCCGGCCGAGATTTTTGGCACACTTATACTATATTCTATGGCGGTTCAAGCGATGCTATCTTTAGTTGCCAGTAGGTGTCTATTTATGGAAAAAATACTTGTAAAAACGGTAAAATTTATGCTTCAAAACAATTTTTAAAGCAAATAAAGCAACATATGATATTTACACCTTCTAGAAAGTTACGTATTTTGATAGTATCCAAAAGTTTGTAGAACATGTCGAACCTGTTAGATGAGGTTTTGTGTACAAAAAGTTAAAAAAAACTGATATTAAGTTAAGTCAATTATATCTCGTAAACCATATGATGCAGATACTTAGTATCTTCGGCAAAGTTTAGTGAAATTCAAAGTTCTACAACTTTGCCGAACACATGACCATGCTATCTAGTTCATATAAAAAATTAATTTTTTCAAATTTGTTATCCCCTTAACATCTAATTATATGAAAATGTCATTAGATGCAGAATACTTTTTTATGAAACTTCTCCTAAAATACCTAAGCTCGAAAACGTCAGGTAAAGCGGGAAAAGATTTTTGACCGCCTTTTTTCAGAAGGTCCCACTGTGCGTCGTCGGGCGGGATACCAATAGGACGCCTCACGCCATACTTCGGTCGCTCAAAGCTAAGATCATCGAGGTGATGAAATCTATGGATCAAAACACGGTGAAACGTGCATGCGGCAGTTTCCGGAAGCGTCTATCAACAGTCATTGAAAAGCAAGCTGATTTGTTTGAATGAAATAATTTACAATTCCCATATGTTACGAAAAAACATAAACCACAAAACATTCCTCGCATGTATGACTAACTGGTATTAACTTTCTAAAATATGTCATACTGCAAAAATTCGTCACGCACTCTGTATTTCTCAAGATTTGTTAAAATTCCACTTTTTTCTCAAACTGTCAGGCCCCATGGTGAACGAGGCGTCCCCTGTTTCGAGGTATTAAAAGTGTAAATCTCATTTTTTAACCATTTTCAACTAATCAAGTACAAAAATTCTAATATTTGAAGACCTCGTGTCAGCAGTGGCACCGTTTCAACGGGAATTACTCATATGCAAAATTAATTCAATAGGTGCCATTTGAAATTTCTGACCTAGTATGGAATAAATAATGTGTTCTTTTTATGGGGTACCGTCAAACGGGGTAACTTGCAACAGTTCTCAACTATTAGTGCAAGTAAAAACTTATCTGTAGTACATTTGAGGATATTTAATTAATACAAAGTTATTAGGTCTAGGATAGAACAATTTCACATATTGAGAAAAAATATGCGATCCATATTGGGTGTTGTAGAATTTTTTAACTAATTTGTTACTAGTAACCCCTTAAACGGGGTATCTTGCAACAAGCAATATTTTTTTGGAAATTTTGGAATTTAATGATTTGAATGAGTTTCTTTTGACTTGAATATGCAAATGATAATCCGACTTGCGATTTTTAATGCTTTTGCTATCAATATACGCATAAACGTCCTATGTCATGTTGGTGAAAATAATTTATGAGCCCCGTAACGGAAAATTACGAATTAAACTTTTTATATTATTCACGCAGTTAAGATTCCTTGTCTGGATCCGGTAGAACTGCCTTCTTTACGGATCATTCACATATTACGTAACGCACTTAGGGGAGCGGGAGTTGCGTAACTCATTACACGTCGTATATCCACTATGCAAAATCACGTCATGAAGTGGAGTGGGGGAGTTGAAAATCATCGATATCTTAGTTACGTAATGTATGAATGTTCATTACGTTACGAGTGATCATAATTAGACACTGTCATATTGCTGGTCGATTTCTCTCAGTGAGGATATTTTCTTTTTAGCCTCTTCTATAGCCATTTTCGGTTTATCCAAAGAAAAACTGGCATATTTTCGACTTACCGAAAGCATCTGACACTCTTCAATTGTACTTTAGTATTACTTGATGCAAAATTAAATGATAACTTGTCTCGTGAAGTTAACGGAACACAGCTTTTTATATCCACCAGCTGTTGCAAGTTACCCCGTTTGAGTGCTTGTTTTACGAATAATGTGGTAACAAGCAGGATAAACAAAATTAGTAATCATAAATCAATTATTTTGTTACTTTATTATTCATTTTACTATAAAAAATGTATGTTAAGCTTTTTTTATTTGAAGTGCTTGTGGGCGACACAAACGTTTTACAGACGAAAAATTGACGATGAGTTTGACATAATCTTGTGCGATTTTTTACAAATCACCAAAACAGCAAAAAATCACCATAACAGTATCCAAGGCTTCTTAAATCTGTTAACAACAAGTCTCAGTGACTGATATAGATTAAAAATTGAAGTAAGAGATCAAAAAGTACAATATATTGGATCGATATAGCGTTGTTGCAAGTTAACCCGTTTGACGGTATATGGATAAACTCCCAAGAATATTTTACTCCATGACAATGCCAGACCGCATGTTGTGAGAATAATGGAAATTTATTTATTTAAATTTTTATTATTATTATTATTTATTTTTTATTTGATTCAATTCGTCCGACTTTGAAATTAGATTGGACTGGGAAAAGCCACCTTGAGTAAATTACATACTCTTACTAACTCAAAGTGGCACAAAAACCCAGTGTCTTTTACATCGATACACAATAAACATACATAGAACAAAATCAGTAAAATAACTTAAATACACAAACCAACATTTTAAAAACTGCACCAAAAAGTAGCTAAAAGTCCATGCTATTTCCGCTACGATTGTACTCCAAAGCCATACGACGAACTGGTTCATGAAGTCCATATTTAGTACGGTGTGAATCGACGCGTAGGAACTGTTGGTTCCTTTGAGGCCGAAAGGGACAGTATAGCTGAAGCTGCGACAGAAAAGTAGGGCAGTCAAGAGCACCCAACGGGATCTTATGAGCAGTCTTGGCGATGATATCCTTCCGTCGCTGCTCAAGAGGTGCAATCCCAACTAGCAGACAAAGATCCTCATTAGGCGGAAGAGCATCAGGGTTTCTGCAGGGTAGCCTGCCGCAGATCTTACGTATGAAGTGTTTTTGTATTCGTTCAATGCGAAGTATCCAATAATTATAATAAGGATCCCAAACGGCACAGCTAGTCTCAAGAACGGAACGGACTAAGGAGCTCTACATACAGAGTACGTAGTGTGCCCGGATCAGAGAAATCTCTACCGATTCGGAAGATAGTACCAAGCAGCCGATACGCTTTGTTAATAATAAAGGTGTAATGTTGTCTGAACGACATCTGGCTATCTAGCACAACGCCTAGATCCGTGACGTCGTTACTCCGCTGTAGAGACGTTCTATTGACGCAGTAGTCGAACACCAGAGGCTGTTTTTTACGAGTGAAGCTAATAACGGTACATTGCTGAGTGCTGATAAGCATACGATTGGAGTTGCACCATTCCACAAACAAATCGATCAATTTCTGAAGCTGCAAACAATCTGTGATGGTTTCAATTGGCATATAAATTTTTAGATCATCAGCGTAGCACAGCCTTATTCCAGGAGTCAATTCACAATTCCAGTCGAGTGACGTCGTTCACGAACAGCGAGAATAGCAAAGGTCCTAAAATGCTACCTTGTGGAACTCCAGAACCATTCTGGAACAATCTCGATTGACTGGGACTCAATTTAACAACGATTTTATGATTGCGTAGATATGAGTTAAGCCATGAAAGTACATTAGTTGACACTCCTAATTTGTCGAGTTTAGCAAGCAAAATATCATGATTGACTCAATCGAAAGCCGCTTTCAAATCAGTGTAAATGGTGTCGATCTGATTGCCCGGCTCCATTGTACGCAGACAAAGCGAAGTAAACTCCAGTAAGTTGGTTGAGACTGATTGGCCGGGATAAAGTCCATGTTGTGAAGTAGAGATGTAGGACTTCACATGAAACAATAGATGGTCATAGACTGTGGCTTCAAATATCTTGGAGCAAGCACACAATGAAGTGATTTCACGGTAGTGCTCCACACTTTACTTATCACCTTTCTTGAACACAGGGAACATAAACGATGATTTCCACGTTTTCAGCAGTAACCAAGAAAGATTCAACTGAAATTTCATCTCTTGGAACGAAAGACAAAGCCTCGGTTACACTATCTAGTGAAATTGAATCAGAGTTGAACACACTCATAAAATATTTAGCAAACATAGCACATTTGCTATCGGTGGTAGAGGCTGCTTCATCATTCATAAACATTGTAGATGGCAAACCATCTTCCTTCCGTTTGCTATTAACAAATCGCCAAAAATTCTTCGGGCTGCCGCGGAGGTTACGCCCAATATTGCGCACGTAGTTATGTTGTAACATCTGTTGTAACAACTCTTTAATAGCGCTAGTGAAACCAGCAACTGCATCATCGACAGAAGAGCTCTCAGCCAAAAAGGACCAATCAGTATTATAAAGGGCCGCATCAATTGCATCGAAATCGCCTCGTCGAAAGTCGAGTGCATTGGAATCGAATTCGTCAAAAAACAAAGCACCGATAGGCTTGTCATATCTAACCACCACTGGAGGGTGGTGAGGGTCAATATTGCTAAGCTCGTCAAATGCGTTAGTTACTGTGCAGGCTACCAATGCTGACTGGTTAGCGAAAATAAGGTCCAAGAGCCGACCATTGTGATTGTGCACCGGATTGATCTGGTTAAATACTGAATACTAAAACTGAAATTAAATACTGAAATGGACTTCTGGAAAAAGTTCTGACTCACCCTCAATATTCACAAGATATCGCTCAATTGTCAGTATGTGTTGAATGAGTTTGTCATTGTTCTGATTTCTTTGGTTTTGGTCAATTTAGTGTGTTTGGCTTTTAAATTGTTTGGCGTTAGAAGTAAAGTCAAAAAAGTAATTCGCTTCAACCCTATAGTCTTAAAATAACCCAGAGAATGTTTTCCAAAGCAAACTAGAAAGATAGCAGCTCGTGTTCAATCTGCAACATCGACTGTCACAGTATAAACAGTAAATTTCAGAAAGTTTGAATAGGATTATTTCAACTACGTTAGTGAGTAAACGTATAATAGCTATAATGTTATTTAACGGCTCTTTACCGGTGACAGTAACTATACAGCTCGTTTTATTCCCATTTAGCTTCAACATTTCGCACCCGGTGCTAATGGAGCAGGAAATTAATAAAATGGAAAACTTTGCCTCGTGATGCTCCACCCGTCCCGCAAGATCTATCTTATTTGTGCAGAGTTGAGGAAATGGAGAATAAAGAAAAAAAAAGTACTGTGGTATTTCTTTGTCAACTGCTTCAAATACCGTACCTTACAGCTTACACCCGGAATGGTTCCTGGGCTGCACGCTTCAACGTGTAAGTGTGATGTTATTATTATTATTGTTATTATTTCAAGAAAGTGTACAGACTAACTTATACAGCTAGTTTATTTTAATAGCATTAGGGCGAATTTCCACTACGTGGTTGTTTCATTTCGTTTCGTTCTGCAGAATGGTTTCTCGTTCGCCGGCATTGCAAGCTTCGCTGCAAATGCATCGATAAAGAATTTCGGCATGTGCAGCTCGAATTGCACACCATGATCATTACATATATATATTTAGGCAAACAGAATTAGTTGGATGCTAGTTTTCCCTTACCGTAACTGCATATTGCTTTCCAATCGTATGCGAATCTCGGTCTTTCATTAAATAGTTTAAACAACACTTTGTTCATTCTAACACTATCTGCAATGGAGTACAATGCGTTGCGCACCGCTCTCTAAGCAGCAATAACAAGTGTCGCACTGTATGTTCTTCTACCCAATTGTCTGTAGTAAAACCGGAACGAAAAACTCTCTCAACCTTACCTCCGGCATAGAAAAAAATGCTTTGGAACAATTTTTCTAGGCAGTAAAGTTTCATTGCCCTAAAACCGTGTTCCGCTGCACCACAAGCATCCTCCCCCTCCCCATACCAAAGCTTTCGCAGCAGATTTGTTATTGTTCCAATATACTGGCTGACTGTATCCTGTCTAGTGCATCGCTTACAAGCGGACTGAAACTGGCACCAGAGTCGCTTTGATTGTGATTGCCCCATTGTAGCCGACCGTTATGGGAGCCTCTTAAAAACACATGTTTCCATTTGGACAAACATCGCATGGTCTGCCCCTGCTGTTTGGCAATCGGGGCGGGATAAGAGATTTCGGGAAGGAGATTGGGGAAGAGGGATAGCATAAGCCGGATCAGCCGGGAATTACGAAACAGTTCAATTGGAGGTGCTATTTGTTTGGCAAGAACGACGCTCCAGACTGCAGAAGAGCTAAAATTTAGCATAACGTTGTCGGTAACGTTTCAAAGGACTTCTCCCGATTCATCTTGGCATCTTCTCATGAAAACATGACAGTAATACCATGTCACACACGCAATCCTATTTGTAGGTATGTGTAACATCCCAGTTCAACTGTCGTAAAGCGAATTTGAGTCAGGACCAGAGCAGTACCTATACCGAAAGCGTCGGGTGTACTTACCGAAAAGCAAAGCGCCCAATCGAAAGAAAACATTCCGTTTCCAATGCTGGTTAGCGTGGGCTGCTGGAGTCGTCGGGAAAACAGTCGAAGCTGTCGATCGGTTCCGCTATCGCCGGTCGCCGCCTCCGGATTTCGTTGGCGTGGTGGAGGCGGGCGGTGGGTGTCCAAGTAGCTATAGCAGTAATCGCCATATCGGTGAATGATGTTTGCGGTTCCGAGTGGGATGCAGTGAGAAATTCGGTGCGGTTTGTGTTGTATCGCAAACGTCAATCGGGCGGAAATGGTCGGGAAAAGGAAAATCGAAAGACTTACTATTAATTGAAAACCGAGGGATTTCGGTCAATGATGATATCATTCGCCGTTGATTGCTGGTAATGCCAGCAGTGCTGGGTTGTGGCGGTGGTTGCTGCTGCTGTTGCTGCTGCTGGTGGGCCGCAGATCTATGTATTTCAGGTCGAGCGGTATTTATTTGAGTCGTGTCCAGGAATTGATTGTTTTCGGGTTTTGTGGGGGGTTAATGTCGCCGCTTGGACGGAGAATGAAGCTTCGTGGCTTCATTTTAGTTATGATTGGATTGAGACTGGATCAATGAAGAATGAAATGGATTATGTTGGGCGTTTCGAGACGGAGTTGAAATTTACTTCTTTATGGGGTAATTTAACGTATTATGGATTAGTGCGATTAATTTCAGTGCCAGAAATAAATAGGTGAGCATTTCTAAATATTTTAACTAACTCAATATGACACCACTTCCATTGCTATTTTGACAAAAAATATGACCCGAGCGCGGAAATGTATAACAATAAATTTAATTTGGGAATCTAAGATTTTTTTTAAGTCAGTCGGAATCGTATAACTGCCCTCCGCTTTTGTCGCTGCTGAAGTTGTACAAATGAACAACATCTACTGCAGGTCAGCCAATTACGGTCTACATGAACCAATTTGCCAGATGAGCCTGGAATACAATCGGTAAGGAAATAGCTAAGACGAATTGTATATACAGTTGGATTTCGAATTTGGCAACAAACGCGTGTCGCCTATGTTGCCAAAATCGAAACCGTGCCAAAATCGAGACCCTTTTTTGATATGAAAAAATTGAATGTAAATGCGTTAGAAATTGAGTAAATATTTTAAACAACGATTGCAATCATTTTATGCTTGAAATGTCCACCACGAGCTATCCGTCCGGTGCAAGTAATTTTTTGGCAATCTGTGGTAAGACCTAGTCCTACGGCAATAAAAATATTATTGTTCGAAACATTCTATAACAGTAAACTTTTTCTCATGAACACACTGAGGGCATCATTTTTATGTCATTTAAAGCATGTATGCGAAAACTGACAAATATTTAAGCATATTTTTGTAAGGGAAATATTTTGTGTTGCCAAAAACGGATACTTTTGTTGCCAAAATCGAGGCATGCCAAAATCGAAATTCTACTGTAACAGTATCATAATTTGATATTGATTTATAACACAACATATCGCCCGGGTGTTTACTATAACCTGCACTGCATTTCTTTATGCTAATATCGCTATTGAGTGAGCGATAAGCTTATTTTTTGCGGGCATTTAGTTCCAACAAGGTGTTTAAAGAGTATGCATTTTTTAACTGTTATTGTTTATAATTTTCCAGCTGTATAATACTGTCACGTGTGAGCCATGATTAGAAAAGGTCACACAAAACATTCGTATTAATTTTAGTCGAATTCAGCAAGATCTATGCATTGAGTCCACGAACGCTTTGGTAGAACATAGAACTAGATATGATAAATGCCATAATTGCTGATTAGAGAGTATAGTGTTTAATACGGTAACAGAGTAAGTCTACTGTGTACGCGATTGAAAGTATTAACGGTTCATTAAAAATCTATATGTATGAAATTTTGTTTGTCCACATGACCCTTATTGACTCGGAAACTACTGAACCGATCGGCGTGAAAATAGGTATGCAGAGGTTTTCGGGGCCGGGTAAGGTTCTTATGATGGTTCAAGATCCCTCCCTGCTCTGGAAGGGGAGAGGGCTCCCATGCAAATGAAACACAGCGTCCGTTTTTCAAAGTCACGATTTATTTTCATAGCTAGGAAATGCTAAACTTCGAATTAAGAGAATCCCACGTCAAGTTGTATCACGGAAAAAACGCTGTAGAAAATTACTTATTGGGTATTTGAGTAGAAGTAGTTTGGAGTGTATTGTTTACACTGTATTTTTATCGCTGTCAGTTTTTTGAAAATTGGAAAAAATGGCGTCACCCGAAAAGGAACATCACGAATTAATTTTGGGCATAAACCTGGAAAATCCTCAACTTTCTCATCTGGACATCGGGAAATCGGCCCGTGGAAAAGTCACGGGCCTGGAATCTGTACACCCAGATGCTGATGAAGCCTCATTGTCTCATCATGGATGGTGAGACTCACGTCAAGGCGGACTTCCGGCAGCTTCTGGGGCTACTGTTCTTCACCGCCCAGCACAGGTTTAATATTCCGGAGGAAGTAAGAAAGCAGAAACTTTCAAAGTTTGCCAAGTAATATATGATTTGGCAAGCGATTTGCTCAAGTGGCAAACTCAGTGCTCCGTTCGTGACTACCGGAACTGTGGACGGGCAGATCTACCTCAAGTAATTGGTCTAGACTAACTTTTGGAAAGGGTTTAATTTATTTTCTCTTTTTGATGTAGAACTACGTCTTACGGCAAGGTTTGTGATAGGGTGTCATTCCAAAAAATCGAAAAATGCGACCGTCACGAAAAAATGATGGGTTTTGAGCGCTAACAGCTTAGCGATTGTTGTAAAGATATTTGAAATCAATCGGAAAATCGAATTGGAGGATATAGAAAACTATAGTTTGCCGTGATTTTTAATGCGCGCCTTCGATTAGTTATTAGAATTTGAGTTATTTAAAATAACTCTAACTCGGTCTAACTAGAAATTCTCGCTTCGTGATTGATTGGAACAATTTCCAATTATTTCCAATAACTCTTGGTACTTAATTTCAATAATCGTCACATTGAAACATTGGCTGCCGTGAACCACTGATAGCGATTAAAACCAAGTTAACATCAAATTAAACACTAATTCGCCGCTACAAATACATAGGAAAACACATTAAAACTAAACCCAACGTTTTGTTTTAATAACCATTAACCCAATGGCCCAATAAACTTTATTGTGATCAGCGGAGAACAAAAACCTTCTATATCTTCACGGGACGGTTTCTGGTAATTGACACAGCTGTTAGGAATGTTGGCATTCTTCTCACTTCTTTAGGGCAATACAACAGTTTGAGTGTTTGGCAGAGCACCTCTAGCAACTCCGAAGAAAAGTTTGATCATTTTTCCATCAATACGGCCAGTCAGCTGCGGAAGATACTGGTCTTCTCGTTGTCACTCAATCTGCGCTGCCTGCGGGTAAATCCAATATTTCAGCTGCGAAATCACTGTTGCTGGTTCATGGGCGCACGTAATTTTGCTTTCTCAGCAAACAGTGCCTACCAGGAACTGCAGACCAACGGGACTTTCCTATTCCTTGCTTTGCCAGAGGCAGCCACGTAGCCAGAGGTGGGGGCCAGGAGCCCTATCTTGGCTCCTAATGCATTATATGCATATCTTACTGCTTATAAATATAATAAATTACAATATATTTAATGTAGTGTAGTTCTAAACGAAAAAATATGCATATAAAACAGTTAAAATCAAAATTGGGCCCCCGGGCCCCCCCTTCTGGCTACGTGGCTGGCCAGAGGGATGTTAGACGAGACGTTTGAAACGGCAAACAAACTGATGAAAATGAAGCCGATTTTTGACTAACCCTTTGTTATACACTAAAGTAACAAGCGGCTGAAAAGGTAGTAACTACAAAAAGCAGAAATGACGAAACACGAAAAAAAGGGCCGGCCTTCGAAGATTTACTTTGTTCGAATAAAACAGGGCCTACTGCTCGGCATAGTTATATGTTTCTGTAAAGCCATTGAACCGGTAGGTGTGCTCGGCGTCGGCATCAGTGCAGCCGCTAAGAGGTTTGGATAAATACCAAAAGAAGAAGAACAAGAAGGCTCGCAAAGCTGCCTGAGCATCCCAATTTGTTCAATACGTTCAACGATCGCCTTTCTCGAAGTTACATTCAAGCAACTGTTGTTGTTAATAATATTGCAAGTTGGAGTTATGATGATAATCGAACAATTACTCCTTTTAAGGACCAGCACATGATAATTGGGGATTTGATTGAATTTTCTCAGCCCCTTTTCAACTAAACAATCCGCCAGAGGTTTGGTAAAACATATCACCACAGACTAACAGACGTAACACTGAAGCCTCATTCCATCGCCAATAAAAACGATCATTTCAAATGTTCACTTAAGTCAAGACTCAAACAACAGTCGCTGCGCGAGAACGCCGCTCACTTGCGCTGGCGCTGTTGTCAGATAATACCTATACAAGTAAATTTATAGCATTGCTAAATTTATAGTAAGCTGCTTTGCGTAGCGCAAAGACTGCACCAGGTGATGCTAGTGCTTTTTCTAAGTTTAAGGGGGGGTCATTGAAACGATGTTTTGTTAGAAAATTTGTTCGAAGTGTTACGTCTGTTAGTCTGTGATATCACCAATGCTGAAAAGAAGCGAAGGCGCGTAAAGTGTAGCTGCTGAGACTTCTCGGTTGGCTCGTTATAACAAACCTTTACCGATCACTGCTCGCGAAGTTCAAACTTCTTTTCACTGCCGGGTGAGTAGGCCAAACACGCCGTTCCAAGAGAGGTACCAAAGCAGTCAATAAATATACCAGCTCCGAACAAATGTGTTCGGTCAAGCGTTCTATAACCATACAACGATTGGCCATTTTCAAGGCCAAATATGTAAATGAAGATGTGATTGAATTTTCTCACCAACTCATTTGACCTTATATGATAAAGATGTAAAATGATCTGAAACAGCACAATTTCCTTTATCAAACCATAGTAAATTAGTTGAACGTAAACAATGATCACGATATTACATATTTAGTATTTAGTTTACATAATTGTAGCATAAAACACTTTTATTGAAGCAATTATGCTACGGAGTTGATGTGGAAGCATATTTTTCTATTCTCTATGTAATGAATTAAATGCTGGCACGGTAAATTCATGTGATCTCTCGACTCGGCGAATTTGATGATACGGATATGAAAGGTCTAAAATGTATGTTGAATTCTAATCCAGAGAACTACTAAATTACTTTATTAGGTAATATTATTGCTATTTTCGATTGTTTAGGCCATTCCAAATATTTTAAAAAGTTTTTGTCCCTCCGGTTTTGGGCCACTTAAGCGGGGGGCCGAAAAAAAAACAAAGTGAATTTTTTAATCGAGTAAAAAGAATTTGGATTTTAGGTATTTTTATTTTAAGTGCAAACGTGAAAGCCGAATCTATTCTTGCTTTTAATATACACGTTATTAATTTCCATGAAAAAAAAAGCCAAAACGAAAGATAATTTTTTTGGCCGATTTTCGGAAATTCCGCCGTTTGAATTTCCATTTCTATTTCATGCTAGAAGCGTTAACTCAACTCGTAAACTCATATTTCTAGTTTTTCAGGCTGTAGAGCCCACAGACAATTGATTTTATAAAAAAAATTTAACTCATATCCTGCAAATAATTTTTTTGCCCCCCAATTTTTCAAGCCAATTTCCAAGGGGGGGGGGGGTGACAAAAACTTTTAAAATGATTTGCAATAGCCTTATTGAATGAGCTTAATTTCCCTATTGCCAATCATCTATTTATATAAGTCTCTGACAGGACGTCATAAGAGGCTTATCGGTACCTAAAACCAGGTCCCTGACAGGCCCGCATGCTTTCGTAGCAATGGGTTGTATTCTCAGTCACTTCACTGGTCGACTGCTGGACTGCTCAATTGCTCAACTGGACGGTCGAGTAGACTGCTCGACTTGATTGCCCGACTGGACTGCTTAACTGAACTGCTCGATTGAACTGTTCGATTCGACTGCTCGAATCAACTGTTTGATTGAACAGATCGACTTGACTGCTTGTCTGAACGGCTCGATTTAATTGCTAGAGTGGACTACCCGACTACTCGATTCAGTTGCTTGACACATTTTATTGACTACTCGACTCGACTGCTCGACTTAACTGCACGATTGAACTGTTCGACTGGACTGTTCGATTCGACTGCTCGACTGAACTGCTTGACTGGACAGCGTGATTTATCTGCTCGACTAGACTGCTCGACTCAACTGTTCGAATCGACGCTGGACTTAACTGCTGGATTCAATTGCTTGATTCCACTGCTCGACTGGACTACTCGACTCGATTGCTCGAATGAACTGCTCGACTAGACCACTCGATTTGATTGCTCGACTCAACTGACAGCTTGATTCAATAGCTCGACTTAACTTCTCGACCTAGCCACTCAACCCGACTGCTCGCCTCAACTGCTTGACTTAACTGTTTGATTCGACAGCTCGACTTAACTGCTCGACTAGACTACTCGACTGAGCTGCTCGACTCAACTGTTCGACTTAATTGCGCGACTAGACTACTCGATTCAACTGCTCGACTGGACTACTCGACTCAACTGCTCCATTAAACTGCTCGACTCGACTGCTCGGTTCAACTGCCAACTCGACTGCTCGACTCAACTGCTCGGCTGGACTGCTTGACTGAACAGCTTGATTTAACTGCTCGACTAGACTGCTCGATTTGACTGCTCGACTTAACTGCTTGACTTCTGTTTGATTCGATAGCTAGACTTGACTGCTTGACTCAGCTACTCAACTGGACTACTCGACGAATAAACCGTTCGACTGGACTACTCGACTCGACTGCTCGAATGAACTGCTCAACTCAACTGTTCGGCTTAACCGCTTGACCCGACTGTTTGACTCAAGTGCTCGACTAGATTAAACTTCTTCGCAAACACTGGCCAATGGAATGTATCCGCAGTTTTCGGAATTCTGAACAGACATTTATATTTTCCGAATCGTAAGGTTCGGGCTCAACTAGTCATAAATAATTACTGTCGACGGCTGGAGCGCACGAACATACGTACGAACGTACGTGCATACGAATGGTTAGACTGGAATGATCGAAACGAAATAAGAGATTATCTAATAAAGGGTGTCGTGTACTGATAGTTGAATTGTCAAAACACTTGGGCGCAAACCGAGAGTTATGGTGGGTTAGAGTCCCATTCAGTCTACCATTCTTCCTCACCAAACGCCTTTAACCCATTATAACCCAGCGTATGATATATCATACCTCGTCTTCAAAACCTGTTTACTGCTGAATTTCAATAGTTAGCATTGTTAATATATCACTACAAGAGAGATAAGACATCAATCTGATGTGTGTGTGATATAATTTGTCAGTATTTGTCATTTCACCTGTATTTTCAACAGTGCAAAGTTGTGACAAATGGCGGAAAAAAAGTTGAAAAAATGGCGAAAAAAATTTTGTCTCCAAAACGCATGAAAAAGTCTACATTTAGTGACGAAACATTACCTGACATGTAAATTAGTATTTATATGTAAAGTCTATCACAAAATTAAATAAGAAATCTGTAAAAAACTTTGTAATTTGTTTGTTTGAAACTGAGCCTATAAAATATTTAACCTGCGATATTTTGGCCTTGAAAGCATTCCAAATGACGATTTTGCGTTTCCCGACACATTCGAGCCATAATATAATAGATTACAGAGTTTCACTTCATTTGGTCCAAATTTAGGTATACCCGGGTCATAATGGGTTAAAAAAAACACCTTAGGCCATTACAAATATTTTAAAAAGTTTTTGTCCCACCGGTGTTGGGCCACTGAAAGGGGGTGGCGAAAAAAAAACAAACAGAATTTTTTAATCGAGCAAAAAAGTATGGATGTTGGGCATTTTTATTTAAAGTTTAAACGTGAAAACCGAATCTATTCTTTTTTTTCATGCAAAAATCTACGAACAAAAAGACAAAAACGAAAGAAAATTTTGTTGGCCGAGTTTCGGAAATTCCACTGTTTGAACTTCCATTTCTATTTCATGCTAGAAGCGTTAACTCAACTCGTCCACTCATTTTTCGAGTTTTCAGGCTATAGAGCCCACAGACGATTGATTCTATAAAAAAAAATTAACTCGTGTCCTACAATTATTTTTTTGCCCCCCAATTGTTTATGCCAATTTACAAGGGGGGGAGGGGGTTTACAAAAACTTTAAAAATGATTTGCAATAGCCTTATTGCGATTCCTATTTATAAATTGACCATAAATGGAGAATGAAATACTTTGAATTACATTAAATTTTGAATTCCGAAACGGTGTACCCATGGTTCTTGATCAGGGATGGAAAAAATCGCTTTTAGCGATCAAGATCATAGAAGCGATCAGATTCAGATTGATTGACATCACTACTTGTAAGTGACAAATACTTTGTCGCTATCCGTACAGATTATGACAAACCTCATATCAGATCATCCCAAGCAGCACTTGCAACATCTTCCATGTTGCTATTAAGTCTTGTTTAAATTGCAAAAAACTTCACCGGTTACAGTATTGAAACACGCAACAAATAAGCAACTTCATGTTATCAATACGTTGGATTCAAGTTATCCAATACTTATACTGGCTATCACAAATATATTAGTCAATATATAATAACATGAAACTTCATCGCAACATCGTGTTATTATAATGTCATTGCTAAACAATAATGTCACATGATGTTGCATCATGTTGATTACGGCATATTTTTTAATAAAATGTAACCAAACATATACAATCAATGTAACATCATATTCCGCCATATTTTTATGAAAAAATATTTTTTAACGAAGAAATGTTTTTATTTTAATATGGCATGGCCATGGCATTTACTAAGATATTATTTGATTGCAGTATCTAGTTCGATTTTACACCGCATTTTTCCATCGTAAATGAATTCTTAATCTGGCTGGTTTAATTCTTTTAAGTTGAAAATTAATAAATTAATAACTTTCACGAGGCGCTTCAAATAATACAAAGCAAAATAATATTTTGCACGATAAATTTTGAATGGCATGAAGATTAGCTCATAATAGGCCCAAAAAACTAAAGTTTTGTTTCGTATTAAGGATATTAATGTAAATAATTTTCATTTTGGAGACCAGAGAGGAAATTTCTTTCCCGGTTCCCGCTAAACATAATTCGCGATTATGAAGTTGCTCATAATTGTTTGGTTTTTGTGGAAGGAAAAAAAAGAACAAAGTATTTTTGTTTTTGTTTTCACGCAAGTTTTGACAACGCGATACAGGATTTCATGGGAGTGCAAACAGGCTTAAAATCTCTTTTAGTATCGAAATCGCGAATGGATAGATAACGCGCATTGATGTTCCAATAAAACATCTGTGTAACAATTGGTTGCATATAGGCTCCACCTCTTGCGCTTTTTCAATCACATAACAGTTCGATAAAGGTAACTGATGCGAACTTTTACCATAGTTGAATGTTTCAATTATAGTTGCGTAACCCTTCATGCAACAAATGGTGCTGCTTGGGATGTTCGTAGCAATATTGCGTTGAGAAATGTAACAGATACAGACGATTGGTTGTGTGCATCGTATGAATCACAATACATACAACATGTGTGACCTTTTTTCTCGCAGCTAGGTAAGATGTAACACTGTGATCGACTGCTGAGACTGTTTGTCATGATTTGTACGGATCGGGATCTGTGCGTGTGGCGATAACTCACAGATTTTATCAAAATCACTGATCTTCCATCCCTGTCTTGATATATTTTCTGACACAGATATCGTAATCCAAAAGGAATTGGGACTAAACTATCTCTGAATCACCTGCGTTCGTGCTTTTATTAGTGCGGATAGTGCAACAAAGAGGCGTCAACCATGCGGACGTGTCTTGTGCACAACCCCTCTGATTTTGTTAATTAAAAATATAACTCGAAAACTATAGAAACTAGAAAAAAGTGATCTATGGGTGACTTTTAGAAAATCTTCTGAATTTTCATAAAAAAGATTTTCCAACAAAAGCCATCTCAGGAATTAATGATTTTTTTTTGAAGATAGATAATTATATGACCTACAATTCTTCCATGCATCGCAAAATGGACATATTGAGGGAAAAAAGTTTTTCTCATAGATCAAATTTTTGTAAATCCTATAGTTTGCGAGTTATATTTTTTATAATAAAAATGAGGTAAAAATTGAGCCCTTTCCAAAAGTTAGGCTAGACCAATTTTCGAAAAACTAAGTAAGCACAGCTATTTATTTACATGAACTCTTTTCAAACAAAAAGTTTCATTGAAATCAGAGAGGGTGCTGCCAAACCCATAGCCCAAACCCCCATACCCATTTTAAGTTCAATAGAATCAAACAAGCATTGAATTTTTTTATAAAATTTTAATATAAATTGAAATTATAATCTCTGTGGCAACAATAATTGTCATTATTATAAATTGAAATTGTTTCTTTAAATAGGTAAGGGTAAAAGACAATTTAAAGATTACAAAGTCATGCAATTCAATGTACCTTTAATAATGTACCTTTAACGTGCACAGGATACGTTGGAGATCTCTGGACTAACCAGCTGATTATACTGCTAACGCGGGACGAAACCTAAGGGCATTCATATTATTTTTCCCTATTAGGGTCAAGGCTTCCTCTACCTTGCTAATGATGGTTCACCTTCTGAGGTGTGAAATTTTACGCCCACGTTAATTTAAGGGTTCGTTAATTCTCACAACCACCACGTCGTCGTATGTGACGTCGTCCGTCCCTTCAGGTGTTGGATAATATGTTGCGCGTGTAGGGATTTTTCCAAAGTGATGAGGAGGCATTCGCACTTCTCATCCTTCTCTCGCTGATAATGAATCGGTTGTATCCGAGTTCTCACTTGCATTTCCCACTGAGGAACAGTAGGATGTCTGTTCTATTTGCTGTTGCTTTTGGTTTGATTTGCATTCAACTGGCATATGAGTTATACGGATTTTCGTTGATAAAACAATGAGTTTAAAGCAACTTTTGCTTGACCTAGTAAGTAATATATCTTTTATTCCAAGTCGTACACAAAGTCAACCCATTTGCATAGCCAAATACTATCGATTGGTAGCATACTTGGTTCATTGGAAAATGCAACCACATGGACTATCGGTCCGGAAAATCAGCAACACTGAGCCCAGATGCTCAGCAGCGAAGATTTACTTCGGCAGCCAAATGTTACAGCTAACTGGATGTGTGGTTGTAAAATAGGAGAGAAAGATTAGCTAGGAGAAAAATGCAAATGCAGCCAGCAGTCGATCGTCCTGCCAAATCGTCCGTAAATTTGAGTAAGCGCAACGTTCGCACAATCTTGGCCTTGGTCGGAGCAGCAGAGTGCCACCGTCTGGCTGAAACGTAGGTACAGAGTGATGCTGAAGTAAATCATAATATTCGACATTGGCAGCTTCAGTAGTCATTGAAATATAATAAATAGCTGCCATCCGAAAACGCAGGCAGGGCAACAGGATGGTTTGGGGACTCCGTCGAAATGGGGCTCGGCGGCGATGATGGTCCCGAGTATAGCGAGTGAGCGCCAGCACCATCGTGAATGGCATGAAGCCAAACCATTTCCTGGAACGACAGTACATATTGCTCGGTGGTTCGTAAAATTCTCTCGATATTAAACCAATATTTCAATAAAAATGTCATTTAAAATAGTATTTGCTTGGGGGTTTTTATTCTTCAGGTTGCGGTTGCGGTTGCGGTTTGCTGGGTTGTTTTGCCAAATAGTGGATAAATAGTGAAATAGCCGAATATAAAACCGAGATACTAAATGTTTTAGTTGTGGTTGTCTTTACCGCACCGCGTCGAAATGCTTTCCAATTGTTAGCTGCTCGTTTTCGCATAAACATATAATCCTGCTTCGTTTCAAGCAATTCAAGTTTCAAGCGTTTCAATAATTTTATTGGCTTTTATGACGAAATGATTGAAAAAAATGATTGAAGGGAAAAGCTATAAATTTATTTTTATTGGAATATTTTGTTCAAATATGTCAATCTTCGAGGATCGAGTTAAAACTTTTAATTCACTATTTGATGTATTGTGCGTAATGAGAATAAATGTAAGTTTTTCTTGAAGCAAATTTGCCGAATTTTACAACTTTTGCAACATCAAAAGTGATCAAAAATGATTGACAATTCCATGTTACCTCCTTGAAGAAACAAAAACAGAATACTAGGATAGCCAACATTCCCATTTTGCTGTACCTTAAGTGACGCGCCATAAGGAGATAAAATCTTCTGAAAGGTGCATTTGAACAGCGTACACACCTCTACCTGGTGATAATCATCAAGCTAAACTGTCAACTGTCGGAAAGAAAGTAATAAAAATGAAACATTCCGTAAACGTTTGCTCTAACCACTACTGGGAGCATTTCCCGGTGGAAACTTCATTGTAGTAGCAAGGATATTTGGAATGAATCGTCATGAAATTCTCCTTGAATTACGTGTAACATAAATTCTGTTTTTTTTTTTCAGTAAATAGTATAGATTTACTCGCCCAATAGTAATGGACCTACACGAAGTAAAACGATAATGATAGCCCCACCTTACTCATCGACTACACAGTGGTTGCACTTTTATTTCTGTCCGGTAGCATCAAACGAAGGGATAAACCGTAAACCGAATTCGTCCTGACACTCGGACGGGCCAGTATTGCTTTCACCAAAGCAAGGCATCATTCTTCTCAGTGCTGCAGATCCAATGGCACATCAGTCGCAGTCCTGGTTGTTGCTGTGCAGTATCATTGGTACTGGAATCCCGAGCAAAAGAAACGAACAATTCATTTTACGCGTCTCGACATCGAAATCTGTCAGGGCGAGTAATCTAGATCCTTGCAGCTGCAACAGTACACTCCTGGCATGTTGCGGTTTCCTGTGGCACAAATTGGATGTGAAACGAACTGTTGAAGTTTTACGGTTGCGCTGAGAAATTGGTTGGATTTAAAATGGGGTTTGTGAGAAAAAGGAGTCCAACGAAAATCTCTAGTCTCGTTAATTTTCGCTCGATTTGATCGAAACTCGGAACTATAAATATTTGGCATTATCTTAATACTAAGCTCGTCACGGTCGAATCCAATCAAATAAAATCAAATAATCATAAATTTCAAACAATAACAATCATTTTTGAAGGATTGTTAATTTAGACGTCAATCGGTTTCCCCTTTCAGCACTAGAATTATGACAACCGATTTTCACATCAAATATTGTCAGTCAAAGGATATATCCGATTGAGCTTATCCTCACGCCGGCTTTGTGTGCCAAACGTGTGCCAACTGCCACCACTCTAATGCGTCGCGTCGACCAGGCCAGTTCATATTTCCAGTCGCTTAAAAGCCTGTCACGTAAACTAGTCGAATTAGGATACCGTTTCGCCGCCTCTATCACTGCACTGCTAGGTCCTAGGCGCTGCTAGGACATTCTATAGCTGGCAATTCCAGCAATCTATTCACCAAGTTTATGCTAATCGTTCTCAAATACAGGAGAAACGAATCCCATACTAGCTCGTATGGCCAGCGCTGAAACCAAAGTTGCTATCCGATGAGCTGTGATATTTTATTGCCGATCGGGCCAGGGCAAGCGAAACGATATTGATATTATAACTTTAAGTGATTTTGCGCTTTACCGGTTCTGCCAATTTTGAAATGGTATGTTAAAGCTGTCACGATAACGAGGGTAATCTATGGAGGAATTATTAAACACAGCATTTAAATGCTCTTTTGGAAACGGATTGTGAAAATCGATTGATTCACTGTCAATTAATGTTGCATCAATGATGATGCATCGCAGCGCTTTTCACACGCATATAAAATACGCTACAAGATAATATCGAAAAATTCTCTTTAGAGACATGTCTAGCTGTACGAGGCTTTAATAATCAGCAATTATGGCAGCTGTGTTTAGTTCTATATACTACCAAAGCGTACGTGGACTCAAGGCAAAGACTTTACTGGATTCGATTAAAAATTAACACTATTGTTCTCTGTGACGTTTTATGTCCTTTTAAACTTTTAATTTGTCATTTTCAATTGTGTTCAATTTATATAATCCACTATGAGCGATGCATGCAATACAAGCAGAAGGATTGAAGGGCTAGAACCCTGACACTACACACAAAACGAAACCAGGAAAAAATAGGAAGCAAAAAGTCGAAGTACCGTAGTCGGTGAGAGACCCTTCACGTTTGGAGAAAAGCCTACGTGAAACGCTCGGTGAAGAGGAAGAGTAAAACAAAGCTAAGAACAGTGAAGAGATTCCGTACTAGTGCGAAGATAACCAGATGGCGTAACGTTGAAAGCCAGCGGGGCAAGAAAAAACAGAAAAAAATATAAAGCAGCGAAAGATAGACAGAAGAAGCCTAGACAATATTCGGAAAAGAACCAGAAGGTCCAATGCTGAAGGAGTTCGGTACAAACGTGGCGAGGAACTGATGAGCCGATTTCGATCCACGTAACATTAGTGTGCTTTGGCTTACTTTATTTCTCTCCAACCGCCTCCTAAGATTAAACCTAGGAAACTTCAAGTCTCAAGAATTCCAACAATTCAAGAAGTCAAGCGTACCGCAAGGTAGTAATTTGTGATCGCTGTTATTATCTTCGCTTTTCTTCAATGTCGTCTGCTTGGCGCTTCCACTCCATCTGGTTGTCGAATTTTATATGCCGGTGATCTAAATATCAAACGCTGGATGATTTGCTTTTCAAATGGTGTACGTGTTGCAACCGACTGACTATCAGTCTAGCAAAGTACATAGTAATTCTAGTGACTAAGATGGCTTGGTGGTGTAATTAGCGCCCGATCCAGTTGTAATCCTTAACGTGGCTCTAAAGACGACGATTCATGGATTTTCGGGTATGTTCAGAATATTGCTGTAGAAATGCCTGGAAATTGATAGCTTCCCGGACAGGTGGATGGAAAGTCCAAAAGTAAATGTAGTTACCGAAGTCAGAGCCTCCTGAGGATCCACTGTCATATAAACCAATATGTCTGCTGGATACAAGTGGAAAACTCTTAGAGAGGATTTTCCTTAATAGGCAGAACATGTACACAGAAGGTGACCACGGGCTGTGAATTATGCTGTTTTGTTTGTACTGAGCTTCGTCACGGAGCGAAAAAGGTGGACATCGTGACACACAATTCTTGAGGCACTTCGTGTTAGCCACATTTAGCCGATCCGGCATCCTCTTCCTTCTGGAGAAAGGCGACAGTCTCCAAAGGAAGCCTAGTTTCTGTCACCCGGCGTTGCTGCAATACCGTATAGTGCAACTGAAGAAGCTGAAGAGGTAGACCAATGAGGTGGTCTCATCGATCTACGCCTTAGGCAGAGAGGTTGGAACAATTGGTCAAACGGTAAAGAAGTACCTGGTTAAAATGGACATTTTTGTGTGAAGGTATTAGTCGAGGCCGGCTGTGTCTAAGCAATAAGTAGTCATTTCAGTTTTGCAAATCGACGTTTACGGATCTTTACTAACGTTTGGCATCAAAAAATTTTACCGAACACTCGGCTGTCCAAATCTCGGCAAAATTTTGCTGACTTCGGCACTTTTTTTTAAGTGTGTAGAATTTCTCGAAATTACCACATGGTATATGTCAAGAACGTAAATTTAAATTTTGTAAAAGAGAGGGCGTAATTTAAATTTCGGACGTAAAAAAAAGTCACGTAAAAAAAGATTCTAGCGTACACTCGTACGGTACAAAGTGCCGGCCATAAGATACCGCCTTCATCAAGAAGTATTACGGAATGGAGGATGTGGCCTTTTGGTCGGACCCATTATGCCAAGAGATGTCGTTGAAGGAAATGGACCCTCCCAAGGTCGCAGCTCGCAGGTGTGGTTCGCACCCACGCCCTTTTGGTTGGTACCCGAATGTTTTACTTATTAAACTACTATCGTTTGCTAGATTAGGTAGTCTAATGCTCAATTTTGTTTTATTCTCCCAATTCTATCATCCCCGTATACGCGTCACACACTTCCCCATGCGACGAAATTTTTTTTGTATGACTGCTCTTTGTTTCTACCATCGGTAAAATAGACTGTTATCTGCTCGGTCAGTATGATAGAAGCAAAGCAGTACGTTGCCGACACACGAATTGACACGTCTCGTCTCAGATCAATACATTGTTTACAAAGCATTTTATGCATAGCGTTGTTTAATTTAAAACTTGAATTTACAGGATACTTTCTAGGGTGTACTTTATTTTGGACACTTTCAATCAAACCGTAAATGTCCAAAATATAGTACGCGTAATGCCTGTTCAAAGTAAATAAATCGCCATACTTCAATATTATTTTTCTTTTGTCACTAAGTTAAAACGGATTCTGATTATACTATGACGGAAACTTCTTGATATTTGTGTTTTTTGTAGTATTTTTATTTCAGTTTTTGGATCATTTTTGTATGAGTTTTATGACATGTGACATCTTAGAATAAATTTTATATTATTTTTATTCTGGTATATATAGACGATGTTAATTGGACACCGCCTTTAGTTTCTGATAATAAAGAAGTTGGCGCTAGTGTCTTATCATGCGCCATGCGTGAGAGTATGCTAGAAACGATCAATGTTTCGCTGTTAAATACAACAGATGTCGTTACTTTGTAACGCATATTGTGCATATTGGGAACAACCCAATGTTGCGCGACAATAAATTTACTCAGCGTAGCAGCAATACTCTCTCATGTATCTCAGTTCCTTTTGTTTTTATCGCTAATCGCAATATTACGTTTGACACCTGAACCAATAAATAGTTGTTTTTTTTATCAAAATTAGGCAGAAGTTATGAAAATGAAGCATAAATAACAGAGTAACTGTACCACAAATAAAATGGGATTGGTGATTGTTTTTAGGTAGGTAAACATAGATAAGTGAGAAACTTTGATTTTAATTCTACTAGAAAAGCGCCATCTCTTGAAAGGCAACGGTTCGTGTGATGTCCTATTGAATCTGGGAAGGCCAGGTCCATATAATTAAGCTAATATTCAACTGGAAGTGAAACACAAAATCGTTATTATTGTTATAACGTAACTATTTCTTATGATAGCCTCGCTATTATAGCTTTATCGTATTGAGCGTAGCTACCAATAACCCCCCCCCCCCTTCCGCTCTTTCCCCTTCATTCCAAAAAAAATTTCATTGCTTCCCCTACCTTCACTTCATCAATTGTAGAACCTCCGTTTCAAAAAATATTAACAGATCATAATCGTATCTATAAGTATTGAAGAATGTTTAATCATACTCATACATTACCTACATCTCGCAAGAATTGCATACAGCTACATCCCAAGTAACAATTTAGGCTTTATTACACCCTTATGATGGCTTTTATAACCAAAATTGGTCATGAAAACTGCAATAAGAGTGCAATAAAACTCACACAACAATGCAATTACGCAGTAATTGTTCACGAATTGTGTTTCATATTAATTATATAGTCACCCGTTGTGCTTTAAGAGTAGTCTGATTTTGTTACGGCATTTTTGGACGAACCGTTAGTAGAATCATTGTCAAAATATGGTTCCTGTTTTCAATGGTTTAACGTTGCTGTGTATTAACATACACAACTTTTTGTTATTTTATGGTTTTTAATCAAATTTTAATATAGGTCCCACTTACCGCGGTGAATGAGGCAAGTGGGACCTATAGCCGTAATTTTGAAAATTCTTCTCATATTCATTTCATGTAAAGTGATAGTTCAATTTTGTAATATAGCCACTGAAGAGTTTCTGTGCTGCAAGAATCATTGGTATAAATTACACAGTTGAATAAACATTAACTATGCAATTTTTAGGGCCCGTTTGCCGTAGGGTATCTTATATCTGTTTCCTTTTTGTGTTTTTACTGATTTTTTTGCGACATTGACACACGACATGCATCATTTCTGACTATTTTGGTGTCTTTTTTGATATTTTCATATAATTTTTGTATTCTGTGTCATTTTTTGTAGCTTTCTTGTAAGTTTTGCATCATTACTGACTTTACTTTAGTGACAACGGTTCGTTACCGATCCTGCACCGAACGAATTATGGTCCTCCAGTACCGTGCGGAGTCTGCCTCGGAGTCTACGGCCTCTTCCTGGTTCTCTGGTGAAAATAGTTTTGGCTACTCTTTCGTCGGGCATTCTCGCCACGTGTCCAGCCCACCGCAGCCTGCCACATTGCACTACCTTCACTATATCAGCACATTTGTATACTTGGTACAGCTCGTGATTCATGCGTCTGCGCCACACTCCATTTTCCATTTTGCCAACAAGTATAAATCGCAGAATTTTACGCTCAAAAACCCCAACCATTCGCCGATCAGCTTCCTTTAGCGTCCATGATTCGTGTCCGTAAAGGGTCACGAAAGCAGCTGAGGTCTCACCCGCTATTTTAACGCATGATTTGGATCCGTCCAGCGTCGCTCGAATCAGCGTAACTAGTTTCGTCGGGAAACCATGTTCTAGCATTATCTGCCACAGCTCATTTCGTTTAACTGAATCGTACGCCGCTTTAAAGTTCACAAACAGATGGTGTGTCTGCAAATTGTACTCCCGGAACTTGTCTAGCAACTGACGCAGGGTAAACATCTGATTCGTCGTGGAGCGACCCTCACGAAAACCAGCTTGGTACTCGCCGACGAAGGACTACGCTAACGGTCTCAGTCTGCAGAACGGGATACGCGAAAGCACCTTGTAGGCAGAATTGAGCAATGTAATTCCTCGATAGTTTTTATACTCCAGTCGATGTCCCTTTTTGAAAATTGGGCAAATGAGGCCATCCAACTACTCCTCTGGCATTTGTTCTTCCTCCTAGATCCTGACAATGATCCGGTGGATTGCGTTCGCTCGCTCCCCGCTTTTAGAAGTTCAGCCAGGATACCGTCTCTTCCAGCAGCCTTACCGTTTTTCAGCTCACTGATTGCCTTTTTAACCCCCTCTTGTGTTGGTGGCTTTATAATTTTTGTATAACTTCTAATCTTTTCTATTTTCATAATTCACATTTTTAACAAGTTCTTTACATAAGGCAAATTTATTGATATCTGGAAATAATCCTACATGTTTCCCGCCTATAATAGTGATAAGATAAGATCGCCGGAATGTTTAGAACTACAGAGGTATTTAAGGCCTGTCTGCTGCCTTTTCAAGCTTATTCACATTATCGTCAGCAATACAATCTTCAATCGTACTAAAAACTATACATTCATCTACGTAATCATCGCGTAACTCGAGGAAAAAGCACAAGTGGGTGCAGTATACATTGATTTGAAGTTTGCATTCGACGGGCTTGACCATAGCATGCATCTTGCGCATCAAACTGCAGCGTCTAGGAGCATCGCAACGACTATTATATTGGCTTGGCTCATATTTATGTGGTAAAGTCTTGCAAGTCAAGCTGGCATCTACCGTTTCGTATGTGCTTATTAATAAATCTGGTGCCCTCCAAGGAAGCAATATGGGGCCTCTACACTACATCGTATTCTTCAACGACGAAGCTGTTCTACTTGAAGTTGGATCTCAATCTTAAACTGTATCTTAATGTGCACTTTTTCGGCAATTGTCATCGGTTGCTAGATGTACTACTTGATTGTGAGTACCGTTCTGATTCAAACTTAGAACAGTTTCAAACTTCGAACACTTTAGAATAAAATGCTCGTTAGTATCACTAATATGATAAAATATTATGCTTATTGTACACCACCGTATTCGTTAGAATGTCCGCTATCCGGTGAGGTATGACATTGAACTGTAGGACTCCTTGTAAGAAATCAGCAGGCGCTGGAAAAAAGTGAAAACTCAGATTTTAACTTCGTTTGCGTAGTCTTAGCGTTTCGGGCAAAAGTAACTTTTTTTCGTTTGCATTATTGTACCAATTTTAGAACATTTACCTTCCCACTGTGGGATTATTAGGTAAGTGCAAGATATATATGTACTAAAGCATAGTTAAAATACAATATTTCAAGCATTATTGCAAAGATATTAGATAAATAAAAAGTGTTCGAAGTTTGAATCAAAACCGAACAGCAGTTTTTTAGTGTTTTTCATTATAAAATAACATTTTATCCTTATTTTTTAAATTTTCCCAATGAAAATAAATAAATTGTCATGCTATTGAACTATTCATGGGGGTAGAATAAAGATGTTTTCGAACATTTTACTTTGAAGAAAGCTTCAGCATGGCTTAAGTGTTCGAAGTTTGCATCAGAACGGTATAGCAAAATGTGAAATAATCACGTTCCATCGCGTTTAGAGCCCGATTGTGTTTGACTACTACACTGACGGACGTACCCTCCGGAGGGTATGTTCAGGTTTACGACCTCGTCATTTTACTCGACTCTAAACTTACGTTCAATGCAAACCGTTTTAATGTTATTTCCAAAGCATCCCGACAGCTTGGACTCATTGCTAAAATTGGAAGAAATTGCAAGGACTCTACATTGCTTAACATCTTAAAATCCTGTCTTATTGCGCATTAGTCCGTTCCGTACTTGGAACTTAAGAATCGAATACATCTAGAGAAGATTCATCCGTAGAGATTTTCCCTGGTGAGATCCTGAAAATATTCCATCGTATCCAGCGCGTTGTCGTTTACAGGGCTAGGACATTCTGGAATGGCGCGGGAAAGTTCAGCAGGCAACGCTAGTGGCAAAAATTTCAAACAACGACATCGATTCACCGACGTTACTTACAAAGGTCAATTTCCGTACTTCGCAAAGACCTTAATGAACTACAGCGTTGTTGCATACCGAGTTTCATCGGACCACGTTTGAATATCAATACTTTGTCAGATGGACGTAATAAATAATATTAATAATGATTTCTACAGACCATGATCGTATGTCACATGGTCTCGTAGTAATTCTAGTGTTCTGGGGACTGCGCCATGACTGCAATTTTGGGATAGGTCTGTCAAATTTTTGAAATTTGTTTCAAACATGTTTCTAAAGATTTATGAAATATCTGTAAAAATAATGAATTCAATGATTAAGTTAGAATGACAAACTTTTTAGTAGCATTAATACAAAAATACAGACGATAATGGGGACACCCACCCAAATCGTTCTGAAACACGGCAGCAGTGGATTTTTGTTTTGATTTGGCACCATAATTGCCTAGGGTCTGTCACACAAATAAACAAATTAAAAAACTTTTTTCAGATTTTTTTCCGTCACCAGCGAAAGGCCCAAACAACACTGAACCGAATGCTGTTCAGTGTCATTTGGCCTGTCGTCCCGTTATAAGACTCTCGATCAGGCATCAGGTTAACAGCAAACTGTTCTCCCGGTTCCCTGAGAAACCATTATCGCCTTGTTCGGTAAAATATTCATATTTCATTGGAATGCACTTTCCTGCCCAAAACTCAACCCGCGCGGTGGCGGCGTATGTACATGACGTCCGCGGATTTTCCATCGTTTTTATTTCGACAACTTTCCGGCTTTAGCCCGATTTCTCTCGTGGGTCTGGTGGGATATAAATTGTTTCGATGAAAGTTTAACTGCCACGATTCACGGCTACGGTTTTTCGTTTGAGTGTTTTTTTTTTGGGTTTCGTAGCAGCCAGCGCGACCTTCTGGCTGGCTGGGTACCGAATGTGGGAAGTGCAGACGGAGACCGGTCGTCGGTCGGTGAAAATCTCTGATTGCAGTGCAGTGGTGATGGCAAAAGTTTCGCCATACGTCGAAGGGAAATTTATGAAATCGTGGCAATTGGCTTTATTTCCCGCTGGTGTGAAGTTATTTGTAGTGTTTTGTTTTTATTTAAATAAATAAATGTAAACCAGATTTCTTTATTTATTTTTGAGCAATAAATCAGGAAAAATAGGAAAAGAAAGTCAAGGACTGAGTAAATGAAAAAAATCACAATTCCACTAGCTAAGCTTTATTTAAATTTGAAATTAAAGGACATGTGTTTAACCTACAATACAACACACACCAGAGAATGCAACAACTGTATGACCTTGCTACATTCGCATCCGCAGGCTATGTGATGAGCATAAGTGTCAAGCAAACATGATCCGACTCCGTACATACATATATCTCGCCCCCAATGCAATGTTGACTGAACCAACACAACAATCACTTCGCTGTTGTTGGCCTGTCACGGTCGAACGCAAACCAAATGACAGCTGCACCACCTGTCAAGCTCAAACAGCAGGTCAGGTTTCCAGTTGGCAAAACAATCGAACAGCGCAAACGCTGGAACGTACTCTCGAAACCGGCATTCCGAGCATCGGATCCGTTGGGACTGTAGCAACGACTGGAAGCCGGACGGACGACGGCTTCGGCTTTTACGGCAGTTTTCTTGCAGTCCTGCGCCGTGCCGGTTGGGAGTTTTCCAATGTGCCTTTCCCACACCCGAGACTGCGGCGTACTTTTGGCATTCACAAACAATTTGCCTTCAAGTGCGGCGCCTCGATGTGCGATGTTTGTTTTGGTAGCTGTTTTCTTTCCTTTGTCTTTCCAAAGTACAGGGAAAGTAAACTGAAGTTGAGCCGCAGTTGGGTTGGATTGAATTGTCTTGTGCTAGGTCCTTTTTTCCGATCTATGCTCGTTGCTTTTGTGTAACTTTGAAAACACCCCGTTTGCCTTTGCTCCGATGATGGGTGACGAAGACGTGGGAGGAAGATTTTTCATTTGATTTTATCGAACTGCTGAACTCTGGCTGGGAAAAATACGGAATTCTAAAGCTTGCCGCTCGTGGAGCAAATTAATAATATTTCAAAGTCTGATAAGAGATTCGTTGGCTTGTTTGTGACAGATAAAGAACTTTTCACGTTTTTTGACAGTGATAGACTACTGATGTATTTTCGTTGCCAATATTGCTCTGGGAAAAAACAATGGAGTATGGAACACTATTAAATGAGCTTAATTAGCATCCCACCGTTTAGTCAATAAGTTGAACAAAACATGACTAACTTTTAGCATCTATAAGCGTAGCCTACCAGAACAAATCACCCGGAACGAAAAACGTTTTGGACAATGCGAATGTCAAGCAAACAGAGCATAAATCCAAATTATGTTCAACGAAACAATTTCGTTCGAGCACCGTTCCTCACTCGTATAATCCAGCCTCCCAAACCTGCGGATGTTTGGCCTAGGTAAACCTCAATGAAGGAAAAACAAAAAATAAAATAAAATACCGACAACAACGCAACGCCGGGGACAAGATCAGGACGGCAAGAGTCTTTTGTTGTATACCAATGAATGTACGACGGCGTGCGGCGGCGGAAACTCGCTTCTGTTCCTCGCTCTGAATGGTATTGTTTCTTCGCTACTCGCCTGTTTACGGTTCGGTCGTTGGTGTGGGGTGGGAGAACTTTCGCCTCGCTGCCAGTACTACCACCTAACTATGCCTTGGCTTGGTTGGGATCTATGCGTGTGTTGCCGTGTGGCGGGCGCTCGCTTTTCCCATTGTACAATTTATTATGATGATCATTCCAACATATTTGCTTTCATCTTTTCTTTCCTTGCATCGCTTTGTTGTGTAGCGGGAAAGTGTACCTTTTGCTCAACTGCCGGGCGTCTACTCCCGGTCTGGTTTGGGCGTCCGGACCAACCACCAGCATCACGGGTGAAGATGATATGTTAGTACATACACACAATTCGAAAAGTCTTGCAGCTCCAGCGAGAGAAGAAAACGATAGCACTCTGTTGACAAGCAAAGTAACTCGCCTTTTGTTGTTCACGAGCGAAATGGGCAGAGGAACGGAATGGTGAATGTGGCATACAATTTTTTTATGTGAACGAATAAAAGGATAAAACTTACCAGAGTGCCAGATGAAACGTGCTGGATTGCATGAAATAGTAGCACACAGGCACACACACACGGGGTTCTGAGCGGAATGTATCCTGCTTGCTAGCTATAAAGTAGGAGTAGCAATTTTAGTAGAGCTGTAAATATATATATGCGCCATGTGGGTGTACCCTTTTTTATCTGGACAGAAATCGCTCGTAATGGATTTATGATTTCTCTAACCAAAGAAACGATTATCTACTGCCAGCGTTTTAAGACCGCTTTCAGTTGCACTTTGTGACTTCTCACTTATCATCGGTCTGACAGATTGGATATCTGGCGGTTAAATATCGTTTAATGTAATGCGATCGTTTCCGGATGTTTTATGCATTACGACTTCGTTTCAATACTTATTCACATATGTTTTAGTACTAGAATCAAATCGGAGCGCTAGACTGCTGAACCTTACGTTTGACTTTTTGGAGCAAGCGTCACTATCGGGGCAGTCGGCGTAAAATTGGAAATTTTATTGAGCCAAGTTTTGTCTCTTTAGTTGGTACTGATTGCCAGAGAAATCAAAGAAAATTATAAAGACGAGGATTTGATGTTTGCCTGGAAATGGGGAAAATTATAGAAATATTGCAAAACTTTTCGAAGCAATTATCAATGAAAAACTTATCCTCCAAATTAAAAAACAGAATTACCGAAATGCACACGGTTTCTGCAAAGGACGCTCGAGTACGACAAATTTACTGGAATTCATAGACTATTCATTGAGTGCAATGGATAATGGAAACCATGTAGACGCACTTTATACGGACTTTAGCAAGGCATTTGATCGTATTGATATCAAATTCAATTAGCAAAAAATAAAATTAAACTAAGGCTCCTAAAATGACTCGAATTAGACTTAATTAATCACCAAACAATAATTAAATCCAATTCATTTCGCTTCTGGGATCCCTCAAGGCTCTCATTTCTGGCCTCTTATTTTTATTTTGCACTAGCTGACCCGACAAACTTCGTATTGCCACAAATTAAACTGTGTTGTACATAAATCATGAATCTCAGATGACCATTGTCACAATCTCGAGTTTTGCAGGTGTCTGGGGAGTTCATGGGTGTTTTAATATACAAATTTTCCTCACAGTAAAGTAGAAAACAACTCGCCCCCCCATTGCTTAGTCTGATAAAATAAAACGGATAGCATTAAAATATTCGCTATCATTACAAACCATTTTGCCGAATACCATTTTGCGGAACACCAATTCTCGGTTGACCATAACGCGGAATATAGAGTTTCGCAGTATACCATTTCGTGAAAAACCTTACGCGGGATGTACCATTTCATGGAAATTCATTTCGTAAAAAGTACCATTTCGCAGAAGTGACCCAACTGAAGGAAAGTAATAGAGGTCAGTAGATCTAGGAAAATAAATAAACCTAGATAGAGGTGATCTCAACGGGGGGTGCCCCCCGCAGTGGCCGGCGCTTCCGATGGCAGATTGCCGGCAACACCGCGGCCTGCGGACCTCTCGCTCTGAATCATCTAATGTTAATATTGATAGTTTTTGGTAGTCTTGTTATTGACTAATGTTGTTTTATGAAAGAGTATTATGAATTAGTTTTTGAGCTAAGCAAAAATTTCTGTTTTATTTGTATGAGAGTCATTATCCCCCTACCACAAGAGTGAGGAGTCTCAAACCATCATTAAAAAAATCCTGCAACCAAAACCCCCCACATGCTAAATTTGGTTCCATTTGCTTGATTACTTTTCGAGTTAAGAGGAAATTTGTATTTCACTTGTATGGGAGCCCCCCCTCCTAAAAAGGGAGAGGGGTCTTAATTCATCATAGAAAAAATTCACGCCTCCGAAAACACCCACATGCATAATATGGTTCCATTTGGTTTATTAGTTCTCGAGTTATGAGGAAATTTGTATTTCATGTGTATGGAAGCCCCCCCTCTTAAATGGTAGAGGAGTCATTATTCTCCTCCTAAAGAGGGGAGGGGTCTCAATTCACCATAGAAAAAAATGCCTACAGAAACAGCCACATGCTAAATTTGGTTCCATTTGTTTGGTTAGTTCGCGAGTTATAAGGAAATTTGTATTTCACTCCTAAAAAGGTAAGGGGTCTCAATTCATCAAAGAAAACATTCTTGTCTCCAAAAACACCCACATGTAAAATGTTGTGCCATTTGCTTGATTAATTCTCGAGTTATGCAGAAATTTGTGTTTCATTTATATGGGAGCCCCCCCTCTTAGTGGGAGGAGGGGTCTCTAACCATCATAAGAACCTTCCCTGGCCCCAAAAACCCCTATATGCAAATTTTCACTCCGATCGGTTCAGTAGTTTTCGATTCTAAAAGGAACATAGGGACAGACAGACAGACAGACAGAAATCCTTTTTTATAGGTATAGATTTCATTGTAAGTGCCAGAGGTTATTTTTTCATCATTATTCATTCATTGGTTCTTTGGACTAGGTTCCAAAATAATAATCACGCGGCTACATGGAGTAGGCAGACCCTGCAAGTGAGGTTAGGAGCATCGTAATAGGACAAAGAAAGTCACTAAAATTGTAAGTCAGCTTTTGATAACACGTGTTCCGCATTAAAACTAATAGCTTCAAATTCACAGTTTTAAAGCTCGTTATTGAGTAAACCATTTAGTAAACAGAACGGTGACCTATCTTATTTGCCGGTGGCAACACATTTCGTACATTCTCAAGGAACTTAAAGTGCCAATATATGCCGACGGCATGAAGTTCTTTTTGAAAATCTTATATATAAAAATGGATAAAAAGGTAAAAAGGTACATCCCGCGTAAGGTTTTTCGCGAAATGGTATTCTGCGAAACTCTATATTCCGCGTTATGGTCAACCGAGAATTGGTGTTCCGCAAAATGGTATTCGGCGAAATGGTTTGTAATGATGGCGAATGTATAAATGCTATCCGCTTTATTTTATCAGGCTAAGCAATGGGGGGAATTTTTTGCTGAGAGGAAAATTTGTATTTCAAAACACCCATGAACTCCTCAAAAACTTGCAAAACTCGAGATTGTGATAAAGGTCATCCGAGATTCAGGATTTATGTACAACACAGTTTAACTTGTGGCATTACAAAGTTTGTCGGTTCAGCTAGTAAGAAATAAAAAAGACATCAATGTATTCTAGAATGAGATACGCATATTCTGCATATGGCAAAAGAGTTAGTGATAGAAACTGGCGTGCCTAGAAAGGGGTAAGATCTTCAATTTTTGCTTGTAGTTTGATGTCGTATACAATAGTTAGCGAATGATGCCCCATGTTTGAATGATTCACCGTAGATTGGGAGTTTTGAGCAGAAAAATATGCTTATCCAAGCAACAATGTAAGTTTTATTGTACTGTTGTGGCAGCCAATTGTTATATTATTCGAGGCCAATTGTGGGTATACGGGCATAATTTCTGGGTCAACAGATTTTTTAGAAAACTTTGCTGGAATGGTAATATTAGTTTAGTAACTCTTGGAGCAGCCATGGAGTTAGTAGACAAGTTTCGCGGTACAACTTGCAGACTTATTATCTGTTTGTGGACTTTACGGCGGCGAACGGTTCAGTCAAACGAAATGAGCTGTGACATACCCAGCTAGAACGTGGTTTTTCGTCAGAATGGGGAGTAAGATCTTAGCCTTATCTTTGTGACATTCGATGTACTGAAGCAAGGGAATGCACTCTCTTACCTACTATTCAACATAGCCTTGGAAGGTGACAGATTTATAATTTCGTTGCAAAATCAAGAAAAAAGCAAATTTGATTAAAATTTTGTTTAAATAAAAATTGTCTTTGCTTGAATAAAATCACACCAGGAAAAGTTCCAATTTACGTCCTTTTACTCCATTCGTAGTTCGCTTTTTTACTTTTATGGACCACAGTGATCTTTTTGTCTTTATTTAGCGACTCGTTGTCATTCTTTATCGTCTTCGTCTACCGTCGAGGCGTTTTTTGGCGTTTTAGTCTGTTTTAGGCATAACTTGTCGTTGTTTTGCCAGCTTTTTATCGTCATTTCATATCTTTTTCTGCACCTTGTAGTCCTCCATTCATAGTGCTTTCGTCGTTTTTTATTGTTTTTTTAGTCGCGTCTTTGGCGTTTTACGGCATCTTTTCGTCGTATTTTTGTCGACTTACATTTTTTTTAATCGCTTACTATTTCATTACTTTTTCATTTCTTTTGCATTCAACTTTCCGTTGTGTTTCCGTCGCCTTTTAGTTACCTTTTTTTGTTCCCTTGTTTCCCTTTCTTCGTAGTCGCAGTCTTTTTGTCATCTCTCAGTTGTGTTTTTGACATCTCTTCATGGTTTTTTACCATGTGTTTGTTGATTGAAATTAAAGAAAACTCTTTCGGGATTGAATGCCACTATCAGTTTTATTCACTTTACTTACTTATGTGTCCATGTCCGCCGGTCCGGCAGAACAAAGGGATGAAATTAGAGATCTCCACTGCTGACGGTTACCCGCCATGGCTTTTACCTGTCGCCAGGACAGGTTCTCGTCTACAGCCCGGATGTCGTTGGCTAAGCTCCGTCTCCATGAGCCTCTGGGTCTGCCTCTTCTACGCTGTCCTTGTGGATTCCAGTCGAGTGCTGCTCTGCAAACCTCGTTCGCTCCTTTCCTCAAGGTGTGTCCGATCCACTTCCACCTACGCTCACGAATTTCTGTGGCTATCGGCCGTTGATGACACCGACGATGGAGTTCCTCATTGGATATCCAATTATCAGGCCACCAGGCACGAATAATATATCGCAGGCACCGGTTAATGAATACCTGCAGTTTTTGCGTTGTCTCCGCTGAGACGCACCACGTTTCGCAGGCATACAGCAGTACGGATTTAACGTTTGAATTAAAGATTCGGGTTTTCGTACGTAGAGTGATCTGGTTTGAGCGCCAAATGTTTCGCAGACCTGCAAAGGCACCCCTGGCCTTCCTGATCCGTGTGGCTATATCAGTCTTGGTACCACCATCGGGCGTTGTTTGGCTACCAAGATATTGAAAGACGGCTACCTGCTCAACTTGTTGTCCTGCTACTGTAAAGTTGGTGGAATTGTCAGTGTTCACTACCATAGACTTAGTTTTCGCTACATTGACTGTGAGACCTGCTGCCTGGGAGCTCTCGGAGAGGTCGTCTAACTTGCTCTGCATATCGTTTCGGCGTTGTGCGAGCAAGACAATGTCGTCGGCTAGGTCGAGGTCATTTAGCTGCTCCATCGTTAGAGGATTCCAAGGCAATCCTCGATTTGGTCTACTGTCAATTGCTCCAACTAATATCTCATCCATAACGATGAGAAACAGAAGCGGTGATAAAATGCAGCCCTGTCTCACGCCAGCAGTAACCCTTATGGGGTCGGACAAGACGCCGTCGTGCAAAACCTTGCACGAGAACGCCTCGTACTGAGCCTCGATGAGATGGACTAGCTTATCTGGAACTCCTCTACGCCTAAGTGCGCCCCAGATGTTTTCGTGATTGAGTCGGTCGAACGCCTTTTCGAAGTCAACGAACACCAGCAGAAGAGAGTCCTGGAATTCGTTGATCTGCTCCAATATAATGCGGAGCGTTGTGATATGGTCTACACATGATCGGCCAGCACGGAATCCAGCTTGCTGCCGCCGGAGAGTAGCGTCGATCTTCTCCTGGATCCGGTTGAGGATTACCTTACAGAGTACTTTGAGAGTAATACAGAGCAACGTGATGCCACGCCAGTTACCGCATTCCGTTAGGTCTCCTTTCTTAGGGACTTTGACCAATATGCCCTGCATCCAGTCCACCGGAAAAGTTGCGGTTTCCCAAATATTGCTGAAAAGCTGATGCATCATCTGGGCTGACAAAGATGGGTCAGCTTTGAGCATTTCGGCTGAAATACGATCTATCCCTGGCGCTCTATTGGATTTCATACTCTTGATGGCTGCTACAATTTCATCCAGCGATGGCGCCTCCGAGTTCACGCGATTTATTGGACGAACTGTAGGCATCGTACGCTGCTGGTTTTGTTGGTCTCTGACATTTGAAACTCGGAAGAGTTGTTCAAAATGTTCAGTCCATCGCTTAAGCTGTTCTGTACGGTCAGTCAATAGCTGACCAGCTCTGTCCTTTAACGGCATCTTTGTATTCATCCTGGCACCACTAAGGCGGCGAGAAATATCGTACAACAAACGGATATCACCATTGGCGGCGGCGGTTTCTCCTTGTTCGGCTAGGGAGTTAGTCCAGGCTCTCTTGTCCCGCCTACAAGCACGTTTAACAGCCCTCTCCAGTTCGGCGTATCGTTGACGGGCAGCTGTCTTAGCCAATCTGGTCCGCGCTCGCTCAATGCCGGCTTTCGCCTCTCTCCGCTCGTCGATCTTCCTCCAAGTTTCATCCGAAATCCACTCCCTCCGCCCACTGCGCGCTTTGCCGAGGGTTTCATCACTGGTCGTGATGAAGGCGTTCTTGATGCCGGTCCATTGCTCTTCGACGGTTCCACCAGATGGCAACTCCGAGGCTCGAGATTCAAGTTGTTCAACAAAGGCCCTTTTCACCTCAGAATTCTCCAATCGGCGGACGTCGTAACGGCACCCAACTTTCTCCTCCCGTCGTTGGACACGTGCGACGCGCAGACGTATCTCAGCGATAACAAGATGATGGTCGGATGCAATGTCAGCGCTGCGTTTGTTGCGTACATCAAGAAGGCTCCTTCTCCATTTCCGGCTGATGCAGATGTGGTCGATTTGGTTTTTTGTTCGGCCGTCGCGGGAAACCCACGTGACTTTATGTACTGGTCTATGGGGGAAGAGCGATCCACCAATGACCATGTCGTTATTACCACAGAATTCTGTAAACAGCTCCCCGTTTTCGCTCATCTCTCCTAGGCCATGGCGTCCCATGACGCGTTCAAGGTCCGCGTTGTTTGAGCCAATCTTCGCGTTGAAGTCGCCCATGTGAATTTGGATGTCCCCCTTCGGGATTTTCTCAACCACGCTGTTCAGCTGGCTGTAAAAGCTCTCTTTCTCCTGCAGGTCGGCAGCATCTGTTGGCGCATTGCACTGGATTGCCGTAAGGTTCCTAACCCGTGTTCTAAATCTGGCAACGATTATTCGCTCATTTATTGGTTCCCACTTCATCAGGGCCGCACGTGCCCCTGGGCTCAGTAGGAATCCAACTCCTCTTTCTCGAGTAGCATTTTCACCTCGTATGCCAGAGTACAGCAAGACTTGCCCGGATGATGTCCTGTGTTCGCCAGTACCCGGCCAGCGGACCTCGCTCAGCCCCAGGATTTCAAGCTTCAGACGGCTAGCTTCCCTTGCAAGTTGAGCCAGCTTGCCCTGCTGGGCAAGGGTCAGTATATTCCATGTTCCGATTCGTGTCCGTGTTTTCATGCTAAAGGTCGTTGCCAATAATCCGGAGAGATTTCTTCTTTCATTTTCATTAACTTTTTGTGTGTTCTGGTACAGTAGGCTGTTAACCTAAGGTCCTTATCCCGCTGATGGGGCTGCCATCTTAATGTGGGCGGGAGCCACTGTGCCCTCTTTCCTGTTAGCATACGACAACCGAAGTTGCGTACCCCAGCCGGCACCTCGTGGAGGTAGGAATAGGAGTTAATGAACAGAGGTTATGGAATGCACATGTTCACCCTTTGCCAGCCAGTTTTATTCACGCCAGATACGTATTTCGCCTACGACTTGCAGGCTTCAACAGTGTCTGTTTACGAAATTAATAACGGAATGCAATCGTGTAAAAGATTTCACGATGGAATTTCACTATTAATTTTGAATTTCTATCTTCGTATTCCACTAAGACGCTCAGAAAACTTCAGTCATCTTTTCATTATGCGTTCGCCGTTTTTCGACGTGTTTTTGACAGTTTTTATCGTTCTTTTCGTTGCTGTTTTGGCGTCTTTTCGTCGTAATTTTGTGGTAATTGTGATTTTTTGTCGTCGTTTCACCATTTTTTACTGCCTTTTCGTCATTTTTACCATTCTTTGTCGTTTATTGTCAAGATTTGATAAATGTTTTTCGTTATTGCCTTTTCGTTGTACTTTTTTCGTATATTTTTTACATGTTTTGTTGCCTGTTTGTCGCTTTTTGAACGTCTCTTTGTCACTTTTTGTTTTTGTATTGCTGTCAACTTTTCACTACTTTTCCGATATTTTTTTCACATTTTCGTGGTCCTCTCGCCACTTCCCCGTCGTATTTTCGTCGTTTTTTCATGGCCTTAATGCCAACGTTTCATCGCATGTTCTGAGAGGTTTTGCCCTCTGTTTATCGTCAAATCAGCGCCTTTTCTACACCTCATAGGTCACCATTAATAGTCTTTTCGTTTTTTATTGCCTTTTTTGTTGCTTCTTTGGCGTTTTTTCAGTGTCCTTACATCATTTTTTGCCGTCTTTAATCGCTTTTGTCATCGCCTACTTGTCATCACCTTTTCAGTCATCTTTCCGTTGTCTTTTGGCTATCTCTTCGCTATGGTTTTGTCGCTTATTTGTTGTTTTTTCGTCATCCTATCGTTGTTCTTTCGATGCGTTTTCGGAGTCTTTTTGTCATCCCTCGTCGATGCCAGCTGCCGCTTAGTTGGTTTTGAGGTACGATGCTGGTCTAACAAGCCAGTCGTCGTATGTTCGAATCTCGGCTAGGCGGTGCTGCTAGATAGAGTCAGTAAGATCGTTGCACTTGCCTCGTAACTATCCTGTAGTTTAATAGCCGGCTGCGAAGTCTGTTGATAAAGAAGGGTCTAGTGCTCAGCGAGATGTTAATACCCATGGCTTTGTTTTTGTCATTTCTATGTCGTATTTTGACATCCTTTCATGTTAGTGCCGTATTTTCATTGTATTTTTGTCATCCGTTCACCATTTTTTGACTTTTTTTAAATTTTTTTAAAACTTTGTGCCATTTTTTTAGTTGCTGTTTTGGTGTCTCTTCGTCGTAGTTTTGTTGTAATTTTGGTTTTTTTGTCATCATTTTAAAGTTTTTTGTCGTCATTCGCCGTTTTGTACCATTTTTCGTCATCCTGTTTGTTATCAAGACAGCAAAAATATTGTTTTATTTCCTTTTTATTCTGCTTTCGTCTGCTTTTCGTAGTCGTTTTTGCATGTTTTGTTGCCTTTTTGACGCTTTTTGATCGTCTTATTATCGCTTTTTGTTTTTTTGTTGTTGCTGTTTTTGATGTCTTTTCGTTGTGGGGTGAACCACCTACCGATTGAAAGCCCCAAGTAAATAAATATATATTAATTTCGTCACATTTTTATCCTCGGTTCGTCAACTTTTCATGATTTTACGTTATTTTTTCGTTACATTTTCCAGGTCCTTAAGCCGCCTCTCCGTCGTATTTTTGTCGCCTTTTCTTGGTCTTTGGGCGAACTTTTTATCGCCTGTTCGTCGATTTTTACGTCTGTTTTCGGCATTTTTGTCGCTTCTCCTGGTTTTTTTGATCGTTTTTGCGTCTTTGGTACTGTGTTGGTGTCTTTTTTTGTGTTTCATTTCATCGTCTTTTGTTGTCGTCTCGCCGTTGTTTTGTTGTCTTTTCGTAACTTTTTTGCCATTTTTGGTCTTTTTCTTGTCTCTTTCTCGTTCTTTTCTTCGCCATCCTTTTGTAATCTTTCTGTCGTATTTTCGCCATCGTCATGTTTTTTATATATTTTTTCGCCTTTTTAACGTTTTTTAATCGTTTCATTGTCGTCGTTTTTAATCGCTGACCTGGCGTTTTTACATCGTATTTTCATGTTATTTTCGTCGTATTTTTGTCGTCTGTCTGCTATCTTTTTGAGCCTTTTTTCGTTATTGTCGTCTTAGTCTTTTTGTCAGTTTTTCATCGCATTTTCGTCTCATATTCCTCGTCTTTTCATCATTTACTTGTTTTTATCAACTCTTCATCGCTTTTGTGTCGTCTTTAAGGAATTTTTGTTGCCTTTTCGTCGCCTTTTTGCCATTATTCGTCGTTGTGTTCATTATTAAGGTAACGAAAATTTGAGTTTCAATTTTTTTTCATGATTTGCCGCCTTCTTGACGCTTTTTTCGGTGTTTTGGCGTTTTTCGTCGTTTTTTTTATCATGTTAACTTCTCATTGTATTTTTGCTATCTTTTCATCACTTTTTCGTTACATTTATGCTATCTTTTCACCGCCTCTTCTTTGTCCCTTACACGTAGTGATAATTTTATCTCTTTTTCCTTGTTTTCTGAAGTCTGACACGTTCAACAGTTTTTAATTTTCGAAACTTTTATATCGGTTGTTAAAGGCTGTGCTTTTTGGTATATTATTCACTGCATATAGTGCACTTGTGATTTTTGTAACTGAAAGATACGAGCACTTAATCCGTAGAAAATTCCTAAACCAGTAGATCTGGCATCACTGCCCAATGCTCATTCAATAATTCCTCATACAATAGTCATGTGCATACCCACGAACTAAAATTTTCCGGAAAGCAAAATCGGTTCATCTTAGTTTTGTGGAATTCTGAAACAATTCGCTCACCAAAGCTTACCACAAACAATTTCCAAACTATGGAAGATTATTAGTTATTCAACAATGTTAGCACTGTACGCTTCCGGAATGGACATTAATTGATATTCTGGCATTTTTTCGCATTATCATCATCAGCAGCAGCAACCCCAGCTCCGCAATCATAAGCTAACTTTTCCCGTATCTGCATCCTTCTGCCAGAGATGGAAAGCCCATCAAAACAATTTACGAGCTTCCTCACAGGTCCACAGCAGCGAGCGGCAGTTCGTCTTTATAGCACTGCACTATACTAAATATATACATAGTAACTACTAAGCATTACGGCTCGGCTGGTTCGAGCTATAAACTAAAAGATTTTATCAAACTGGTAAGCGTCCGTTTACCAGCAGCCCAGTGCGGGGAGTAAATGAACTGAGGGATACGTACATAATTATTATTTTACTATCCATGTGGGCTTAACGGAAGAAGATAAATGAGTTTGATGTGATGAATTGTTTGCTTCAGCATCGCCACCGGGCCGGGGTTGTTGGGTGTTGTAGTTTGCTTTCATCTTTAATCTGCATTTGTCTCGATCGACAAAATAATGGCTTGTGCACAGCCAGTACATGTTACGATCAAGAAAAGTGGTTTTTTTTTCACGATAACGTACGGTAAATTGATCCAGATAGCGAAAAATGTGATCTATTATGTTGCAATCCTGTTCAATTCGGGTGATTTTATACGCGCACGAGCAGAGTCGGCGCAAAAATTGGTAGCAAAAATAATCGAAATTTTCCGCCGGTTTCGCATACTGACTGAGGCATGCTGACATTTTGAAACTGTATGCATAGAGTAGGGAGGGGTAAAAGTGCGATGCGGGTAAAAGTGCGATTCAATGATTTATCGGTGTAGATTCCGAGTAAATTTTCTACATTGGCATGGATGGGTGACTACTTTGACAGCTTGAATCTAACGTAAACTTTGGTTGCTTACGAAGCATAGTTGCTGAGTTATGTATAAATGTTATGATAGGGCGGTTTTGATGTAATTTTTCGTTATATGGCAAATACGATATCAACAGGAGGATATTACTTATAGAAAATTTGTAGCAGCGTTTTACATCACTCACATATCTGTTTTGAAAATACGGCGAAAATAATTTACAAAACATATTTCGCTTTTTCGTAATTTAATCTAATCCCGTCAAGCGCCTAGCGGGGTAAAAGTTCGATTCACGGACGGGGCAAAAGTGCGATTCATGGACGAGGCAAAAATGTATAACTAATTATATACAGCTTTAGGCACTATATTACAGATACTAGAAATTGAAGTTCTGCAGAAAACTGTGTGCTCTACAGATGTTGGCCGAAGAAAAACAATGTGTTTCCGCTGTAGAAACAAAAAACAAACGTTTGGAAAAGTTTCGATCTAACGGAGGCTGCAATACACCAGCGCGAAATAGAAAAGATGCAAATTCAGAATATTCCTTACCGAAACGTAACGCAGATTGAAGATAATATGGTTTTGTTAGCTACTGCTGGGCTAATTTCATGGATTCTAGCTTCGAACTTTTGCCCCGCTGGTGGGGTAAAAGTGCGAATCAGCACTTGTTCAGAAGAAAGAAGAATTTATTTTGCAAACCACTATTACTGCAGATGATTTATAGTTTAATGTGAAGACATTGAATTACTGCATCACTATAAAATATAATATGTTGTTGTCCTTCTTATAGATATATCTCACGAAAATTGATGACAATTTCAAACATCGCACTTATGCCCCGCCCTACTCTATATTGTAGCTCCAAAAAGGGATGAACTGTCGTTAAAAGGAAGAACGACTTTCATAACGTAGGGTTACGTTGCATGTCTGTACATTGAACATGTTCTTACAATTGAATTATTTTCGTATTATGCACTGAATCAAATAACAAAAATTTAAGGCTTTCTTGAGTCCAACCACTGCAAACGTTTTCGCTTTGCTGAGAACGTAAAATGTTTTACCTACATTTGTTACAGTTTCACTGTAAAATTTTAACGGTGCACATTTCCATCTTACAAGCAATATTTCACTTAACTTGTCGTTGCTGCAGCCAAAACCGATCCACTCGCTAGAAAGCTAGAAAGATGACATTATTTTCTCAGCCGGGATTGCAACAACTTACAACTTCGCAACCATCACGGGGGCCACAGGGCCCAGGATGAATCAAAGCTAACTCGTGCTTGAGTGGTGGGCGGCTGCCGGCTGCTGGCACACGAGCATTTGAGAGACGTCTTTTGAGGTACGAAATTCCGTTAGTGCTCCACCAGTCAGCCAGCGCAGGAGGACGTTTTGAAGATGGAGTACCGCGCGGGAAACTCCCCTCGGAAAACGGATGCGATAAAAAGTTTCAAAATCAAACAACATTTGTTCATCGCATGCGTTCGGATTGTGAATCCATGGCTTCTGAACTGACTGTTCGGGTTGGGAAGGAAGCGGAAAACGTGGCGGAGGATGTTAGGTAGCGAAGGAAAAGAACGATTTGTGCATTTGTGCATTGCAGTTTCGGTTTTTCTTGAAATCGTTTGTTTGCTTTCGTGAGCGAACTCACCCGCTGAATCAACCTATACTTATGTGTGTACTTTTCTCGGAGACGGAGAGGAAAAACTGACAATCCTTTTGCTATGATTTATGAAGGGGCTGGCGCAACATTCACGTTCAGTGATTTATTTCCCTGGAGGGACAGGAAAAATATACACAATGAATACATTCCGGACAGATGCAGGAAAATCGTTCCACGTGGATTGGCTTGAATGACAGATTGCAGAGGATTTAAAAAGAAATTAAGGCAAAGCAGAGGGGGAATAAGGCAGAACGGAAAATTGGGCAAAAATACGAAAAGCCAAAAAGCCAGTAAGCTAGAAGACGCTTATCATTGCATAATTAAGTTTGGTCTGCAAATTTGTTTATCCAAAGCTTTTTCTCTTAATAACTCTCAAGAGCCCATCAGTAGTTCTGAAGTACATTTTCCTGGGAATTAAAATTCTTGTGCAACCTTTTTATGCTCCGTCTTTAATCAGGACTTGCTAGCAAGCAACGCGAATGAAAATCACTACCTCGGCAAATAATCTGCTGGCAAGGCACGTTACACCGTTGCACCAATCCCGACGTGGCTGTGTGGCATAATATGTTCTTCCTTTGAGCCGCGCCGCTGCAGCATTGCACCGACCGCTACCGCTACCGTGTCGGCCGTTAAAACTGAGCAGATTTTCGAGCAGAACCGAAAGCTGGCGTTGATTACAGATTCCGAGGCGGTAAGTCCATCTACCTACCTGTCATCATCAAACGACAACCGTGCGACCCGGGGCGCGATCCGACCTGCCAGTGAACTGCAAGTGGGAGCAAATTCGCTGATGTTGCATTCGCGCGATAGCAGTGTAATTCTGTGCTTTTAACTTTGCCCGCATCTTTTTCACGATCCCCGTATCCGACGGGGGGAGAGAGAGAAAAAATACTACTTTTACATTAACGTTTCGTTGGCCTTTCTGCCGGATATACTTGATTAAGAAAACTAAATAGAATTATAATTCTTCAAGCGTTGCACTTTTCTCCCTTTCACACTTTTCGCATCTGATTGCTTAACATACTTATTTTTTATTGAAAATGTGTTTTTAAAAGCATAGAATCAACTGATTAGAATCCTTACGGCGTTTATTTTTATCCAAAATGTCAGCTCAAATGATTGAACAAGAATAGCCCGGACCAACACAATCTGACGTTATTCTCCACTGTTGCCACTAAATGACAGCTGAATGGTGATTGGTAACACATTAAACAGATGTAGCGGAAGACCTCAAAGGCCAACTAATCGGGGACCGAGTTTGCCCTACTCGGAACGAGGGTTGCGTTGTCACGTCACAGCAGCAGCAGCGTCAGCGCGGCGAACAATAATGGCAGGCCGGCAGCAGCAAATTTTCGTTTGAAGAAGTTTACCGAACGGAATTTTTCGCTTGCGTGAATAAACTTGATTCGATGGACGATTGAACAATCAAAAAAGTAATAGGATGCCATTCTTGGCAAGTTTTGGGAAAAATGACCGCCCACGAACGAGCTCTTCTTTTGTTGCGAGCTGCGGGAAAGTATGTGATGAGGAGTCAACTAAATAGAAAGCTTTGTACCTAAAAGGTTGGATTGAAAAGGCTTTCGTCCGTTTTGGGAAGTGATTTTTGATGGATCAATCCTCCCTCTCCCGTCCTCTCTCTCTCACTGGTATGTCACGCAAACTTCAATTGAATTTCTTTTGGGGAACTAATTCGGGTTTTTGAAGAATTATAGAGGAATGTCTTCCTGCTTCCTGGTATCTCTTTATTACTTTCGTGTGAAGAAGTTGGCAATCCAAACGTTCAATTGCAAAATCAACGGCAAAATAGCCGCAAATGAACCATGATCCAAAATTTAAACCGTCAAAGCAAATTCATACCATTTTATAGTGTTTCATATTTCGTGTTATGAAAAAGGTCAAAAAATGTGTTTTAAGATTGTTTGAGCAAAGCAAAAGTTTGTTAGATAAGTTAGTTTGTTAGCAAAATTACAGAACATACATTTAGGACAGCTAAAGTCCTGAAATTTGTTATTGTACATCATCTGACATTAAAGTCTTAATAAAGCGACTAAAATGAATTACTTCCAGCTAATCTATTTTTAAACATATAAATGGGTTCGCCAAATTCGAAGAGATTTTCAACGCTATTAAAAATTCTCACACAAAACGCTGTTGGTTCAAAATAACCGAAGTTCGTCCGGTGAAACTGGCTTACAAGCATCGAGGATGGTCGCAGCACACGTTGTGATGCATGGAAGTTCATCATAGATAGCAATTTTGGGGAGTCTATTTCACCGTTAAGCACTTTCGCCACGAGTAAGGCCTGCTGATCATGGAATTTCTAAGCGCGTCACCCTGTACTTGAACGGCGACATTCAAGTGTGTCTAATCCAATTAAGCGGCAACGATCCGGATAAGAGGGTAGGTTGGCAGGATCTCGTCAGGGTAAATCCCTCAAAACTAAACGAACGAATCTTCTCTGCACACGCTCAATGCGCAAGTTCCAATCGAGCTGGTGCGGGGTCCAAACCACACACACATTTTCCAGTATCGGACGTACAGGAGAGCAGTACAAGGCTTTCAGGCAATGAGGACTCTTGAAGTCCCGTCCTATTCTAGCGATGAACCCTAATTGTCTACTCGCTTTAGACACGATCGCCGTGCGGTGCTTGTCGAATGTCCGCATTCTGTCAAGAATAACGCCAATGTCATTAACGTGATCCACTCTCTTTAGCGCTTGCCCATTAATAGCATACTCGAAGAGAATCGGTGTATGAGTTCGGAGAAAAGTAATTATTTCACATTTAGCAGTGCTTATAAGCAAGGAATTCAGTTTACACCACGTCGTTAATAAAATGAGCAGATGTTAAGAATCTTCTAAGCTACAAATCATCTAGTAGATTTTGAAGTCATCGGCGTAAACAAGTCGACATCCATTGTCTATGGTATGAGCTGCTTCACTGAGAAATATAATAAAAAGAAATGGGCCAAGAATGATACCCTGCGGTACACCAGATTCATTTGTGAATACAGATGATAAGTCCGATCCAAGCTTGACTTGTAAAACTCTATCACACAAGAATGATTTCAGCCACGTGACAAACCGCTGAGGAGCACCCAAGTGCAAAATTTTGGTTAGCAGTGTAAGGTGATTAATTCGGTCAAATGCTGCTTTCAAATCTGTATGTATTACTTCAACTTGTGCTGTACGTTTGGTTTCCAAAATACAGTTCGACACGAAATCCAAAAGGTTTGTAGTCACGGAACGACCAGGTACGAATTCATGCTGATCGGGATCTATGTAGCTCTTAGTGGTACTCATAATCACTGTGCTAACAACTATTTCAAATAATTTGGATGCAACCGATAAGTTAGTTATGCCACGGTAATTCTTTACATTCCGACGGTTACCACTCTTGAAGATCAGGAACATATATGAATATTTCCAGATATTGGGGAATTTGCCCGGCATAAACGATTTGTTGAAAATGCAGCAGAGAGGAGCAGCTAGAGTTTCAATGCAACGACACAAAATAACAGCCGGAATCCCATCCAGGCCAGCCGAATACGAACATTTCAATTTTTTGGCAGCAGTAGTAATCATTTGTGGTGTAATTTCAAATATAAGGTCAGCAGGAACGTTTTCAGCAGCACGCAAAGCACTTTCATCCAGGGATGGTTCGATCACTTTGACTCAATTTTGATTCATTTGACAGTACCGTCTCAGCCGAGCAAAATATGGCAATGTTACATATGGGACATTTGTAGAACTAGTTCTAATCTACAATTTTTCTGAACTAAGTTTTGCTGTATCATTTGTAGTTACGGTGCTACAACGCTAGTAACTCATCAGTGACTAAATGAACGTTCATTTAGTCACTAATAAGATACTAGCATTGTAGCGCCGTAACTACAAAAGATACAGCAACATTTTATTCAGCAAAATTATAGACAATAACCTATTCTACAAATATTTCATATATAACTTTGTCATATTTGGCCCCGTTAAGATGGTACTGTTAAATGAATCAAAATTGAGTCAAAGTGATCGAACCATCCCTGCTTTCATCTGAAGTAGGTTCAGCGGCGAATACCGAGGAAAAAAACCTTGCGAAAAACCCACACGCAGCAGATCCCGAACATGATTCCTCATCATCGAGATAGACATCAGTAGTAGTTGAGCGGCATTTTCGTTTTAAATTTACAAAATTCCAAAAATTTTTCGGATTCCTGCGCAAATCTGTTTGAATTCTCAAAACATATGATTTGTAAAGACTGAAATTTAACCTACGGAATTCATCGCTAGAACGTTGAAAATCATTTTTTGTTGCAGCAGATTTCCTACGACGAAACTTGCACAAGCATGCGTTTCGCTTCCGTTTCAGTACTCTCAAACGACGGTTACTCCACGCAGGGGAGTGCGGCTGTCTAACAACTAGCAAATTGTCACTAAGCCACAAACTAATAATTTCACAAAAACGTTCGCCCATCCAATCCACAGTGCCGCTTTCAAGATATATGCAGAAAAGGCAACCAAATCGATTTTGCGGTAATTCAACTCACGCATTACAGAAATAGCATAGGAGCGAGCAGCATTCATGATTATACCAGACGGAAGCGAAATTGTCAGCGGGGGTTGGTGTGAGTCGACCGACAGCAACGGAGCAACACACCTATCGACTATGACATCACGCTCAGAAGAATAGAATACTAAATCCAGCACGCGGCCAAGATGATGATGAGTGCGGCGCTCGCGGTGGAGAGTGTAGTGGAATTATTATGCCTAATAGCACCATCGCTGTAGTCCCAAACAATACGGGGTTGGTTGTAATCACCGCAAACTAATGTAGTACAATGATCACCGCAGTTCTCACAAAAATCGCGGACAGAAGCGTCGTGTGCATCGATGATAGCTTTATCATTACTCTTGTCCGGGGGAATATATATAGCACACATCGCTCATACGCAAATCTGCTCCAGACATCTATCGTGCGACGGCAATCAAAACACCACCAAAGGAAAGTTTTTTTATTTTATTCCCTTTTGGCACAGACCACAAAGCAAAGGAACGTTTATTACTGTTCGATGAACTACGGTCACAACGAAAGACGTTGAAGCCACTACCAAATAACTGCACTGAAAGGATGTTATCGTCGAGTCCGGTTTCATTAAAAATGATGACGTCGAAGTTACAGTCGTTGATCGCTAAGAAAGCATCATCAATTTTGGTTCTCAATCCGCGCACGTTCTGATGGTATATCCATATTTTAGATGAACTACAATCGGTATGCTGGAAAGATGAGCGGTACAGCAGAGGAAGCGCAAGATGACTATTATAATACACGCCTCTGGTGGAAGCCCGCAGACTTTCACCATCAATGGATGATCGCAAAAATAATGATTCTACGACAGCAGCTGGTTGGTTGATGGACGGGACTAGTTGTTTAGACGATCTATGAACTCTCTAAACAACAATCCAGCCGGTCAAGTGCGATGTATTTCACGTCGAGATCCAATCCGATTTTATATGACACCTATAAGAGATTTTATATTCTTGTTTTAATGAAAAAGTCCTAAAATCAAATTAAATCTGTCTGAATGAATATAAATAGTAGAATTTAATTGGAAAAGTTTTCTATTCTATTTAACTTCAGGTTTTGTATTCTACTAAGACGCTCCAAAAACTTCAGCTAACTATTCTTATAACTATTCGTTTCGATAGTGTAAACACTATTTTAGTATCTTTTCATAATGGTAAATCAGCATAGTACAATTATTACCATTCAAACGATTGCGAGTCTTCGCTTTACCTTTTGATTGGCGTGATATAGATTTTTTATTTCCTAAATCAGCAAAACTAAAAGAAAGAAATATGAATTTCGAAATCTATACGGTCTAATTAAAGTAATCGGGTTAATTGTCGCTGCAGCACATTGTATTTTCTAAAATAAAAGTCAAAGAGGAATGAAACGGTTGTGACATGTAAAGAACTAAAATAAATCAGGTAAAACTTTTGGAAACAAGATTTAGAAATGAAAATGTGAGAATAAAATTATGTAAACAGATTTTTTAACATATAGAAAAGTTGTATAATAAAATAAATCTTATTATTTGAATAACTGAAAATAATTTGGCAGACCAAAAATGGATTTCAAAAGCCTGAAAGGCGGAAATGTTAACTTAGATTGGGCATAAAATGTTCGATCGAAAGAAGCTTCTCGAAAAAAGAAGAATCCGGAAAGGATTGAACAAAACATTTAATTTAAGATAGCTTTCAGTTCGTTACGATTTAGTGATTATTCTGACAGCTTGCGTAAGTTGGGGATAAAACGTATATTACTTACTATACTTTAGCAGCCGAAAGCCGGGGTGGCTCTTGTCGTATCAAGAATTCCTCTCCATTGTACTCGGTCTTGGGCTATTCGTCGCTAATTCGTTGCGCGTTTCGACACACACAAATCGGCTTCAACCTGGTCAAGCCATCCAGCACGTTGGGCACCTCTATTCCTGGTGCCGGTGGGGTTCTTGAAAAGAACGGATTTCACTACACAGTCGTCCAGCATCCCTGCGACGTGGCCGGCCTACCGTAGTCTCCCAACTTTCGCCAGGTGTATACGTCTCCTCCACTCTCTGCTTTCCGTTTGTACTCCGCCAAAAATAGTCCGCAACACCTTTCGTTCAAATACGGCTATTGCACGTCCGTAAAGGACTATCGGTCTGATTAGCGTTTTGTACGTCGTCAGCTTTGTGCAACGGTTCTTTGATCGAAGCGTCTTGCGGAGGGAAAAGTAGGCTCGATTTCCAGCTTGAATGCGTCGTTGGATCTCCTTACTCGTATTATTGTCGGCGGTGACCAGAGATCCCAAATATACGAATTCATCAACCACTTCCAGTTCTTCGCTGCTCGCCGGATCATACCTTCAATAGATATTGAATAACGTATAGGACAGTCCATCGCCTTGCAGCGACCCTCTGCGCGATTCGAAAGGACTCGAGAGTGTCCCCGAAACGCGCACGTAGTACACCACTCACTCCAGAGTAGCTGTGATTAGCCGCGTCAGTTTGTCCGGAAAACCATACTAGTGTATTATCTGCCATAGTTGTTCGCGTTCAACTGTATCGTATGCTGCTCTGAAGTCCTCGAACAACATCTGGGAGACGACCTTGTAGGCGACGTTGAACTGCGTAATGCCGCGGTAATTACAGCAATCTAGCCGATCGCTCTTTTTGTAGATGAGACAGACTACATTTTCCATGCACTCCTCCGCTAGTTTCTCCTTCTTTCAAATCCTTGAAATTATCGTTACAATTTTACCATTTGTATACAGATTTCAAGTCGGCAAACGATTCAGTTAAACGAAATGAGCTGTAGAGGATTATGCTTGAACATGGTTTTTCAACAAAACTGGTTGGGCTGATACGTGTCACCCTTGAAGGACATTGGTAGGAGCTGTTCGAAGGGCAGGCGTGCAGAGAAGCGGTACCTGGTCATGAAAGCCCACATGCTCTCAGGACTCGTGGACGACTTTGATTTCATTAATCTTAACCGTAGTGCTGTGGTAGAGCAGGGAACCCGACAGAAGTCGACGGCTTCGAAGAAGACCCCGTACCCGTTGGATAGGCGTTGTTGGCGTGAATGCTAGAGGTATTAGGGGCGATTGGAGAGCGGCAGTCCAAGACCGAAAAACGTGGAGACGGTTCCTAAATTCGGCACTGATTCGATAATCGGATTGTTGCCGAAAAAAGTGTGAATCACCATACCTAATGCGTAATTTTTTCCTTCGATTTAGAACCCAACTTTGAAATCAGCGACCCGAAATTAGTTAGGGCTATTATTTTCAGCTGATTTGAGTTACGATTTGACTTTTGGCTAAGCTTTGTATGGAAATACGTCAATATGCGGCTATCTGTATGTTAGGGAAGGCTGATCACCGTTCTTTTGCCAGTGTGGATCACTAACCAGGGATGTGCACAACAGTCCTTCGCTCAGACAGCGGATTGGGGCCACAGATGTTGCAAGCTATCACCAGAAAAATAAGTGAAAACGCGGAGAACGAAGAACACGATAATTCGAACCGCAGCGATCGAAACCCATGTAATTAAAAGTTCGAACTTTACTTAAAAAACGAACTCAGAAGTTCACATTTGGTTCACTATTAGTTCCGTGGAACTTTATGGCTGCTTAATATAGAACTATACGTGAAAACCGAATTTAAGTACCGCAAAATATTTGTTAGAAACTAAAAAGTTCAAAACAATTTTTTAGTTTCCTTCAAAACAACTTTTAAGTTCACATTAAGGGTTTAACTTGTTTCGAACTCTGTTTGACAATGTTCAACGAAAGCACTGACCGTACTTTTAAGCAGCGGGAAAGTTCACCACAAATTGTTCTATTCGATTGTTAATCAGCGTTGTAGCTTATAATTAGAGAAATGTTTCCTTCTAGAATTAGACTTTTATTTATAGAATTAATTTATATTTTTGCTATTTGTGCACTATTATAGAAGTGCACTTGATTGATCATATGATAAAACGTTTGCTGGGTGGAGAGATAGATCGATTTAGGCTATAAATGGAAATTGCTTACTGAAATACACCGTAAGCTGCGAGGGATGGACTTTTGAATTTAGCAGCTTCTTACATTACGTCAGGAGTAACGGATTCTTGCAGTCCTACATCACCCTTTCGTACAACCCTTAGGGCTGTATACCTTGTAGTTTTTTTCATTTGAATATGTCTACTCCCTTTGTCAGTTCCTCTCATGTTGTCCCTCAGCCACTTGTAAATCTATCTTCTTCTCGGTAAACCCTATAATTCGATCAAAAGCCTTTTTTACGTTATTGAACCTCCCACATTTTAATGGCCACCCTATTCTCCCTTTCAGAAATAAAACAACTTTTACAACTGCTATCGTTCCAAATGCAAGAGAAACGTACCCCTTTACCCGTTTGAACCTTTCTCTCCTCTTGAAAGAGACCGTCTCCCACTTTTATCAACCCCCCGGGGCTGATTTTTTTTATGTCAGACAACAGGTGTTTGACAAACGACGGTTGATGAAGAACAGTCCAGAAGCTCCGGAACTATGGCGGAACATGCATTCATACTCACGTTCCTCGTACCCCATATCGGTTCCTTCCCAGTCCCCCTTCTGTCACGTAGCTAATTATGCATCGGTATGCTCAATGAAAATCACTATAATGGAAACGCATCAAAGGTTTAGTTACCCTGTATTCCTCCTCGGTGGAATCCTCCTCTTTTCTCAAAGTCAGTTGCACAACTGCAATCGATTTAAATGCAAGAGAAACGCAACCCCTTTTACTTATTTTGGATCTCCCCCCCCTTGTTTTTCATTCCCCCCTTTTGATAACTTCCCAATGCTGGTTCCCTAATGTCAAGGAACATTTGTGCCAAGTTTGATAAAGAATTGTCCAGGCATTTCGGAGTTATGGCCTTTCCCCTGTTATGACCCCCTTTCTATTATTAGCTCCCGGCTTTATCAACCCCCTGAGTTCTGATTCCCTTATGTCAAGAAACATGTGTGCCAATTTTGGTGAAGAACTGTCCAGGCATTTCGGAGCTATAGACCTCCCCTCCTGTTACGTCCCCCCTCATATCAGCCCCGCAATGCTGATTCTCTTACATCAAGGAACATGTGTGCCAAGTTTGGTGGAGATCCGTCAAGGCGTTCTGGAGTTATGGGGGAACATACAAACATACATACAAACATACTCACGCTCACTTTTATATATATAGATAACAAAACAAATGGTTTAGTTAACGAAAAAGCAGGGAAAAGTGGAAAATTGTAAATATTTTTAATTTGGAGATTATTGAAATTTTTTACGAGCTGAACAGCGTTCTATACAGCGACCTAAGCAGACTTTTTGTGAACTTTCTAGTTCTGTTTGAAAGTTGCTGAGCATTCCTACTTGCAACTTGAAAATACGGTTAGTTGCTTAAAAATTAGGCTGAATAGAATTCTATTCATGCTCATTTGGATAGCTGATTAAACCAAAAAATCCACTTTTATCGGAACTTTTGGTTACTTAATAGACCAATGTGAAGAAAGTGGGCCCCATAATCATTCATACTGTGGTTATTGGCACATTTCGGACAACGAACACGAATTTTTCGCGTTCACGTTCAAATCCGACTGGGTGCCTCGCAACAATTTGTCACATGGCTACGCTCGTATTTGTGTGATAGGGTTCTGCAAGTGAAACTTGGGTCTAAGTTATCGTTGCCGTTCACAAATATATCTGGTGTATCTCAAGGCAGTAACTTGGGTCCATTTTTGTTTATTTTATTCTTCAATGACGCTGCCTCTGCTCTTGGAACTGGTTGCAGACTGGTATATGCTGACGATCTAAAAATTTACTTGACGATTCGTTCTATCGAGGATTGTCATCGTCTTCAGTCACTATTAGACACATTTGTGGACTGGTGTAAATCGAACCACATGACCATCAGCATTACTAAATGCGAGATTATGACATTCCACCGTATCAAATCGCCGATCGTATATGACTACAGAATTAACGATTAGGTATTGAGAAGGGTCGATTGCGTTAACGATCTTGGTGTCACACTAGACTCGAAAATGGCGTTTGATCGTCATCGTGCACAGATAATCTCAAAAGCAACGCGCCAGCTTGGATTTATAGCCAAAATTGGCCGAAATTTCAGTGACCCACATTGTCTCAAAGCACTTTATTGCGCATTAGTCCGACCGATCCTCGAAAACGCATGTATAGTGTGGACTCCACACCAGCTGTATTGGACCCTTCGAATTGAACGAGTTCAGAGAAAGTTTATACGACTGGCTCTACGTAATCTGCCTTGGCGTGACCCAAACAATTTGCCTCCGTATCCTGACCGCTGCCGTTTGTTTGGATTAGATACATTAGAATGTCGACGTAAGATTCAACAGGCTTTGTTCGTGGCCAAACTGTTAAATGGAGAAATTGACTCACCGAAATTACTGTCGCTTATGAATTTCCGGGCAGCTGAAAGGACTTTAAGGCCGTCATCATTGCTGACTAACCTGTTTCACCGTACCGAATTTGGCCGCAACGAACCAGTTACATCGTGTGTCAGAGTTTTTAGCTGTGTTGAGGAGCATTTCCAATTTGGCGAATCACTGAGTAAATTTAAGCGGTTGGTGAGAATAAATTTATTATAGATTGTTAGAGTAAGTTCATTTAGACTTATAAGTCAGATGAAGTGTAAAACAAACAAATAAAACAAATAAATAAAACAAAATCCAGTGCAATTGTAGCACTCAAACGTGAATGCATTTGCTTCAGACACAATCCCGCCATGTCAGTAAACTGCACACAAATCGGGCAGGAAAATCGTTTTGGTTTTATCAACTTATTCAACATCTTGTCAGTTAGTAGGCCTCGAAGGGTGCGATTGCGTACCTCTCCAGTAAAACACTTGCCGGAGCCTCGATACAAGTTTCAGGGTGCCCTATTCACCATCAAATCTAACGCATCTAACAGCACAGTAGCCATTCTTCCCAGTTTGGTGAACCGCCGTAGCGCGAAACACCACAGAATCAATTTTCCCACGAATGTCGTCTTTCGTCACATCATCGAGATTTTGTACTACTTTTGGCTTGATTTCCATTTCGGTTACAAGAGAAAGTGGTACCGTTTAAGCACATGTAATTACTACCGTGCCCAACCTAAACACAAAGTTCGAAAGCATGTTTCGTCTTAGAAAAACCGAGTGATTGTTTAATGTCGGACCTATTTCTGTACAAATGACTAATTTGTAGCAAAAACGCTGGACGATTAGGGTAAACCTTCTGGAATTCTAGATTACTATTTGATGATTTCATTTTACTTTACATTAATGTTTATAGAGAACGTTGGGCACTTGACCAATGTGTTCCAACCTGGACACGGCAGACTAGTACTAATAATTCAACTTTTGAGCACTAAGTCCAATCAATTCATTGAACCAGTGACGTATTATACATAACACAAAACACAGTACTGTACGTTAAAAAGCTACAACTATTCTCATGCTACTCTCGCTCGTACTACCTTATATTTAAATTAGAGCGCAAACACAAAACAACAACAACCGGCTACTGGTCAGCCATAGCAATCTGCTATCACTTTATATTAACTAATCAGTTAATCAGCCGCTTTATATAGAGAGAGAACTATCCTAGATTTGAGTTCTAGCCACAATCGATCACGGCAATGTGGCAATTTTTAGTGATTCAGTTGATTTTTCTTCTAACTTTGCAAGCTCATTCGACGACGCCGCAGGACGAAAAGCTGGTGCATGCATTTTTGCGCGGCATGTCCAATATGCTGGGTGTCGGAGACCAACTGTCGCCGCTGCAGCCGATCGACAAGGAAGTGATATTCAACTGCACCAGTAACCGATCGGACGACTTCTTTCAGCCGGTGCTGCTGGACGATCCCGACCTATTACAAAAGTTGGACCTTCAAAAACCGATTGCTTTCATCATTCATGGTTGGAACAGCTCATCCAGTGAACCACATTTCCAGGATATGGCCCACAATTACAGCCGGTTCGTGAACTGTAACATCTGTTTGGTGGATTGGACCAATCTGTCTCGCTATGAATACGATGTTGTCATTCTGCAAAGCCTGCAAATGGTAGTTGCATATTTCACAAGGTTTTTGCGATTCTTAAACACCAACGGAATAAGTTATGCAAATGTGACGCTTGTTGGACACAGTTTGGGGGCACAGATCAGCGGTTTGGTGGGGAAGAGCCTGAACGGAGCTATTGGGCAGATTTTCGCGCTTGATCCAGCCGCTTTGCTTTTCACAACGCCTAAGGATGTGGGAGTAAACAACCGGCTCGTTCCGACTGATGCACAGTACGTGCAGGCCATTTTCACCTCCAAAGGAGAACTGTCCATGGAAATCGGTGCCGGGCATCAAAACTTCTGGATGAACGACGACGGCAAACATCCGCAGCCTGGATGCAAAAGTTTGGCAAAGAATAAAGGCTTGCTCGAGCGGTTCTTCGGTAGGTATTTTATGTTTGGTGCTGCATGGCTGTGATTACGACTGCGAAAAAGTTTATCTCCTCTTCAGAGCGACTGGTTTGCAGTCACATGATGGCGGCGGTCTACTTTACGGCAGCACTTGACCCAGCAGTGAATTATACTATGAAGCGGTGTTTCGCATACGGGATGTACCAAATCGGGTTGTGTTTCGGCAAAAAGGACGTTGTTGGGATCCATGCAAAACGGTAAATCCGCTTGATCATTGGTGGGATGCGTTGAATGATTGGCTGTATTTTTTTATATTTCAGATTTTTGGGCGATTTTTACGGCAGTGTTGATCTGGTTTTTCCATATGGTTCATAAAGCTATTAAATGATAGACAACATAAAGTGAAAACATTGACACCACGAACGGAAAAAAGTTAGTATTTGTAATTGGCTCTTCAAACATTATTTAACTTCACTGAACTTCCATTCCGAATACAAAGTTAATGTTACAGTTTCACTGCATCAGTCGGATTTCAGTGCCATCGGTACTTGCTTTTAATTGAAAGCCACGGTATTAAGTTTCGTTGATCCAATTACTCCGGTTCTTTTGTTTCCACTTACATTATATTTTCATTTCCCATCGCCATCAGCGGCAGCATAGGGGAACTGTGGGTAAGACGAACAGGGTGGGTAAGACGGACAGGTGGTTGATTCTACCAGTTAAGCATTAAAATTCGTAAATGTTTTGATGGGCATCCAACCATCTTGCTATCTCATGATGTCTGAACGTTTCAATCATCATTTAGAACTTTCCAATTTTGATAAAGTACAGAAAAACTAAAAATTGGACATGATTCTGCGTTTGGATGTAACTTTTTTCCATCGGAATTAAGCTTTTTGAGTGGTTTAATTCCAAAATGTTGCCCATAGCATGAAGTATTTCGATTTAATACCTTTTCAAGTTTCATCTGCATTGAAATAATACGTAATTTTATTTGCGTATGAAAAATTGTGAACTCTTTAAAAAAATGTATAATGATGGGGTGAAATGGACAACTGCTAGTGTGGGTAAGATGGTCAGTGAACATATTATAATAAAATTGTTGATTTTGCCTGTTAGTGATATCTCAAGCATATAAATGAAAATTTAACCGGCAAACGTGAATTTCAAACAAATTAGCAGCGGCCAGGCATGAAACAGTTTTTGGAATGCTTATTCATATTGCCACTGCCAAACAACTTTCTATTGGCTGCCTCTAGTGGGAGGGGGTGGACTGCCCCCTTCATTTTTTTGCACGCTACACCACCATATTTTACGTATTCAATTTGTTAAGGGTCAATAATAATAATATGCGCTCAGTTGGGGCGATTTACAATACCTGTCCATCTTACCCCCACACATTGTCCGTTTCACCCGCAGAACTAAAAAAGTTCACTTTTTCGGACCATTTTTAAAACTCAAAATACACATTGAAAAACATTTTTTGTTAAATATTTCACTAGCTGCTTTTGTAAACAATATGTTGAACTGAAGTAAACTGTATTTAGGTTTTATAAATCATAAGTCCTCTGTATTATATTAGCTGTTCTTCTTAACCTGTTCGTCTTACCCACAGTTCCCCTACCCAGTGCAAAATGCATTTTACTCTCTCCAGCGATTTCGCCGTTGCACACAATTCTGCAATTCCGGCTACTGGCCGGATATGATCACTGGAAGTGAAAATCGCAATGCTGGTGACAGCCCAATAGCCATCGAGCTGCAACGAAATAGTTGAATTTTTCGATATCCTGTATCCTGCTGATCTGTGAGCTCTCTGGAAATTGATTCAATTTCATATTTCAGAAATAAGCCACCTAAACAGAGTTACAGAGTTGATATTTGAAATACCAAACAATATTGAATGGTATTAATTTTTTTATCCGATTTTTAGATTACAGTAAAAAACCAAAGTTCACCAAAAATACAAATACTAAGGACACCCATCGTTGCGCCAGCAAATTTTTGCCGTTTGTTATCCTCCAATGAGCTGCTGCTGCTACTGCTGCCACTGCCGGTCATATTTTCTGACCTCGTCCGTTGTTACTATCATCCTTATCTATTGATCTGCTCGATGCTGCTGTCCTGGTAACAATCGTTTCAATCGAAATACTTTCTCATCTGCGAACGACGTCGGTCGGTCGCCGTCGGGAAGCAACGACGGGCGAATTCTTCCAGACCAGCAGCAGCGCTTGATAAAAACCAAACTGCTGATGATACGCTTTCGGCCGGTCAAACAATCATCGTGCTAAATAGAATCCTTCCAGCAAACTAGCGTTGGCATGCCAAAGTGAAACATTGAGCATCCACCACCCTCACTATCGGGCATCGGGTGGCCCTGATTGGGATCCGAACGGGTAAAAATCGAAAAAGTTAGTGAGTCAGAAAATTGCATTCTTTCCAGCGAATTTGAACGAACATATTATACGGGGGACGGGGGAGGAGCGGCTAGGATGAGCGAACAATGATCTTTCGCTTCGTTCGGAAGCATCATTGACAGAGGTTGAGAAAGGAGACGATCAACCAGCTGAATATTGAGATAAAACGCAAACAGTTTTACAAAGTATGCCGAGCGCCTCCACCAGTCTGACGCTATCCCACCCCTCCCAAGCCGGGTGCCTACCACTCAGTAGTGCACGCCTGGTTGAAAACACGACCAGCAGCGGAGAGTGGGTTAAGCCGTAAGCCTTGTGCGAGCACTGTTTTTAAATTGAAATCCTTTCAATAATGCGACCGTGATTGATTCGCTATTTCTGAACGATTGCTGGTTGTAATCGCTCAATGCTCTGTATTTTCTATTCCGGTTCTGACTGATTCAGCGAATTTCCGTGACACAGAACTCCAATTCGCACATCGCCCAACCCAACAACATGGCACGATAAAGCATGATTTCAATATTCTCCAGTTCATTAGTTGGAACTGTTCGCTCTCTCTCTCTCGGTGTGAAAGCAAATGTGCTTTGCGGCTCAGGGCAATGAATGGATAATCCAACCAGCCAGTCAGCGATTGTCACTAGCCATTATTAGCAGTCGCATCATTCACCGATCAGCCGGTTATTATGTATTTAAATTGTGGCTAAAACCGTGTTGGGTTTGATTTCGGAAATTATTTACTGGTGTAATGCGAATGCTAATACATTTTATATTATCCCATTTAGTAGAAATCAGGACAGCAGGAGTTCGAAATTTTATAATTTATTTGCAGTTTAATTCACCTTTTACGGAACCTAAATACAGTCTTCATAATTATATACAATGTGGAGACTTGCTTGTAAGACATGCCCGGTGCGGGTATCAATTGAGGTGTTCCTAGTGCCCTCGCCTTCGCAACGTCATCGATCTAGAACAGTGATGGCCAAACTGCAGCCCGCGGGCCGCCCTTAGTGCCCTTAGTGATGATTCGTGCGGCCCGCGGACTGGTTTGAGGGATGGCGGACTTATGAATAATTTTTTTGATTACACAGAGGTCACTCAGATCAGTCGTAATATCTCGTGCATATTGTAGATCTGATTACTTTCCAGTTTAAATCTTGTGGTGATTCCTAAAAATCGGCTTTTGCTACCGCCTATGTAACATTTTGTTATTCGCAGAAATGAGCAGAGATCATTGCGGCCCGCGGATGGGACGATCTAATTTGGCCCGCACCACGCCTATGCCTGGGCACCACTGATCTAGAAGAAGGGTTACTGAACGGTTGCTTGATTCCTTTGCTGTGGCGCAAGTAAATCTTGGTTCTATAATGGATCCGGCCCTGGATGCTTAACTAACATTAAAAGTTCCGGTTGAGTAGGGTTCGGTGAGCAGGGATCCAGATCTACGGATTTGAGAATTTTCTACGGACCTCCGGATCAAGTGCTCGAACCTACGGATTTTTATAAACTTCATAAAAGAGGTTGAATGTGCAAATTAAAAATGGTTCAAATGTCATTCGCAATATGGCTCAATATTCAAGTGAATAATATCCCGAAAATTATAACTGTATTCTTTGAGAGTCGATATAAAAGTGTCTTATAAAAGTCTTCTCAGAGAAAGAAACGAGCAGGATAGTAAAGAAAGGTTACTGGTCTGTTGAGTACTGAAATAAAAAGGGAAGATTTACGTTAATGCTGCCATGCTGTCGATTTTAATTTCCTTTTTTCAATTTGACGGCAGATAGAACTCTTCACCATTATATGCGTTGATAGCATAATACAGTGGACCCCCGTTTGTTTGAACTCATGCAAACTAACGGGGTTCGTTTTTAATTTGAACAACTAGCAACCCTAAATATGCTGAAACTTGTATGAACTGGCCGCCCTGCTCTTTGTTATTGTTATGGTGGTTTGATTTAGTATCGTTTAGTTGGTAGTTGCAAGCAACGAATGTGTTATTCTCCGATCGGATTTCTATCGTAATCGTTGGGAAACGAAATGTGAAACTGATTAAACCAGGATTAAACACGCTAGATCAGTACAAACAAATCGTGTTTATATGCATTGTCTGCGAAGGCAAATGATGCCATATTGAGAATGACATTTGAACCATTTTTAATTTGCACATCGTGCAAACCAGCGGGGTTCAAATTAAAAAGTGTTCAGATTAAAAACGGTCAAACGAACGGGGGTCCACGGTATTCATCATTTTCTCTCAGGCTTTGGCTCGGGCTTCAGGCTTGGCTGACCGTAGTAAATTCAAATTAATAGTAATACTAGTAGAAGTAACACATTTACCTGGTTGGAATATGAGAGAAATGTGAATGATATTCGTTTCTATGTCTTCGCACATTTCAACAGTTCTCAATAAGATTTCTATAAAACGATAGAACTTCATTATTGTCAAGCGAACAAGGTTGATCTTTACAACCTAGTAGGTGGAATCCTTGTCATATTTGCATTATTGAACTTTGCTTCTTCAAACAAAAGCAAAGCCTTGGGTATAAAACGTCATTCAAAGACTTGATCCTTCTTTATCGACAGATTTAGTTAGAGTACAGAACAATAGTTAGAGTACACAACGACTAGTTAGAGTACAGAACAATTACGGGGCTAGAGTAACAATCCTACTGACTCTATCCTACTGACTCTATATATGATAGCCAAAAAGCTATCAAAAAAATGCCATAAAATATACTACAACAAATCGCTGAAAAGAGACAAAGAAATCATGTAATGATGGAGAAATCGAGATGCAAAGACGGCAAAATAACAAACAAAAATAACAAAAAACACGACATAAAATGACAAATACGACAGAGGGATGGCATAATGATGACGAATACGAAGAAAAGACAAGGAAAAGATGACCAAAAGGCGACGAAAAAGTAATAACAAGGCGAAAAGCCGATAACAACAAAAGACGTAGAACGACAAAATACGACGAACAGACAGCAGAAAGGTGGCAAAAATTTTAAGAGACATGGTAAAAATGGCAAAGCAAAGCAAAGCCTTGGTGCTACATTCCGTTATCGAAACTTGACCTTCTGTTTTTATACGACAGACTTCGCAGCCAGCTGTTAGAGTGCAGGACAATTGCAGGGCCAGCTGTTACGATCCTATTGACTCTAACAGCCTCTCCCAGTCGAGATTCGAACATACGATGACTGGCTTATTAGGCCAGCGTCATTCATACCTCGAAGCCAACTGGGAGGCAAAAAATGTAGTAAAAATGACGAAGACTAAAAATAGGAAATGAAGAAAAATGGAGAAAAGGCTATGAAGAGATGTTAAAACGTCAGCAAAACAGCGGCAAGAAATGTCAAAACAAACTACAAATGAAGACAAAAAACGCCATCAAGGCAAACAAGAACGCAACAAAAGACAATAAAAAAGAACAACAAATCGCTGGAAATAAACACAAAGACGCTTGACCAAACTTCGTAATTTTAGTCACGGCCTTGAAATGCGGTTAGGCATATATTAATATTTTTTGAAACGATGGTTCTACAATTGATGAAGGGACGGTAAGGGAAAGTAATGAAGAAGGATTTTTTTTGAGAATGGAGGGGAAAGAGTGGAAAGGAAGGGGTGGGGTGGTAATGTGTGTCTGCTTAGGGACACCCTACCGGTTGTTTTTTCATCACTAAAAAGTGCTTTTTAAATGAAGAAACTTTTCTGAAGTAACTATTATGCTAAGTTTTAAAGTTTCAATTCTATTACTTATGTCTCACTTGTTTTGAATCCGTCCGGCTGCCCGCCGTGACGTTACAACGCGAGCTTCAATCACTTGTAACTTAGGTTCTACCAAATATATTATATTAACAATATAGTTCACTTCGCAAAATCCCATATATATCCGAAGAGACGCAAAAGTAACACCCTCTTGCGGACAAAAAGCTGACTAAAAGCTTTTTGTAAAAAAAATGTTTAAGCGTGTAACCAATACATAAGAAAAAGGTGCGGTAGATATTACTCTTTGTATTGAAAGTTGGATTTTGAACACACATTTTGTTCAGTCACACATTTTGTAGGTGAGAAAAGTTGCCAAAATTTCGTGGGAAAAACCCATGATTCTTGGTTGATTCTTATTTGAATTTTAATGCTTACGTAGAGTTGTTATCGACGCTAAGAATAATATAAAAATAGTTTCTAAATACATAATTCCACGAATAACTCATAATTTGAACAAATATGCAGCATATCTATACCTATAAAGAAGGATTTCTGTCTGTCTGTCTGTCTGTCTGTCTGTCTGTCCTGTGTTCCTTATAGAATCAAAAACTACTGAACCAATCGGCGTGAAAATTTGCATGTAGAGGTTTTTGGGGCCAGGAAAGGTTTTAGTGATGGTTAGAGACCCCTCCCCCCACTAAGAGGGGGGGCTCCCATACAAATGAAACACAAATTTCTGCATAACTCGAGAACTAATCAAGCAAATAGAACCAAATTTGGCATGTGGGTGTTTTCGGTGACAAGAATTTATTCTAGGGTAATTTGAGACCCCTCCCCTCTTTATAAGGGGAATTATAACTCCTCTCCCCTTTAAGAGGGGGGGGGTTTACATACAAATTTCCTCATAACTCGAGAACTAATCAAGCAAATGGAACCAAATTTGGCATGTGAAGGTTTTCGAGGGCAAGAAAATTTTCTATGTTGAATTAGGACCCCTCCTCACTTTAAGAGGGGGGGCTCCTGTACAAATGAAATACCAATTTCCTCATAACTCGAGAACTAATCAAGCAAATGGAACCAAATTTGGCATGTGTGTGTTTTTGAAGACAAAATTTTTTTCTATGATGAATTGGGACCCCTCCTCACTTTCAGAGGGGGGGGGGCTCCTATACAAACGAAATACAAATTTCCTTATAACTCGAGAGCTAATCCAGCAAATGGAACCAAATTTGGCATGTAGGTGTTTTTGGAGGCAAGAATGTTTTCTATGATGAATAAGAACCTCTCCCCACTTTAGGAGGGGGGGCTCCTATACAAATGAAATACAAATTTCCTCATAACTCGAGAACTAATCAAGCAAATAGAACCAAATTTGGCATGTGGGTGTTTTCGGTGACAAGAATTTATTCTATGGTAAATTGAGACCCCTCCCTCTTTATAAGGGGAATTGTAACTCCTCTCCCCTTTAAGAGGGGGGGCTTCCATACAAATTTCCTCATAACTCGAGAACTAATCAAGCAAATGGAACCAACTTTGGCATGTGAAGGTTTTCGAGGGCAAGAAAATTTTCTACGGTGAATTAGGACCCTTCCCCACTCTAAGAGGGGGGGCTCCTGTACAAATGAAATACAAATTTCCTCCTAACTCGAGAACTAATCAAGCAAATAGAACAACATTTGGCATGTGGGTGTTTTTTTTGGTGACAAGAATTTATTCTATGGTGAATTGAGACCCCTCCCCTCTTTATAAGAGGAATTATAACTCCTCTCCCCTTTAAGAGGAGGGACTTCCATACAAATTTCCTCATAACTCGAGAACTAATCAAGCAAATGCAACCAAATTTGGCATGTGAAGGTTTTCGAGAGCAAGAAAATTTTCTATGGTGAATTAGGACCCCTCCCCACTTTAAGAGGAGGGGCTCCTGTACAAATGAAATACAAATTTCCTCATAACTCGAGAACTAATCAAGCGAATTGAACCAAATTTGGCATGTGTGTGTTTTTGGAGATAATTTTTTTTTCAATGATGAATTGGGACCCCTCCCCACTTTAGGAGGGGGGTCCTATACAAACGAAATACAAATTTCCTCATAACTCGAGAACTAATCCAGCAAATGGAACCAAATTTGGCGTGTAGGTGTTTTTGGAGGCAAGAATTTTTTCTGTGATGAATTAGGACCTCTTCCCACATTAGGAGGGGGGGCTCCAATACAAATGAAATACAAATTTCCCCATAACTCGAGAACTAATCAAGCAAATAGAACCAAATTCGGCATGTGGAGGTTTTTGGAGGCAAAAATATTTTCTACGGTGAATTAGGATCCTTCCACACTTCAAGAGGGGGGCTTCTACACAAATGAAATACAAATTTCCTCATAATTCGAGAACTAATCAAGCAAATGGAACCATATTTGGCATGTGGTTGTTTTTGGAGGCAACCATTTTTCCCATGATGAATTAGGACTTCTTACCTTTTTAGGAGGGGGGGGGGCTCCCATTCAAACGAAATACAAATTTGATCATAACTTTAGAACTAATCAAGCAAATGGAACCAAATTTGGCATGTGAGAGTTTTAGATGGCAGAATTTTTTTTCTGTGGTGTATTACGACCCCTTTCCCTTTTAAGAGGGTGGGCTCTCATACAAATGAAATACAAATTTCCTTATAATTTGAGTACTAATCAAGCAAATGGAACCAAATTTAGCATGTAGGAGATTTTTGAGTCTTGAATTTATTTTATGATAGTTAGAGACCTCTCACCCCTGTGGTAGGGGGATATGGGCTCTCATACAAATAAAACAGAAATTTTTGCGAAACTCAAAAACTAATCCAACTCGAGAAATTCGAGACTCTTCCATAAAATATTAGTCAATACAAGGCCACAAAAACTATCTATAGTAACACTAGATCATTCAGGACGAGACGGTCACGAGTGTTGCCGGTGACCCGCCGTCGGAAGCGCCGCCCACTGGGGGGCTTGCAAAACTCGTGATTGTGACAAAGATCATCCGAGATTCATGATTCATGTACAACACAGGTTAATTAGTGGCAATACGAAGTTTGTCGGGTCAGCTAGTTTAATATAAACCAGCAAAATTTGTGAAATTTTTTGTGAAACGGTAAGTGTGTTAAAATTTCAGCCAACCCAAGTAGCGCACTAACGATACTTTTAATTATTTCTGTTCTATGACATGCCTGGCTGTATTTGGATGGCGGGACTGTATTTGGATTTCCTTCATCAGCGACATTACTTGCCTGTCTTACAATTAAGGCCTAACGTATTTCCTGCTCATGTAGAATAATAATGTAGAATAAAAAGTTAGTAAACGATAACCGTTAAAATTGTTTATTACGTGAATTTTAAGTTAGCATATGTTGAATGTTTTTTTAACCAAAGCAGTGACACAAATGACTTTACGAGCCATATGGAAAAAGCAGATCCACGTTGCCGTAAAAATCACCCGAAAGCCTAAAATATCAAACAAAACAGCAAATTATTCAGTGCATCCAACTAGCAATTAAACAGGATTACCGTTTTGCGTGAATCCCAACAACGTCTTTTTTGCCGAAATAACACAACCCGGTTTGGTACATCCAGTGCGCCGTACATCGCTTCATAGTGTACCTCACAGCTGGGTCAAGTGCTGCCGTAAAGTAGACCGCCGCCATCGTATGACTGCAAACTAGTTGCTCTGAAGAGGAGATAAACTTTTTCCGGTCGCAATCAAAGCCATGCACCAAACACTGAATACCTACCGAAGTATTGCGTTAGCAAGCCTTTATTCTTTGCCAAACTTTTGCATCCAGGCTGCGGATGTTCGCCGTTGTCGTTCATCCAGAAGTTTTGCTGCCCAGCACCGATGTCCATAGATAGTTCTCCTTTGGTGGTGAAAATGGCCTGCACGTACTGTGCATCAGTCGAAGCCAGCCGGTTGTTCACTCCCACATCGTTAGGCAGTGTGAAAAGCACACCGGCTGGATCAAGCGCGAATATCTGCCCAATTGCTCCGTTCAAGTTTTTCCCCACCAACCCACTGATCTGCGCTCCCAAACTATGCCCAACTAGCGTCACTTTTGTATAACTCATTCCATTGGCATTTAAGAAGCGCAAAAATCTTGTGAAATATGCAACTACCATTTGCAGGCTTTGCTGCGCGGCGACATCGTATTCATAGCGAGACAGATTGGACCAATTCAGCAGGCAGATGTTACTGTTCACGAACCGACTGTAATTGCGGGCCATATCCTCGAAATGTGGTTCACCGGACGAGCTGTTCCAGCCGTGAATGATGAAAGCAATTGGTGTTTGAAGGTCCAACTTCTTCAGCAGATTGGGATCGTTCAGCAGTACTGGTTGAAAGCCGCCGTTCGGTCGATTACTGCTACAGTTGAACATCACTTCCTTGTCGATCGGTCCCAGCGGAGATTGCTGCTTTCCGGCATCCAACAGTTTGGACATGTCGTGTATCATCGCCAGCAGGCCATCTTCGTCTTGGCCACCTAGGCTGACCTGGAGCTTCGTCGAATGGCCCTTTGAAGTTAGGAGTAAAACCAACTGAATCACTAAAAAATGCCACATTACCGTTCTAGTTTTGTGTCGATGATGGAATCGATTGTGACAAGAGCACAAATCTAGGCTCATAAAATTTTCAAATTTTGTGCGACTATATGGACCAGCTGAATAAACATTTTACTCGCAGATTTTATTAATTCATATTGAGTAAAAGCTGTTGGATGCTGTTGACGTAGCCGCTTGTTGTTGTTTTGATTGTGTGCCATTATAAAGTTTTCAATATAGACTAGTTCAGTCGTTTAGTCGTTACTCTCCGATACTAACATTTACAAACATTAATTCAATTTTAATTTGCAACAAACCTTTATAGCACTCAGTATCAATGCGTCTATCGTACATTCTAGGTTCTCAATTGATTATTTTACCGCAGAAAATTTTAAACTTATTTACATATAATTTCGAATAATACTTTTATGCGATCTAACAAATGACTTCGCATAGATTTGATAGATGACGTTTTACTGGACATTTTTCGTCAATCAAGAGTTTTGCATTCTGCACTGCTGCGGAATTTGAATTTTCATAGTCGATTTCATCGACAATTGCTGCAACCTGTCACCATCAACTAGGACCCAGAGCAAAAAAAAACAAACGAGGACCGGCGAGCACGACGAGATCCTATCGCTGCCGCCAATCGGTTCCAATCGATGCAACCAAACTCATAATACGTAAAATATTGAAATTGCTCTCATTGTGATCCACCCGTCCGCCCCCGAAACCCGCGGGCACAAGCCGTGCCCGTGTTCGATGACTATCCTTTCGGGTCAACAATTTTCAATTTCTATGAACTTCGGGCCGGCCATTGTATTTTATATTTTATGATCTTTTTTGTTACACTACACTATATTGTTCCTATTATATCGCTCACGGGATTCGAACCCTTTTTATCCGTTTCTTTTTGTTTCCCGAAAAAAATCCAGCCGAAAGTTATAAATTGATTTTTTTGGTCCTAATTTCACTTAAAAATATGATAAATTATATTTTGTCGCAATGAATCGGTTATTTATCGTTAAAATTAATAAAATTGCAAAAAAATGCAGTCATTTTCACACGAAAAAAAAAGCTCAAACCGGTCAGTTGAGCAATTCACGTCCCACTCGGCGGCGGAAGTGTGCGATGCTAACGCGGTCAATCAAGTGATAAAAATGGTGCTTATCAATGCGGAAAAAGTCTCGCTCCCTTTCTCTCTTTGCTTCGCTGCTTGTTTCCACATAAACTGACGAACGGTCCGCTGGTTCGCCGGGCGATGGTCCGTGGCGGAAATGAAGCCGTCCCGAATGACCGGAACCAGAATTCAATCGTACAGCTACAGAGGGAAAAAAATTAAAGCATTGAATTTAATGGGCATTGCGGGGTTTAGCCGTAACCGTATGCTTTTATTTAGGCTAATCGGGTGGTTTGGTCTTTGGTGCACCCATTTTTTCACACGTACAAGTGTGACGCCACTGGCGTTCGCAGATATTAACAGAAGGTGGGACACCGACCTTACAAAAGCATGGATGAGGATTTAATTTTAAAAATAAAGGGTGTCCCACATCAAATTGCACCACGGAAGAAACGCTGTAGAAAATTACCTAATTAACCGATCCTTTTCAAACTTTCGGACAATAAAATATAACCCATTAGTAAGTTTTGGAATACTTATTTCATTCAATTTCAATTTCATAACCGTATGCTCGCACCTTACGCTTAACTCCACTCCTAAGGTTCTGTACAACATCTGGCTGAAGTTTTTGGAGCGTCTTAGTACCCGGGTAGAAATGCATAACGAATATTAATGTAAAAACATTACGGTTACTATGAATTTTACTGTTTACAACATTTTATGCTGTAACTTCACTTTTCATATTAATGTAAAAACATTAGGATTATAATAAATTTTACTGTTTACAACACTTTATGCTGTAACTTCACTGTACCGTTCTTGGAAAATTTTTCATATAATTTGGCAACAATGCAAATTGTTTCGAAGCAGGAAATAATCTCTATCTAAGGTCCAACCTTGGCAGGTTGAGTTATTTGTAGACATAAATTGTGTATCTTCCTCCGTCTACTGTAGAAACCAGCGATCGAGAAGTTTAATCTAATTCGTTTTACTGACGGGACGACGACACTATGCAGGCGCTTGCGACTTACTCGTTCATCTGTCGTCAACATATTAGCCGCGATTTTTAACGCGGGTGTTCGGGGAAAGGCTCCGCTCCTGTGGATTAGACCTCGTTGTTTCTACGTCTTGACATCGAATGAGGTGTCAGGCATATAATTAAGTTTTTATAACGGTAGATTTTACAATTGACAAAGGGAACGATAGAAGACAGTAATGAAACAAAGAGTTGATAGAATCTAACAGATTGAGATAAGGCGTGAATGGGAAAGAGCGGAATTTGTTTATGTAGGTGTACTGACCTCTAATACTTTCCTAATATGAGCGATGAATGCGGCTCGAAAATCATAATAGTTCGAAGCCTATCAAATTCATTGTCGTCATATCTTTTCAAAAACATGAAATACCGTAATTAATCAGCCAGTTTTATTTTGTCCTAATAATCCGAAAGCCTACAATTTTTTTTTGCAGAACTCACCTTAAATTTCATTGTAACTTCGTTGTAAAACAGTGTAAAACTTATAGTGAATGTACCATAAATTTTACTGTTTTTGGTTTTTATTTGTATGGGAAAAAGCCGAAAAATTTAGTGTTACATCACTTAATCACCCCCTTATTCGCTGTAAAATTGGCGGTTTCCATTAAAATTTACTGTGAAAACAGCGATATTCATGGTAACTTCAGTGTAACTTTTACAAAGATTTTCACTGCTGCAATGTGGTTTTTCGAAGTTTTTCAATGTTTGTAACAGTGAAATTTAATGTTTTTTCGCTATACATTTTTATTCGGGTAGATACGAAACCTGGAATTAAATAAAACGAAAACTTAGTGTACAATGGTCCAAAAGGGCGAAAAGTGGAACTTTTTTCCTAGCGTCTTTTGCTTTTATTTTAGCAACATAGTATCTGGAAACTTTCGTTCGTAGTAATGTTCCCCTTATTTTGAAAGTGTCAAAAGTTACTGTTATGAATATAAAAAAATAACTTTTTTGTGTTAGGAAATATAGATACGGTTTCTTGGGCAATGCTATAGAAAATGTAAAAACAACCAACTTTGCTGAAGAAATTATATTTTTATTTTTATCGGGCGTTGAACTATAGAGCAGTTTCTTTGGAAGATCTTTAAAAACACACACACACAAAAAACAAGCGATAAAAGCTATAAATTCCATGAACCTCTAGAACATTGCAAGCTTCGAAACAAAAGAAACACGATTTATTCGCAGAAAATTTGGTTAAAACTGAAGCAATTTTAACTTTTGTTTGGCGTTCTCTAATATGGGTGGGTGGGGATAAGCGGTATCTGTACATGTTTATAGTACTTAACAAAAGTTTCAAGATGAAGCACTAATTCCATGTTTCCACTTACCCAATAAACCCCTTTGACTTGTGAAGTTAAAGAAAAAATAAAGCCTAAATAATCGATAAGTTTCCAAGGAAAGGTCTTGGAGGTTTGTAACAAAATGCATAGCTAACTACAAAAAACTTATTTTTAAAGCACTTACTAAGAAAATGCTCTACAGCTCAACATTTGATAGAGACAGAAATATCATTTCTTCAGCAAAGTTGCTTGCATTTACATGTTCTACAACTTTGTCGAAGAGACCATGTCTATATTTCTTAAGACAAAAAAATTAAGTTTTCAATTTTTATTATAGAAAGCCATGAGCAACTTTTGACTCTTTCAGACTTTTTCAGACTATGGACCTAAAGTTCCGAAGACACTTACTTACTTACTTTACTTTACTTTAGTGGCAACGGTCCGTTACCGATCCTGCGTCGAACGAATTATGGTCCTCCAGTGCCGTCAGTCATGGGCTGCCGTTCTCCAATCCCCACGAACATCAGCTGAACGTGCATCGCCTTCGACAACACACACCCCACGGGTGCGGGGTCTGCCTCGGAGTCTACGGCCTCTTCCTGGTTCTCTGCTGCAAATAGTTTTGGCTACTCTTTCGTCGGGCATTCTGGCCACGTGCCCAGCCCACCCCAACCTGCCACATTGCACTACCTTCACTATATCAGCATATTTGTCTACTTGGTACAGCTGCGTCTGCGCCACACTCCATTTTTCATTTTGCCACCAAGTAGATCGCAGATTTTTACGCTCAGAAACCCCAAGCACTCGCCGATCAACTTCCTTTAGCGTCCATGATTCGTGTCCGTAAAGGGCCACCGGGAGGATTAGTGTTCTGTAGAGCGCCGGTGTTCCGCAATCCGCAAAACCAAGAAGCATGTGAGATTTCGTGATGATAGTTCTATTCCTTTCCACGTTTGCCCTTTCGGAATGCACCTTCCAAGGCAATGTTGAACAGCAGGTTAGAGAGTGCATCCCCTTGCTTTAGTCCATCCAACGTTATGAAAGCAGCTGAGGTCTCACCTGCTATTCTAACGCATGATTTGGATCCGTCCAGCGTTGTACGAACCAGCGTAACTAGTTTCGTCGGAAAACCATGTTCTAGCATTATTTGCCACAGCTCATTTCGTTTGACTGAATCGTACGCCGCTTTAAAGTCCACAAACAGATGGTGTGTCTGCAAGTTGTACTCCCGGAACTTGTCTAGCAACTGACGCAGGGTAAACGTCTGATGTGTCTTGGAGTGCCTCTCACGAAAACCAGCTAGGTTCTTTTCATCTGTCACAGCGTCCTCTCAGTGCGAGTTTTCGCCGTGTTCAACAGCCTTGCGCGAATCTTACTGACTACGAGATAGTGGTCAGAGTCAATGCTTGGTCCCCGAAAAGACCGTAAGTACATCGATAACATCCGAAAAGTGTCGACCGTCAATCAAGACATGATCGATCTGAGAGCTAGAGTCTCCATTTGGATGCCTCCAGGTGTATTTCCGAATATTCAAACATGGAAAGCAGGTGGTCCTCTGGCCGCGGCAAAATTTATGAGCTTCAGACCGGTATCATTGGTCGACAGATGAAGACTACACTCAAAAAAATCGACACTTCGCATCCACGTGAAAAATCATGTAAACTTCTGTACAGCAACCTACATGAACTTCATGCACTAGTTAATGGGAAAGTTGATAAAATTAGTAAGAGTTAGTATGAGTGCGAGTTACCAATAATTCACGTGAATGTTACATGAAAAGTGTGATGGATGAGAATTACCTATGTTTTCACGTAAACTTGACGTGGCGATTTTTTTGAGTGTATGTCTTCCAATGGCTCGACGGAAGAATTCCTCCCTCTCGATTTGCGCATTTGCATCTCCGATGATGATTTTCACGTCGTGTTTTGGGCGCTCTTCATAGGTCCTCTCAAGCCTGTCGTAAAACTCGTCTTTAGCATCATCGGATTTATCATTTGTCAGTGCGTGTATGTTGATTAGGCTATAGTTGAAGAATTTGCCCTTAATCCTCAACACGCATATATGGTCATCTACGGGCCTCCACCGGATAACTCGTTGCTTTTGTTTTCCCAACACTACGAAATCGACTCTATGTTCTGTTTTCTTACCGCCACTGTAGTAGATGTGGTACTTGAAAGAAGTGCCTGCAACAGGGTCTACTGCACGGAACTCCGTTTCTCCGGAATTTGGCAACCGAACTTCCTGAATAGCAGCGATCTCCACTCCGAGTTGTTGCAGCTCTCGAGCAAGCAAGCCAGCCCGTGCCGGTTCATGGAGAAATCGGACATTCCAATTCGTTTTTACAATCGTTCGGAATTTTACAATCGTTATCCCTTAATCGTTTTCATGTCTCTTGCCGTGTCCTATACCGATTGTTCTGGCCTGAATTTCTTTCTTCGTTGTTCGTGGTAATTGAGTTTTTCGGTATACTACCTCACCGGGGTCGCGGTAGCTACATCCCGCTGATGGGTCTGCCATCTTAGGTATAGCTTGCGGGATTCAGCATTTCATATTCAGCCGCCCGTTACGAGACAGACGCTCTGTGAGCCGCCCCTCATCTGGAGAACAGGCGCTCTAGTTCGTACCTCCTAGCTTAGCTGCTTCAGTAAGTACATGAAGCATTTCCAGGTAAGGCCATCGACTGTCATCTTTTGACTTCTGAGATCTGAGATCTGCGTGGAGGCGCTAGGTGGGAGCTTGAGAGAGCCAGAGATATACTTGACGCTCCTTCCAGGTAACTCACTCCATTTCATACCCTTCCGAAGACACAAGACGCTATAGGAAAAATGTTCCATTTTTCACCCTCTTGGACCACTGGGTCAGTAGTTAATAAATACCGTACGTGGTCCGATGGTATCCGGTTGTCAGTAAATTCGATGAACGAAGCTGTCTACGTGTAGCTCGCAAATCAATACGGTACAGTAGAGCCAGAACATCAATTTCATTTTTAAGGTGTGTGCCCCTAAAAGTTTCTTGTTGAATCCGTTTGACGACTCTCTTCTAATGTGTCAAAATCCAACAGCTGGCATCGGTCTACGTAGCGAGGAAGATTGTTAGGCAGATGCCAGGGTAAATGTTTCAAGGCGATACGTTAAGGTTTGAAGGATTCCATATAATACAGAAATTTTCAAGTATTGAGTGTACCAATACGTAGTACAATGCCTTCAAGCAATTGGAATCTGTGAAGTCTCAGGAAATTTTTGCTATGAATCCAAGTTGTGGTGAAGCTCTAGAGATGATAGCAGTAAAATGTTGGTTGAATGTTAGCTTATTATCCAACAGAAGAGCCAACTCCAGGACCGCTGATCTGATCGACGCGTCCGAGAATAGCACCGTTTATCCGGTATTCAAATGAGATGGGCACATTACATTGGTGAAACATCGGGCACATTACATCGGGCAGAATAGCAATGTCATTGAAGTACAAGGCGAATAGCAAAGGCCTCAGGTTACTGCCTTGGGGAACACCAGAAGTATTACTGAATACCCGTGAAACTGTGAAATCCAGCTTGACACGCAAAGTACGATCGGTAAGATACGAGCTTAACCATGAAGTCCAGTTTAGATAGCTTGTGCAAGATGATCGATTCAATGACCTATTGTGTCGAAAGTGGCCTAAATATCTCTGTAAACAGCGTCAATTTGAGTTCCAGCTTCCATCTGTGAGCTGAAGGTACTAGTGAAATCCATCAAATTAGTCACCACAGAACGATTACCCTTTCCTCATGGAGTTTACGAATGTTCAAAACCTAAGCCGGTTTCAGTTAGCATGTTGCAATCATTAGACGCAAGGAATAGGTCGTCGACTTTAGTTCTTAAACCACGCACATTCTGATAGCATGTACAAATACCATCGGCGTCATTGGCGTGTGCAGAAAACTCCAAAACAGAACTCATTGCTGGAAACGGAAAATACATCAGCGGAAGGAATGTTCGGATTACAATTGCACTTGCCTGCGTATCTGTGTTGGAAGACCCTGTCTCCACACCAGACAGGAGACAGGAGACAGGAGACTTATGGTATTCAACGGTTTCAACAGTTCATCTTCGTAATTTTCAGTCACAACTTTTTTAGAGTCGTCTAGCAACCTTTGCGCAAGAAAAGGTTAAATAAAACATCACGCCCATGTTCGAATTCAAACCCAAATCTAATGACGAGTCGAAATTTTAAATTTCAATCTGAAATCCAGTTTGTAGTCAACGGGTCGGCCTAGGCTGGGTCACATTTTCTGCCTTCTCCATAAAATGTATTGTTAAATAGTTTTCAAGAAATCCGGAGTTTTTAACCTAATACAATTTATACTGAACCTGGGGTGACATTGTGATTCTCGTTTCGAGTGATTTTGTCACCCCTGTTTAAGCTGAAATTAGTCGTCATCGATGCTGCAAAATTAAAAAGCAGTTTTTTTTGTTCGAAACAAAAATTTTGTTCATGAAAATATATTTGCTGTGTTTAGATTAGCAAGAGCAATGCAGTGAATATATTAGTATGAACAGAAATTGGGCTCTCCGATTGGGCTTAATGACTGCTAATTTTCCGTTAAATTGAACTTGAGAATGAACCACTTTTAGCGCAATTAATTTGTTTATTGCAAGAAATTCATTTACTCGTTAGACTGAGTCTGAAAATACACAGTAAAAGTCGTCTTTTTTGGACTTTGGACGTGGAAAGCTATTAACAACCAAAACTAGGCATGAGCCAAAAATAATCAAATAGAAAAAATTCAAATTTTGAAATGAAAGTCAACAAGAAAAATTACTAATAGAGTTTTGAAGAAAACCGTTTCAAGCAGAAGTAAAACAAAAAAGAAAACTATTTGCAAACATTTTTCCTTCGCTCATTGCCATCTCAGAAGCGAATAGCTCTCATACTTTTCGAGTACCTTGCTTGACATATGACTTAAGTTTTAAAAGAAACATCCCGCAAGCTTCTTGCATCGCTGCATCCTCAAATGAAGAACCTACACGCCAAATAAAAGTGGATAAAAGTTGACGCACACATACACATAACCACATACCCACACATCCATTCATTCGTTCACTCGCTCACTCATCTGGAATTCCGTTGCTATAGGTGTTGCTGCGGTGACACTTTCCACTTGGTACTTGTACTACCGTCGTCGCCGCACCGCAACTATTCTGCTTGTTGCAACTGTGTCTCGCGTGGAAACTATACAATTCGATTATCCAAGTTCTGCTTAAACTTTCACATTACTTGTTCCGGCATCAAGTAGGTACCTAGTATAGCAAGTGAGGAAGTAGACGAACAAAAAAAAAAGAAAGGAAAAACGCATTTCCAGGTGAGCAATGTAATGCAATGGTGACAACGGACGGGTTAAGTTGAATGAAAAAAAAAAAAAAGAAAATTCACCAACTCTTACACTGGTGATGCTGCTGCAGCCCCAGCCCCAGACCCGGTGTGCGGTGCGGTACGGTAGTTACGTTTGTTATTAAAATTTCATTTCGAGAAGAGCTTCCGCTGTGTGAAATTCCCCTAGGAAAGGTACTTTACAGCCAAGATGGAAAACCGGGTGAATGTCAACATATTAAATCGGAGTGGTAATTGAATAGGAACTTTTCTCTTCCACGGTTTGCACGGGCGACGAACATGATCGAAAACTTTGTACCTACTACTGGTAGATTCGGAAGTTGTAAAAATATGATTAGCCTTTCTGTTTTTATAAGTAAAGTAACGTTCGAGGAAAATTTCGCGAAAAACTGTCGTGACTTTGGGATGATTTTTAAAATTAACATGAGATTCCATTTTAAGTTTGTCTGTAGACGGGTTCCACGTGAACTTGATTACTTTAGAAATTTCTTCCTTTACTTCAATTAGCGCATACAAGCATACATACCCAGTTATGTAGGCAAGTGCAATTGTAATCCGGACATTCCTTCCGCTGATGTATTTCCCGCTTCCAGCTTGGAATCTCCACGTGCAGGAAGTTTTGTTTCGGAGCTTTCTGCACACGCCAATGACATGGATGGTTTTTGTGCATACTATCAAAATGTGAGAGGTTTAAGGACTAAAGTGGACGACCTATGCCTTGTATCTAATGACTGTAACTACGATGTAATCATGCTAACTGAAACCGGTTTGGAAGGCTGCATCCACTCTCTTCAGCTGTTTGGATCCGCTTTTAACGTGTTTCGTAGTGATCGTACCTTGAAGAATAGTGACAAAAGTAGTTTTGGTGGCGTATCGATTGCCGTTACTCAACAGTTCTCTAGTTCGCTGGTCAACTTAAGACATGGAAATCGTCTCGAACAAGTCTGTGTTTCTGCTGTCATCAAAGGAATGAAATTTTTGTTTGCTGCAGTTTACATCCCACCTGACAGAAGTAAAGTTGTCAATTTTATCGATGAGCATATTCTCTCAATTCGTTGAATTACATGACAAGGGGTCTTCAGAAGAAAGAGTTCTAATTTATGGTGATTATAACCAAGCGCAAATTTCTTGGTTTAATGGAGAGGATGGAGTACAGTACAACAATTTCACTCCCGCTTCCTGCTGCTAGCGCTGCTGTGGTCGATGGATTCGAATTGCTGAACTTGAAACAAGTTAATTCACTGCGTAATAATCTCGGACGAACACTGGACCTTGTTTACTGCCTTCCTGAACAAGAGATCGCTGTGCGTCGGGCCATTTCTCCGCTACTTCCTGTTGATCTTCCCCATCCTCCATTGGATTTATTCTCAGTCAGTTTCGAAATTGCGCCTCTGAACTATCGTCGTATTAACTTTGATGTTCTTGTGGACCACCTTTATGTCTCTGGATTGGGCTACTTTATTTGACGAGATCGATGTGGATGATGCTATTTGCACCTGGGTGAACGAGAATCTTCCCAGAATTAGGCCTCCTTCAAAACCTGTCTGGAGTAATAGTGAGTTGCACAGATTGCGACGGCATCGAAACGCAAAGCAGAGACTACTTTGAGCAACGAACACCGCAGAATAAACGCGCTTTCAAATTTGCCAGCGATGTATACCATAGGCTAAATAGTTCTCTCTACAAATCACACGTACTGCGGACGCAATTCAGATTGCGAACTAATCCAAAAAGTTTTTGGACATTCGTGAACTCCTTGAGGAAATCTTTTATTCCTTCTAGTGTGTTCTTGGGCGGAACGGAATCATCAACTGTTACTGAATCTTGCGAATTGTTTGCTGATCATTTTTCTTCTGTGTTCGGCAGTCTGATGCTGAAATAACTGCGTCAGGTGTCCCCGATGATGCTGTTGATCTGGACATTTTTAACATCACTCCCGACATGGTCATTTCTGGTGCAAAGGAATTGAAGAGCTCCTACTCACCTGGACCCGATGATGTTCCGGCTATTATTTTCTGTCGCTGCGCTACTGCTCTTGCCGTGCATCAGGAAGTATTTATGGCGGAATACTATTCTCTGTACAAAGTAAAATCAAGAACACCCCTACACCCCAACTGCCTAACCAAACATATCCACACACATAAACATAATTGTTAAATTAGGTGCCTCTTAGCCCGATAGAGCGGAGACAGAACAATATCCAAAAAATAATTGTGACGAAAGATACTAAAAATCCACGACAAATGACTAACTACAGGTTAGCAACAGACGAATATAACAACAAAATCTACAATCAGAATTATCATGTGCAGGAACCTAAAGTGGAAATATACGACAACAGCGACAATTTTAGACATTTTCAGACATTTTCAGACAAAATCATACAGACAACGGACAGACTAGTTAGTGAGTAGCAAATAAATACTAAAAATTGTTTCAAAATATGTAAAATGCCAATGTTTATAGCGATTCCTTGAAAAAGCTTTAAAAATAAAAAGCGAAACGTCGGAGAGTAACTGAAAATTTGTTACGATTTTGGTCTGACTACATACCCCATTTCCCAAAGAAGAAATAATTATCGTCATGCAGTATTCCTTGCCGATCCAGAGACAACGTTTTGAAGCAAGTGGCCTCCAATTGCTTATGTAAAACCAAGAGCAAAATGATTTTTTCATGAAGCAGTGAGTCTCTATGTCCTGTTGTGAAAGCATGTGTACAGTATGTAGTAACATTTTCCTGAGCAGTGTTGCCAGCTTTTTAGTTTAAATTTTGGAATTACACTGTCAAATTTTTTTTGGATTTTTATATAAAAAATCTGAGAAATACGATGGAGTTGGAATTTTTGAGATCAAATTGTATTCATTGGGAGAAAAATAGAAATTTAGTTTTTAAATCGAATCGAAATATACTGAGCACTGATACTAAAAAAGTACCATTTTTTGAAATTCATTGGGCAATTTTCTTTGAAAATGTGAAAATAGTGCCTTTCTAGACTTAATGTTTTCGGAGATATAAGCAAAAGAAAATAAGTGGATTGGACGAAAACAGCCCAAGGTCAATTTGGGTTTTATAACACTCTTATGATGGTTTATATGACCAATTTTGGTCTTAAAAACCGCAATAAGAGTGCTATAAAATTAACATTGGTACTTGGGACGGCTTTTGCTTATAAAAAGGGGCACCGAATTTGGTAAAAATCCAAGAAGGTCCATTACAAGTTTTGCTTTTTCTTGGTCACTTGACGTGGAATGACACATTTTCAATTTATTCAATATTATTTTATATTTTAACATTATTTTCAATATAGTACAGGGTAAATTTGAATTGCAATTCAAACAAAAGTGTATGAGATAATTTTTCATTCAAACTAATATGAAATTACTCAGAATAGTGAAATGTACTGTTCCGCTTCAAGTTTACCCTATATATGTTGAAAATAGTCTAGATAAAGTATTTAGATATAAAATCATTTGGAAACTTTAATACGATGTATTTTACACAAATCTAAGTGTAACAGTGTAGCAATAAAAATAAATAATGAAAGAATACATGAAAATATAACTTCCGGAAACTGTCCATGGAAAACAACTTAGTTTAAAATAATGTCGTTAGGGTCGAACCACTGTCTAGGTAGGGTAATCACGATTTTTCAGTATTAGGAATTCGTGTCATTTATGCAAAAATACTGAAAAGCTTATCTTGGTGACAGCTTACTTTTTGAAACATTACAAGTTGAATTGTATTACAAAAGCCGAGTTCTGCATTTAAGGTATCATACACAATCAATACAGAAAAATTCCATCCTGTAATGTGTTTGGATAAGGGCGCTTATAGTCAACGTCAGACCAAAATTACAAAAATTACAGTCAAATTCAATTCTTAAGTCGAGATAATGTTGATCAAGGATGATGGCAAATGTGTTTAGAAAAGCATATAAATTTCAACAATTTTGGTTGATTTCTTTAAATCCGTATTTCCATTATTACATGTTTTTCGAAAATAAGATGATTAAGACAGATGTGAAGGTAGAAATACTACAGAAATGGCATAGAGTTTATTGTTTGTGCATTGCTAAGTAATAGATCGTAGCAATCGAAACCTTGTCAGCTATTATCATTTAATCCTATTTGTATAAAAATACAAAGATTTGCTATAGCATGGGATTGAGTGTTTGCACGTTGCTAAGCAGTATATCGTAGCCTTAACAACCACATTTGTTGATTCTAGCCATCCTGCGCAAGGCATATCCAGAATCGATCTCTTTTATCAACGAACCTCGCAGGGGTAAGTCATAGGCAAATAACTTTGGATTTCTTTGTCACTTTATTGTACATTCCAAGTCCTTGGTTCAAACAGTAGTGAATATTCAATAGCCGCGGTGTTATTTTCAACAGATTGTTCAACGTGAAAATGGATCTTATTTTCGATTACGGAGATACTGACAGTGAATCAGAAAAGGAAAATGCTTCTCCTGACGGTAAAAGAGAAATTATCTAAAATTCACTAGCAGAAATTAATTATTTGTTATGATTTTCTATGAAGGAACCGCCGTATCAAAAAAAAACACGTATTATGCATATACATTGGCGCTACGTAGTGAGACAATTCTGCGCTATTTTCCATACCACCCTAAAGCTGGTAGTCATTGGAATAACCTTCCCGAAGACCGCGACTTTCTAGATAGTCAGCAGCGCAAGATACAGCCTGTATATGAATATTATATATACACTGGTGCCACGTAGTGAGACAATTCTGCGCTATTTTGCATAGCACCTTGAAGCTGGCAGTCATTTCAATAACCTTCCCGAAGGCTGCAACTTGCTAGACGGTCAGCAGCGCAAGATACAGCCATTTACAAATCCCTTGGATATAGACCACTATGTTGCGGAACGTTTTGGGGATTGCGGTGAAAATATATATCAAATCATAGTGGTCTATGTACATTGGTGTGAATAAATCGTATATTTTGACAAAAGTTGGGATTTTTATGTATTCTCATGTTGAATCACTTTTTACACTACACATTAGAACACTTGGTTTGGAGAAAATAATTGTGTAGAATTTATTATAGAGTTTTTTAGACAATTGCGTCTCCTGTAAAATTAACTAAATGGTAAATAGACCATTATAATTCGTAGCGGTTCATATATCAGTCGACCAGCATGGTTTTATGCCAGATCGCTCTGTGGCGACGAACTTGATGGATTTCACTAGTACCTGCTTTCGATACAGTAGATTATCGAATACTCTAGCACAAGCTCTCTAAGCTCGGTGTATTTGATGGATTGACTTCATGGTTGAGCTCATATCTAACAGACCGTACTTTACGTGTCAAGCTGGATTCCACAGTTTCACGTGCATTCAGTAATATTTCTGGTGTTTCGCGAGGCAGTAACTTGGGCCCTTTGCTATTCGCCTTGTACTTTAACGACATTGCCATTCTACTTGGTTCCGGCTGCACACTGGTATATGCCGACGATATAAATATCTACCTCGTTGTGAAATCGGTCGCTGATTGCTATCGATTGGAAGCGCTGTTGGACACCTTTGCTGATTGGTGTAATAGAAACAAGCTCACAATAAGCGTTGCCATTTGTGTGGTTATAACATTCCACCCATGTAATACGCTCATCTCATTTGATTTCCGGATAAACGGAGCTATTTTCGGACGTGTCGATCAGATCAGCGATCTTGGAGTTCTGTTGGATAACAAGCTCATGTTCAACCAACATTATACTGCTGTCATCTCTAGAGTTTCGCAACAACTTCGGTTCATCACAAAAAATTCCCGAGACTTCACAGATCCCCATTGCTTGCTCCTCATAACCTGTGTTGGAAAGCCAGTATAGAACGTGTTCAACGAAGATTTGTTCGCATCGCCCTGAGACATCTACCCTGGTGTCTACCTCACAATCTTCCCCGCTACATAGACCGATGCCAGGTTTTGGATTTGAAGACATTAGAGAATTGTCGAAGGATTCAACAAGCAACTTTTGTGGCCAAGCTGCTTGACAATGAAATAGATATAGAAATAGAATAGATATAATAAATAGAATGAAATAGATGCCCCCGGCTCTGTTGCCCATATTGATTTTCGTGCTTCACGTAGACAGCTTCGCTCATCGAATTTACTGACAACCAGATTCCATTCCGGGTTTTATGAACCACTGCACTGACGCCATGGATCCTTCACGCTGGTCGAAGATTTATTTGACTGGAGACGTTTCTTCACGCGTCTTCAGTTGAAGACTGACAAGGTCTAGGATGCTGCAATGGTTTTGTTTTAGATTTAAGTTTCATATTCAAGTAGATAATACAAAAATTGTCAGATGAATCGACCAAAATACAAATAGAAATACAAATACAAATTGGATGAAGTGGGAAAAATGTTATGCAAACTGTGAAAAATAATTCACTTTCCAGGTGGGATTTGAACCCACAACTCTCAATCTAGCGTCGAGTGCGTTTCCAATAACATTTCCAATTACATGTGATGTGTTTCACCGCCTATGCTAGCACCATTAGTAAAGACAATTATGAAATTTGTATTTACAATTTCCCCAAACAAGTCAATAGCTAAACACAGTTGAAAAATCATTGCTCTTTCCGACAGTAACTTTAAATTTGCGGAATTCCATCTGCAACCAAAGCTTCATTTCGATTTCGGAAAATGCACTCTTTGATTACACTGTATTTCCCAGCACGGTTAACTCCGCAATCTCGTCCACTACCGAACACAGGGGTGTTTTGGATGCACGCGAAACAACATGTGATCATCATCAGCATCATCGTCATCATCATCATCATCATCATCATCAGAAAGGGTAAATATTATTCTGTTTGCTCGCGGGATAACGAACTTGGTCCCAATTCTCTCCCTGCCTCGCGACACGTTTTGAAGCATCGAAAGCTACGAGCTGTACCTAGCTCTGTAAGGCACTCTGGCCGGTGAACGACGGAGCGTGATGTGGTGAAACACGGATTCATTCCGACACTTTGTTGTGGTAACGCGCGGAGGGTCAAGGTTTGACCGGTTTGCATCCCGAAAGTGTACAATTTTCCGGTTCCGTTCTTTCCCGTCTGCTGGCACAACACGATCCGCCGGCCGTGGTGTACCCTGGGTAGAGCGGCGAACCTCGATGCATCCATCGATGGAATTCCTCCTCCTGGCATGCTGATAATTGCTAGCTGCTCGCTTGATTGTGTTTACTCTAGCGGAAAAGGGGAAACCGGACCGCGTGTGAAGGTGTGCGAAGAGAGTTGGCGAATTGGCGTGGTTCAATTGAACCGGATTTCCCGCGAATCCCAAACTTGCTTATGCACGGTTTGTTTGTTGAATGTATTTAAAAATTTACATCATTGCTCTAGCTGTGCGGCAGAAACAAAATTTAAAAGTAAAATTGTGGGAATTTCCAGCCTTCTTCATTTGTCGAACGCAAACAAAATGCTGTTTTAAATAGAAAAACTATTTAATCAGCACATTTAAAGAGATTACACGACTTCACGATACAGCATAGTATAAACGTCCCATAGACAGTGACCGTGACAGTGAGGATATGAACAAATTAACGTGGGCAACGTTAATTAGACCCACATTATGAAATTCAGAAGAAAATTTGGAAACAAGAGTAAATTAGATGTTTCTCGTTTCGCACATCCACTATGGACTAGGTTGGACCAAGCATGAAAAACCTAGAACAAAAAGTCAGAAACTATCTTTCAATTCTACTGGCAGCGGGAATGATGCTTGCTTACACATTTCCCATATTCAACAAATAGCATCGAGCTGTAAAGCATAAGTCTCGACGCAACAGCTACATAACTCGAAGTTCGTTCTACGCACGGAAGCCGGTTTTCTAACTGCTAGCTAAATGGCTTGATTTTTCTCTAGGGAACAATGAAGGTAAACCATTCTCGCGCGAAGTGAGCGTTGAAATGGTTAGAATGAATAATTAAGTGCACTGAACATGCATTGTGGAACTTGTGTGGTGAAGAGGATCACTTATCAGATACGCTGCTTCTGAGAACAACAGCTCCATTCTGCGTTCCGGGAAAGCAATTCTACAACATTCCTTTCACAGGATACTTTTCGTTCTTTTTGCTAAAAGCATTGTTCAGCCACGTTTTGAAATATGCAATGATAATAACCTTGATACTATGTTTCGCTGTTTAATAAAACATTCTCAAAAGTGAAGGCTAAAGCATTACCGCCCTCAAAATAATCGACCCATATGAATGCAATTTTAACAACTAGTGCAAGCAATAACGCACTTTGCTCAATCAGCTAACGATGTTCCGGGTGAACATTGAAAGCATCCAAACCATCCAGAGTTAACACAGATACACGGTTCTTCTATTTCCAGAATGGCAGCCATCTAATGAATAATCCAATCGAAGATATCGATTGACGATTTTGCTTGAATGTAGCTCTCAACGAAGCATCGCATACGGCCGCTCGGTACTCGAAAAGTGTAGGGTGTAAATGGCGAATGATGTCAACCGGAGAAGTCAGCGAGTTTACTGTCGACAGGCGGAACTGGTATTGTTAGAGAAAATACATTTTTATCTGTGACGAAACATTCAACCCATTCGAAACATTCGAGCAGTGCTTTCTACTCTGGACACTAAATTAGTAATATAGAGTGTGTAAAGCAATTCATTTAGTAAACCAAAATCGTCCTTGCATTTTTCCGGTAAACTTCACTCCATCTAACGGTAGCGTAAGACGCGAACGGTTTGTTCCGTCTCGTCGGATGTCATCGAATTTATTCCTGTATTTCTTGAGCGAGAAGAGGTAACAGTGCAACTCATCGACAGCAGCAACGTCTTTTCGAAACGGATTAGAACTGGGCTGGCGGATCGACAGACAAGATTCGACACCACACATTATCTAATTTTCCCTCCGGGAACGATAGATAGTGGATAAGTGTGAGGCTTGCTTCACATTTAAGGACGAAGCCGTTTCGTTGAATTATTGAACGGATGCGAAGGCTTGTTTCGGCTCGGCGTTGAAACGTCGAAGCAGGAAAACTGGTAGAAGGATTAACTGATTCTTAGTGTGATGAAATTGCAACGCGATTGCATTTTGCAAACGAGGTATATTTATGAAGCCAAATTTAATGGAATTCCGCTGTTTTAATATTCAATCAAGTTTAATTCAGCTTCGTAAAAGAACTATTCATTTTACAAAGTGGACTTCTATCTTTTAGTAGGAAACTGTTTATTGTCGGGTTGTTTATGTCACTGATTTTTTTCGCACCGCTGCAGACCACATTTACTTGAAAATGTTTTGACATTTTTGAACATAATCAACTTTTTCAGGTCTGAGCAAAGTCGCAGCAGCTGTCTCTGTCTGTCTTGCTATCTTTCTGTCTTGTCAACTTTCTGTATTGCCAACTTTCTGTCTTGTCAACTGTCTATCTGGACAACTTTCTGTTTTCTCAACTTGCTGTCTTGCCAATTTTCTGTTATACCACCATTAGGTATTGCCAACTTTCTGTTTTATCAACTGTGAAAGCCTAAATTATTGCCACAAAAATCACCCAAGTCTTACTCATTTAACCAGCTGCAGACGACTGACCCAGCTCAGTAGTCAGGTTTTTGAACGCGGTCGGAATCTAGACGATACCGATGATTACTGACACGCACACGATGATGCACGATGGGTCGATTCACAGCAGTCTATTCGGTAGCACAATGTATCGTTGCCGAGATGGTATATTGCGTGTGGTATGATGCTGAGATAAGTGTTATTATATACCAAGGGCATTCAACCCTCTCTCCTCTTCTCACAAGATAAAATATCATCAAAAAACTACTTATATAATCTGAGTTTCTTGATATTTTCGGTGAAAATTAGACCAATACTGTGTTTTCAGCGGACGTGTTGATGCGTAGTCAATGACCGAAGAATAGTAGGTCGAAACGTCCGCTGAAAACACAGTATTGGTCTAATTTTCACCGAAAATATCAAGAAACTCAGATTATAAAGCGAACGGTGACTAACTCAAACAATAAAAAACTACTTAATATAAAAGCACCAAAAATGTCTAACGCACACGCTTCAAAACTGTGTTTATTGACGAATTTGAATTTATTATATTTAATTGGTGATAAAAGCAGGTTTTGTCATGCATTTAACTGGTACTTCCCAAGCGAACGAAATCCTGAAGATAGTTCTTCCTAACGAAATTGGAAGTGAGTTTATGGCGGAGGTTAATCCATATAACTGATCATCCAGAAGATACAACAGTTTCGCGCAAATACCAGCACTGGTTAGATGTACCTGGTGAAAGCAAACGGATACCCTAGCGCTTTCCCCACATGTCATTAACTTTTTTCTGATAGGAAACACAAGAATGAAGATGATTTGACTAGTAGGGTAGACCCAAGATGAATTTCCGTACGTCGCAACGTGCTCCAACCTTTGTCTGGACAAAGGTTTCTTAATACAAATGAATACCTTTGTTCAGCTCTTAAACATCTGAATCTAGTGAATTTATCAAGCTTTGAGTTTCTTAGTGGGTGTTTTCGAAGCTGCAGTGAAGCTTATCAACCGGTTTTGCGTAATGCTGTCAATTCTATTTTCAGAATGTGAAATGATTTTGCAACGCTTCAGCCACTTTATTAACGTCTCTCCAACCTTTGTGCAGCTTTAAAAGTCTATTTAAAAAGGATAAGCCATTTTATCTGCCAAAAATCCAAATCAATCAACAGCTGAAACCTGCATAACTACTTATGCTTATAATCTGGTACTTGATTCACACTGAATAAAGTCATCATTTCGATGATGATCGCACAAAACCATTTAATTTTTATCAATAGTCGTATTTCACGCAAATTTTAGTCGTCTGTGGTCTTACCGATCCATATCTTTCCATTTAACTAAATTCGTACCGAACCATGTACATCATTCAACAATGACCGTGCCGAATCATTTGATTTATCTATGGTCGTACCGAACCATGTACTTCCCCAGTAAACAATTTAGTTTGTATATCTCGGTTGCAACTGAGAAATACGAAATTATTTTCGCACGAAAAAGTTATATTTCACACCACATTAGAACATATAAGCACGAAAGTAGAGGCAATATACGTGCGAAAATTTTGACAATCATTTGTAATTCTATCGTGCATTTTAGCCATAGACAAGCTACGGTAGATAATGCACGAATACGGTTTTCCGAACAAACAGACGCGACTGATCAGAGCTACATTGGACCGAGTGATGTGTTTCGTACGCATCTCTGGGACACTCTCGAGTCCCTTCGAAACGCGGCGAGGGTTGAGACAAGGTGACGGTTTATCCTGCATGCTGTTCAACATCGCTCTTAAGGGGGTGATCCGACGAGCGGGCATCGAAACAAGAGGCACGATTTTTAACAAGGGTAGCCAACTTCTAGGCTTTGCAGATGACTTCGATATCATAGCCAGGAACTTTGCGACGGCGGAGGCAATCTACGCCAGACTGAAAGCGGAGTTTAGGAGAATTGGGCTAATAGTCCTCTTCAACAACCCCACCGGCCCCAGGAACAGGGGGGCCCAACGTGCACGATGGCTCGACCAGGTCGAAAGCGATTTGACTTCTGAGACGACTAGGAAATTGGCGACGAGTGGCTCAAGACTGAGTTGAATGGAGCCGAGTGCTTGAATCAGCACGAGTCACCCCGGCTCTATGCTGCTGAAGAAGAATAATCTTGCATTTTATACAGTGGTTTTTAGAACTCGCAACTTTATACTCCTGAATATATGATTCAATTATAACTCAATATTATATTCATCTACACTGCTTTAAAATTCACGAGCATGAGTTGTATATGAGGACACGTACAACTGCAAAACAACTTATTTATTCACTTCGGTTTGATATATTCTAATCAATATGCAATACCAACACAATATTGACATGCATACGACGTAATGTGAACTTTCTATTACGATCTTGTTTTATCTGGGTTATCAACAATGATCATACCGAATTATTTAGCTCGTCCATGGTCCTATCGGACCGTGTGCATCATTCAACAATGATCATACCGAATCATTTAATCAATCTATGGTCGTCCCGAACCACATACTTCATCAACAATTATCTTTCCAAACCATTTCAGTTTATGATCACACAGGAATATTTTTGCTACTATAGGGCGTACTGTTTCATTACTTTTTATATAACTACTAGCTGACCCGACAAACTTCGTATTGCCACAAATTAAACTATGTCGTACATAAATCATGAATCTCGGATGATCTTTGTCACAAACTCGAGTTTTGCAAGTTTCTGAGGAGTTCAACCTTAGATGATTCATTTTGGCAGTTACGTAACTATGAGAGCATCCCAGGTAGCCTATAAGCACCAATGCTATTCAAATGCAAGCCAATGAGCATTTAAGTCGCCTTAAATGCTACTTAAATGCTATTTTGGCAAAATATACAGCTACTTTACTACTAACTTTCTTATAGTGCTGACAAGGGTAATTTGCAGCTATTTACCGACACGAAGAATTTGAATAGAATTTTGGATGCCAATTTACAGCACCTATGCAGTCAAAAAGCTAATATACAACATTGCTTAGCCAGAAAGCGGATAGAAATATTCGCCGTGATTGTACAGCATTTCACCGAACACCATTTCGCGAAAAACCTTAAGTGGAATGTACCATTTCACGGAAAACTTATTCGTGGAAAGTACCATTTTGCAGGGGTGATCCTCTCCTTACTCGCTGTCGCTCATTCGGTCCCAACTGAAGGAAAGTAATAGAGGTCAGTAGACCTAGGAAAACAAATAAACCTAGACAGTGGTGATTTCTGCGGGGGGATAGCCTCCCCCCAGTGACCGGCGCTTCCGCCGGCGGGTCGCCGGCAACAATCGCGGCCGTCTCGCCCTGAATGATCTAGTGTTACTATAGATAGTTTTTGTGGTCTTGTTATTATTGACTGATGTTTTACGGAAGGGTCTTGAATTTCTCGAGTTCGATTAGTTTTCGAGTTACGCAAAAAATTCTGTTTTATTTGTATGAGCGTCCTTATCCCCATACCACAGGGGTGAGAGGTCTCTAACCATCATAAAATAAATTCATGACTCCAAAATCTCCACATACCAAATTTGGTTCCATTTGCTTGATTCTTGAGATAAGAGGAAATTTGTATTACATTTGCATGGAAACCCCCTCTTAAAGGGGAGAGGGGTCATAATTCCCTTCCTAAAGAGGGCAGGGGTCTCAATTCACCATAGAACAAAATCTTGTCTCCAAAACCACCCACATGCCAAATTTGGTTCCAATTGCTTGATTAGTTCTCTAATTATGTAGGAATTTGTGTTTCATTTGTATGGGAATAATTCAAAGGAGTCTCTAACTATCATAAGAACCTTCCCTGGCCCCAAAAACCCCTGCATGCAAATTTTCACGCCGATCGGTTTAGTAGTTTTCGATTCTATAAGGAACGTACGGACAGACAGACAGACAGACAAACAAACAGACTGACAGACAGACAGAAATTCATTTTTATTAGATGGTCGCGTCAAACTATTCGATTCTATATTTAAAATATGGACCAAGTCTTTCATCGAAAGGAAATATAATTAAAGGAAACGCAATTATAAACAACCGTAATAAAATATACTCTACAAGCTCAGTTTTCAAGTTATATTCCAGTGCCATTTGGAATGTTTCTAAAAAAACTAAAGTGGAATTCAGTAGTACTGTATCCCTTCCCTGCCCCGCAATTTGTCTAAGAGAGTGGTGACAGTGGTGGGATATCAATTATGACAAAAGAAAAATGAATTGACAGAATGGCCAAGTCATTCAATAACTCGCATCATTAAACCAACGAAACTCATTGAAGTTGTAAAAGTACTGCTAGTAGCGCGAGCTACTGAGTTACTTTGAACATTCTCTCCAGTACAGATCACCTAGAAAAAATATGGAGATTATAATTGAGAGGGATCAAAAACCATTCGAATAAATTTTAAATCACGAATCGTTGGAATTCGATGAAATGAAAGCAATGGTTGTTACCATTCAGGCACACCGCTTCATATGTCCATATAGAATTTGTAAATATATATTGTCATCTTGTTTATAAAATAATTGTATAAGTGTATAAATTGTAATCTAAATAAATATATGTTATTATAAGTAGGGAAAATTCGATATTAGCTGAGGGAAATACAAAAATACACTCCAGTCAGAAGTCGACTTTAGAAGATTAAAATGATATCGCATGGTATACAACCCTGTCACTGAGGAGGATCAATCTGAGTTGCCCGATTAAATGATTATTTTGATCGATAAGAGAGGAATTTTTGCTGAATTAGAGAGGTACCTGGGAAAGCTACTGGGTTGAGCAAATCACGAAGGTCTTTTCCACTGTAACCATCGTCGATGAAACACCGAATAGTGAGTGCTAAGAGCTATTTAGCCAGATATATCGAAGAATCGGATATCGATCCGATAGTGAATTTGATACTATAAATTATAGAAAGTGGATCAGAAGTGTACCTATAATTTGCAGCTTTGATTGATCAGGTATGCTTCGTTTTGGCTGGAGGAATTTAACGCTCCCAAGACCTATAACCCAGTAGCTCTAACGTTCCCATTTTCCTACAATGCTTCCTATTCAGGACCCGTGAGTTTTATCGCAAGTTTTCCACGTGGTCGTTCGGACACACATCAATCACTGGAAAACGGCCAACTTTTGCCTCTCGACCGTCCAGTGATACCTTCCCAGCTAGCACCAACTCGTATTTAAATGTACGAAAATTATCGTAAATATCTCCTAACAAATTCGAAATCGCAACTAAAGCTAGATAAAGTGGGACCAAGTTAATTTTCTATCGTATATAATGATAATAACTGTCATACATACGATTTTCAGCACAAAATCGTATAGTAGTATGGAGCGACTCGCGCTTAATTGGATATTATCGTATATAAATACTTATATAGTCGTAACGCTCAAAATTATTCGTAATCACGTATATCGCCTCCAAAATAGTCCGGATATGCCAATTTTGCGCATCAAATACGATTTATTAGCATGTATATCTATACGTAATGCTAATTTTTATCTTTTTTATACATATGAAAATGCTAGCTGGGTTTTGGCGGGATTTCACCTGTACCACGTGTCGATAAAGTAACCAATAGTACGCGGTGAAGGAGTTCAACGTCTGGACGATTGCTCGGAAGCATCCCAAGATTGTGAATTGTCCACCGATTATCGTCCTCGTGGCTAGCAGCAAGCCCGATAGCCGTCACTACGGGCACGGCAGCAAACATCGTAGTTATATCGACGGAGGAGAAAATTTCATACGGAAAAGTAGCAGTAGACGGAGCCGGCTGGCCCAATACTACATTGCGATTGAGTAGGTGAGGTTTAGGTAATGAATGGTAATTGTAATCGATAAGGAAATTTAGTGCCTGCACACTCATCCGAAATCCTTGATCAGCGTAAAATTGTTTGAGCCGATCCTGAGAGCAGGCGTGTTGCTCACGGTCGAGGTAGTCGTTTCGGAAAAGCGTCTGATGAATGCACACCCTCAGATCGCCGATGGTGTCTGACCAGCGATCGAGGGCTTAGACTAGCTGGTCTTCCACCGGCAAATAATATGGTACGATACGGAAGGCTAAACTATAGAAAATGTGAAAACATTAAAATAATAAGTAACCCAGCATAAGTAAACGAACATTTTAACAAATGACAATTACTAAGGAGTAAAATTAGGGGCCAATGTAGACGACTGCGCCCTGACTACACAATCTTTCCAAGCCTAAGCATCGATAGGGTGCTCATGATTCCACTGGTCACGCTGTACCAGGCCAGTCGAATCCATGTAAATTGTAAATTGTCTAATCAACTATTTGGACGGTAGAAAGACCACTACCCAATTGGGCGATAGGCCAAGGGGCCCATACTGAAGTTTGAAACCGATACGATGCCAGCGTTAGGCGCACTAGACCTAGCAGAAATCAACAACAGGCGCAGCCAATAAGACACGGGAATACGAAAAAACGGCAACAAAAGAGTTACGATGCCACGGTGACCTGATGATGAGATAGAAGAATCTGCGCTGGTCCGACGCGCTTAAAATTTCCGCCATTCCCCAAAATCCTCTGAGCTATGTTTGAGAAGACGAGCGGAATCCATGAAATTGGTGGCCTGGACCGGACGATGACAGGCTACGGTAGTAGCAATTAAAAACTAAGCAATGCGTATATTGTTAGCAAAGAAACGAACTTTTCGAAAACTTTACCCAATGAAACCCTCTAAGAGCACTGACAGCAGAAGAGAAACCATGTTATACTACAGATAGTGATGAATTAATTGCTCTAATTTACGGTTGATACGAATTACTTAATTAGAATTCTGTGGTCGCTCAGAGCTTTGCGCTTCAGGGGGTCTCGCGGTTGGTGATGACTGGAGAAAATGTTAAAAATTGTAGTGGACAATCCTTGGCTGTATATAACACAATTGGCTGCTCAGAATTATTTGCATGATTTCCATTATTTTCTTTCCTCCTTTGTTTCAATGCAGAGTGTAAAGTGTTAAGAATAAATCGATGAAATTAGGCCTCGCTGTTTTAGAATGCTCGTTACATAATTGCCAGACAACTCGACTCTGCTTGCACACTGATTCGAGTATTCGATTACATGGGCACTTAGCTCTTTGGACCCATAAAATCACCAGATCCGGATGGTATTCTACCCACTTCCTTACAGAAAATGGACAGCGTTATAATTTCCGAGCTCCTGGTTTCACTTTGGGACATATCCCGGGGAATTGTCAGAAAGTAGGTAGATACTTAAAGGCATTATCCAAGGCAGATAAGAAAAAAAAATCATCAATGCATAAGTCATTCAGAACAATAAGTCTGACATCAACGCTTTTCAAGGTGATGGAGAAAATCGCGGGTAACTATATTCGCAATGAGTTTTCAAAACGTTGCATGAAAATCACTGTTATTGCACTGCGTAGTAAAGCTAATCGAGAAAACGCTGAAATATCAAGAGACGGTATTTTGTGCTTTGCTTAATATTGAAGGCGCTTTCGATAACATGCCCTTTACATTAATTATTACGCTTGTAGTGTAATCGTGTGTGGCTCTCTTTCAAAATGAAATCGCTCTCACTACAATGAGCAAGATTCAAGAAATGTTTTCGAGCAGAGAAATGATTGCATCATTGGGAGAGACGTCACTCACGATTTTGGCAATGAAAGGAAGTCCACAAGTAGTACTGGTGGCTGATACATTCATTCACAAACTATCGCAGCTTGGTTATGAGACTATTGCTTATGCCACCAAAGGAAACCACACAAAAATAGTCGTTATATCATTCAATAGGCGAAAAAAACATAATGTTACTCCCCCTATAGAACGTGCTGCTCGAGCCAGAGATGCTGATACCTGATACCCCCTATACTGATGTCTAACTTTCAGGCTGAGCTTCAGTAATGTAGTGAATGCAGTCCGTAAACCGTGACACCAATCGACGCCTGTCCCAAAAGATGATCTTTAAGACTGTCGCAGTGGCGTTTTAAGCCAATTACCTTCTGGCATGCAAACAAAAAAGGCCTCGTGCGCTGTAACGCCGGCTCCGGCACGACGCGCACATGAGCGATAGCATATCTGCTCGACTAGCACTAGTCGCTCCCGGAAGCGGTAGCGTTCCCCACCAATGGTAGCTAAAGCCGAAAGAAGCAGCATTTCCCGAAAGCGAAAGCCAGCT